>NC_091185.1:3321837-3385029 GCF_040958095.1 Procambarus clarkii
AAGCAGAGGCAACAAAAGAAAGCAGAGGCGACAAAAGAAAGCAGAGGCGACAAAAGAAACCAAAGGACACAAAGAAAGCAGAGACAACAAAGAAAGCAGAGACAACAAAGAAAGCAGAGACAACAAAGAAAGCAGAGACAACAAAGAAAGCAGAGGCAACAAAAGAAAGCAGAGGCGACAAAAGAAAGCAGAGGCGACAAAAGAAACCAAAGGACACAAAGAAAGCAGAGGCGACAAAGAAAGCAGAGACGACAAAGAAAGCAGAGACAACAAAGAAAGCAGAGGCGACAAAAGAAAGCAGAGGCGACAAAAGAAAGCAGAGGCGACAAAAGAAAGCAGAGGCGACAAAAGAAAGCAGAGGCGACAAAAGAAAGCAGAGGCGACAAAAGAAACCAAAGGACACAAAGAAAGCAGAGACAACAAAGAAAGCAGAGACAACAAAGAAAGCAGAGACAACAAAGAAAGCAGAGACAACAAAGAAAGCAGAGGCGACAAAAGAAAGCAGAGGCGACAAAAGAAAGCAGAGGCGACAAAAGAAAGCAGAGGCGACAAAAGAAACCAAAGGACACAAAGAAAGCAGAGACAACAAAGATAGCAGAGGTGACAAAGAAAGCAGAGGCGACAAAAGAAAGCAGAGGCGACAAAGATAGCAGAGGTGACAAAAGAAAGCAGAGGCGACAGAGTAAGCAAAAACAACTATTTCAAGAGGGATGACGTCAGGGGGCTATGAAGTGGGATTGAACTCGCGCCTCAGCTGGGCTTCCCCAAACACACGCAATACCCACTCGACCATGATGAGCCTTCAGACATCACACCCCAGAAGATCTACCAAACTTGCTCACACAGTTTAGAAGACACGCAACTGGGTACCCAAATCCACACTTAATATGGTACCCACTCCCATGGTACCCCACTCGTACCCAAGTACCCTCTCGTACCCAGGTAGTGATGTGTGTGTCTCACCCGTTCGTCCAGTCAGTGCACAAAAACATCACCAACAACCTGATGTATCTAGAAAGAAGGTGATATATTGCGTGTTCATTATGCACCTTAAACCGGATTGAGTTGCTTCGCATATATATATACTGGCCAGACTGTACGAACTGAAGGCCTGCCGCAGCCTACCGCAGCCTACCGTAGCCTGACGACGGACTGCGTGAGTGTGTGTTAAATGCGGGCTAATGCAGCCTGGTCTAAAATCAGGGGCTAGATTCACGAAGCAGTTACGCAAGCACTTACGAACGTGTACATCTTTCCTCAATATTTGACGGCTTTGGTTACATTTATTAAACAGTTTACAAGCATGAAACCTTCGTAATCGACTGTTGTTATTGTTATAAACAGCCTCCTGGTGCTTCGGAGCTCATTAACTGTTTACTAATTGTAAACAAAGCCGCCAAAGTTTGAGAAAAGATGTCCAGGTTCGTAAGTGCTTCGTGAATCTGGCCCCTGGTCCGGCTAGAATATTGTGACGTAAGTGACGTCACAATATTTCGAACCATACGCGAAATACTAATTTATGTCTCTTGTTCTCCTTAAGTTAGATTGGGTTAGGTTAGGTTAGGTTAGATTGGGCTAGGGTTAGGCTTGGTTAGGTTGGGCTAGGGTTAGGCTTGGTTAGGTTGGGCTAGATTAAGTTAGATTGGGCTAGGGTTAGGCTTGGTTAGGTTGGGCTAGGGTTAGGCTTGGTTAGGTTGGGCTAGATTAAGTTAGATTGGGCTAGGGTTAGGCTTGGTTAGGTTGGGCTAGATTAAGTTAGATTGGGCTAGGGTTAGGCTTGGTTAGGTTGTTTTTTTTTATAGAGTACTGATGACGAAGATGATGCGTACTTTTTTCAGGTCATGAGCCCTTCTCGCCAAGAGGATCGTCGACGCGAAAAGTGAATCTTTAAACGCCACTATTCTCCAAATGTGTTGCTGGTGACGGTCTCGCTTCATGCAGGTCGGCGTTCAATCCCCCGACTGTCCAAGTAGATGGGCACCATTCCCCTCCCCCCCCCCCTCCCATCCTATCCCAAATCCTGACCCCTTCCCAGTGCTATATAGTCGTGATGGCTTGGCGCTTTCCCCCTGATAATAAAGGAGACCTTACCTCCCCTTCGGCTGGCAATTGTCAGCATTATAACTCACGTTAGTACCATAATAACTCAATTTAACACGTGGTGGTGAAGTCACCTTAACCCAAGTTAGCCTTGTTGTGTCGTTAGCGTCAAGACATCAGACGTCAAGGAGGCGAAGTCAATTACTTAAGACGAAATTGCTTCTGTTTTTTTTTGTGGTTGCCATCTTGTGAGTTCAATCTCATTTATTCTATTTCTCTAAAATATTGAGAGAATTTAACTTGGTTTTCCTATCTGCTTTCGTAATTTGTTGCTGTTTTTCTTATATACGTTATTTTAGTTGATATTGTATTGCTGTTGAAATAAATTTACCAAGGCCTTCTGAATGTAAACAATGGATGACGTCAGAGAGCAGCTGATGCTCATTTGTTTCATCATGGCGGTCGACGACCAACCAATTTGCAATCCTTTTCTCGCTGACGTTATCGGCGACACCGAATAAATTATCACCAGTTTATTTGTCCAGGTTGGGAGATAAATAACCCAGTTGGAGGGAGATCGGGTCGTTAGCAAGGTATATACTTCTAAAAACTTGATATTTATCCTAACAATGCACTTCTCACACACTTGTTATATCTTAACAAGTATATATATATATATATATATATATATATATATATATATATATATATATATATATATATATATATATATATATATATATATATATGTCGTACCTAGTAGCCAGAACGCACTTCTCAGCCTAATATGCAAGGCCCGATTTGCCTAATAAGCCAAGTTTTCATGAATTAATTGTTTTTCGACTACCTAACCTACCTAACCTAACCTAACCTATCTTTTTCAGCTACCTAACCCAACCTAACCTATAAAGATAGGTTAGGTTAGGTTAGGTAGGGTTGGTTAGGTTCGGTCATATATCTACGTTAATTTTAACTCCAATAAAAAAAAATTGACCTCATACATAATAAAATGGGTAGCTCTATCATTTCATAAGAAAAAAATTAGAGAAAATATATTAATTCAGGAAAACTTGGCTTATTAGGCAAATCGGGCCTTGTATAGTAGGCTGAGAAGTGCGTTCTGGCTATTAGGTACGACATATATATATATATATATATATATATATATATATATATATATATATATATATATATATATATATATATATATATATATATATATATATACTTTTTAAGTTTTTCATTTATTTGAAAAAAATTGACTAGTTTAACTAGTGTTTTGCTACTGAAAGTGAAGCACTCCATTTGCAATTAAAAGCGATTAACTGCCCATGTAGGAAAAATCAAATAGGTTGAGCTGTTATCGTGGACAAGAATGATGGATCGATGTGTGTTGCTGGAGTTACTGAAATTGCTCTGAACAAATTAGGAGCTCCGGCACTCTGTCCCGCTAGCTAATTGTGTTGAGAGCATGTATACACGATGATTTAACTCCAATGTATAATTTTCATTATATGTAGCAGTGTTTAAACTAATAATATGCCTGTTTCAGTATTAATTCTGGCTTTTCTTCCATTTAGCTATTGTAATGTGATTAACTACAACTGTCGGTAGTTCAACAGTTAGTAGTTGTTAGATTACGTGGTTTGGTGTTGAATTTAAAGCTTGCCTACAGGGTTGATAAGGGCTGTTAATCCCTGGAGGGTTAAGACCAATTAACCTCTGGTGGGTTATTAAGTTGTTAAAGCCTCCTCCTCACATGTACTGTCTAACCAACTAGCAAGTTTATCTTTTAACATAGGTAGCTAGAAAGTATGTTTAACATATCTCAAGCATAAAATCTCAGTGGGTATACACCGAGGAGTGAGGTATACCGTGAGGAATATTGGTACTAGTACTTCTACTTCTACTTCTACTTCTACTTCTGAGTAGAAGTAGAACTACTGCTGCTGCTGCTTGGCTTAACTAATGCTTTTATAATTGTACAATTGTATTTTCCTTCATATAAAAAAGGAAGAAGTATTCCAACATGAGAAATATTCCAAAGTGAGAAATATTCCAAAGTGAGAAATATTCCGAAGTGAGAAATATTCCAAAGTGAGAAATATTCCGAAGTGAGAAATATTCCAAAGTGAGAAATATTCCAACATGAGAAATATTCCGAAGTGAGAAATATTCCAAAGTGAGAAATATTCCGAAGTGAGAAATACTCCAAAGTGAGAAATATTTCAAAGTGAGATATCTTCCAAAGTGAGAAATATTCCGAAGTGAGAAATATTCCAAAGTGAGAAATATTCCGAAGTGAGAAATATTCCAAAGTGAGAAATATTCCGAAGTGAGAAATATTCCAAAGTGAGAAATATTCCGAAGTGAGAAATATTCCAAAGTGAGAAATATTCCAAAGTGAGAAATATTCCAACGTGAGAAATATTCCAACATGAGAAATATTCCAAAGTGAGATATATTCCAAAGTGAGAAATATTATGAAGTGAGAAATATTCTAAAGTGAGAAATATTCCAAAGTGAGATATATTCCAAAGTGAGAAATATTCCGAAGTGAGAAATATTCCAAAGTGAGAAATATTCCGAAGTGAGAAATATTCCAAAGTGAGAAATATTCCGAAGTGAGAAATATTCCAAAGTGAGAAATATTTCGAAGTGAGAAATATTCCAAAGTGAGAAATATTCCAACGTGAGAAATATTCCGAAGTGAGAAATATTCCAAAGTGAGAAATATTCCAACGTGAGAAATATTCCAACGTGAGAAATATTCCAACATGAGAAATATTCTGAAGTGAGAAATATTCCAACGTGAGAAATATTCCAACGTGAGAAATATTCCAACGTGAGAAATATTCCAACGTGAGAAATATTCCAACGTGAGAAATATTCCAAAGTGAGAAATATTCCGAAGTGAGAAATATTCCAAAGTGAGAAATATTCCAAAGTGAGAAATATTCCGAAGTGAGAAATATTCCAAAGTGAGAAATATTCCGAAGTGAGAAATATTCCAAAGTGAGAAATATTCCAACATGAGAAATATTCCAACATGAGAAATATTCCGAAGTGAGAAATATTCCAAAGTGAGAAATATTCCGAAGTGAGAAATACTCCAAAGTGAGAAATATTCCAAAGTGAGATATCTTCCAAAGTGAGAAATATTCCGAAGTGAGAAATATTCCAAAGTGAGAAATATTCCGAAGTGAGAAATATTCCAAAGTGAGAAATATTCCGAAGTGAGAAATATTCCAAAGTGAGAAATATTCCGAAGTGAGAAATATTCCAAAGTGAGAAATATTCCAAAGTGAGAAATATTCCAACGTGAGAAATATTCCAACATGAGAAATATTCCAAAGTGAGATATATTCCAAAGTGAGAAATATTATGAAGTGAGAAATATTCCAAAGTGAGAAATATTCCAAAGTGAGATATATTCCAAAGTGAGAAATATTCCGAAGTGAGAAATATTCCAAAGTGAGAAATATTCCGAAGTGAGAAATATTCCAAAGTGAGAAATATTCCGAAGTGAGAAATATTCCAAAGTGAGAAATATTCCGAAGTGAGAAATATTCCGAAGTGAGAAATATTCCAACGTGAGAAATATTCCAACGTGAGAAATATTCCAAAGTGAGAAATATTCCAACGTGAGAAATATTCCAACATGAGAAATATTCTGAAGTGAGAAATGTTCCAAGATCAATTTGCAAATAATTTTGGAGACTTATTTATGGTGTTGTCCAACTCGCACATCATCTTCATCATCTCAAAACGTCTCGAGAAAATAATTCAGATAATTCTTGTTTTGATTCGCGCGACAAACTGTTGTTTCTTGGGTTTATTTCCTTGTTTAGAATAATTTTTCAACACTTAACTAAAAATAGTGATAAAAGCAAATCAAGAACTAATATTTCTATATATATTTCTATATATATATATATATATATATATATATATATATATATATATATATATATATATATATTTATAGGTATATTTCTCATGTTATTCAAGAACAATAATTCCAAAAATAATAACGTTGAAGAACAAGCTAATAACAACAAAAGGAAGGATAATAGAGGATCAAACAGAACAAAAACACGAACAAAAAAAAATATTAAAGTAAAAAAAGTTCATCATTAACAAGAAAACAAAAAAATCTAAACAAATAAACCTTTAGGACGCGAACAAAGACAGCTTCAGCAACACCAAAGACAGCAAGAACAGTGCACCAAAGAGAACAAGTTCAGACACAGATAAGGACCAAAGACTTAAGCAAGAACACGGCCCTGAGTGAGAACAAAGACCTTCCACCCCTGATTGCAATCAGAGATCTTGTTTGCAATTTACACAAATAAGATGCCAGTTATCCTTTGCAATGTCCTTGTGTTCACCAGGGGTCCACAATATACAGAGACAGGATGCACAAAGTCCTACTATAGCATGATCCTGTGAAAAATAACGCCTCAAAGGGGGACACTGACCTATTTCTAAATTACCAAAGTAAAGAAAACGAAAATTTACAATTTCAGACCAAATTTAAATGAAGCCCATTCAGATAAATAATAATAATAATAGGATTTATTGGATAAATGAACAGTACACTGAGAAATAACTAGGATGTGTAATCGATGGTCAAGGGATGAGAGTTCGATTCTATTGCATAACCTCAATGTTTACACAGGTGCTGGGTGCTGAGTCCTGAGGCATAACATCTTGTCTGTAAGCCAAGAAATAGATTTCAAGAAGCAGATCTTGCCTGGGGACTCGAGTTTTAGGGTGACGTGTGAACCCACTAAAGTAGAGGCCTCAAGTCCACTACTTTAGTGGGTTCTTTGGACGTGTTCCAGACTGCCTCAAGTCCGCTACTTTAGTGGGTTCATTGGACGTGTTCCAGACTGCCTCAAGTCCGCTACTTTAGTGGGTTCATCGGACGTGTTCCAGACTGCCTCAAGTCCGCTACTTTAGTGGGTTCATTGGACGTGTTCCAGACTGCCTCAAGTCCGCTACTTTAGTGGGTTCATCGGACGTGTTCCAGACTGCCTCAAGTCCGCTACTTTAGTGGGTTCATCGGACGTGTTCCAGACTGCCTCAAGTCCGCTACTCTAGTGGGTTCATCGGACGTGTTCCAGACTGCCTCAAGTCCACTACTTTAGTGGGTTCTTTGGACGTGTTCCAGACTGCCTCAAGTCTGCTACTTTAGTGGGTTCATTGGACGTGTTCCAGACTGCCTCAAGTCCACTACTTTAGTAGGTTCATTGGACGTGTTCCAGACTGCCTCAAGTCCACTACTTTAGTGGGTTCATTGGACGTGTTCCAGACTGCCTCAAGTCCACTACTTTAGTGGGTTCATTGGACGTATTCCAGACTGCCTCAAGTCCACTACTTTAGTGCTCAAATAGAACACGAAATTCCACTTCGTTTCGCTTACTCCAGTTGGTCGGAACCGAGGGCCCCCCACCGCCTCGTTCAATAGGATCTTGTAAATTTAATATGAGGCTCTACTTCATAAAACTTATGAAGTTTTATGAAGTATCGTTACATGTATAGTCGTAATGGCTTGGTGGCCATTACGCTTCATGCAGGTCGGCGTTCAATCCCCGACCTTCCGAGTGATTGGGCACCATTCCTTCTCCTCCTCCTCGGCCTATACCAAATCCTTATTCTGATTCCTTCCAAGTGCTACATAGTCGTAATGGCTTGGCGCTTTCCCGTGATAATTTCCTCCCTCCCTTCCCTTCCCTTCCCTTCCCTTCCCTTCCCTTCCCTTCCCTTCCCTATAGGAGCCAAGTACTTTTCCTGTTTTGTTTCTGTTCCAGGGGGGACCCCGCGTCCTATGCTGGCATTCCACGTAGATCCATACACTTGTTACTGCTCCTGACTGCTGGAATGTATTTTGGAAATTTGATACACGTGAATTAATTGTATTATCCATACACTCTTCTTGACTGATGTCTCTATAGAATACTAACACCATAAGGCTCTATGATATCTATTCTACTTAATACTCTATCCTTCATTTGCCTTATATTATAAAATATTATTGTCTGAAAGTTGCAAATTGCGCGCTCGTATTTAAGATTAAAACTGTGTACAATTTTCTGAGCTTGAATTTAGACATGTGCTTGTCTGTGATCACTAATGACTCGAGATAGAGTCCTTTTGTTCGCTCTCCGAGGAACAGCAAGCTGATTTAAGTCTTCATTTGGTTCCTGTATTAAAGTGGAAACCTTTTTGCAGTTGTGGCTGATTGTAGATAAAAGATTTTGTGTTGGTTATATCATTGTGATGTTATAACATTGTGATGTTATAACACTGTGTTGGTTATAACATTGTGATGTTATAACACTGTGTTGGATATAACATTGTGATGTTATAACACTGTGTTGGTTATAACATTGTGATGCTATAACATTGTGATGTTATAACATTGTGATGTTATAACATTGTGATGTTATAACATTGTGATGTTATAACATTGTGATGTTATAACATTGTGATGTTATAACATTGTGATGTTATAACATTGTGATGTTATAACATTGTGATGTTATAACATTGTGATGTTATAACATTGTGATGTTATAACACTGTGTTGGTTATAACATTGTGATGTTATAACACTGTGTTGGTTATAACATTGTGATGTTATAACACTGTGTTGGTTATAACATTGTGATGTTATAACACTGTGTTGGTTATAACATTGTGATGTTATAACACTGCGTTGGTTATACCATAAGGGCGAGAGTGGAGCTGTGCCAGTATTGAGAGAGCATTATGTAAAGCTTTGCAGGCGATGAGTCACAATAACGTGGCTAAAGTAAATTGACCAGACCACACACTAGAAGGTGAAGGGACGACGACGTTTCGGTCCGTCCTGGACCATTCTCAAGTCGATTGTGAAGCTTTAATGTAAACACGGTAATTAGCTCTCCTCTCTTTACTCTAATGAGCTGTAAGAAAGAATTAATTAACAGAGATGGATGGTGGAGGTAGTTTTTGCTATTTTGGTCCCAAAAATTGTGTTTCGGGTAGAAACCATAACACTCGCTTAATTACAAGGTTCTGAAGACCATTAAGATATGTGAGAGTAGGTAATGAACATAATGCAAATTTAAAATATAAATTAGGGCCCAGATAAAATTTCCAGTCAGGTGAGTGTTGTAGGAAGGTCTATACCTTGGCTTCCTGCTATCACGAGGAGAGGAGAGCCCGTTATTGGGTTATCTTGAGGGTATCTTGAGATGATTTCGGAGCTTAGCGCCCCCGCGGCCCGGTCCTCGACCAGGCCTCCTTTTTGTTACACATCCCCAGGAAGCATCAGCCCGTAGCAGCTGTCTAACTCCCAGGTACCTATTTACTGTTAGGTGAACAAGCCATCAGGGTGAAAGCAACTCTGCCCATTTGTTTCCGCCTCCATAGGGGATCTAAACCGGAACCTTAGGACTACGAATCCCGAGCGCTATCAACTCAGTCGTCAGGCCCCGTATTGGTCTGCCGACTCGCTCTCGTGGCGGCATCTGTGTTCAGCAAGGAGACGGGCGGCAGTGCGAAGGGCTACACCAATACAAAGAGCGTCGTATGCAAAGCGAGTTCCCATACGGTGGAGCTCGGTGCAGCGAATAGAAAAATCCCACGCATGGGGAGCACTTCACCACTTCTAGATGAGCTATACTCACCGCAGTTGCATTTTCAGACAGTGTTCAGGTCTTTTCCACTTTGGGCTTATCCCACTGATCCTTTCTGTAATCTGGTGATTGGGATGAAGGCTTCGCAATGACATTGAACTAACTTGATTTTTCAACGAACTTCGACTCGAGAGGGTTAACTGAGTTTGTTGCGCGTTCCGGTAGGATCATCTCTAATAATTCTCTGGCGGAAATGTACAATGATTACAATGCTGGTAGTTCTTATTCTATTGGTATGTGTGTGTCAATCCCCCCCCCCCCCTCAAGCCTTACCTCCAGAATTCCTGCGTTCCGCTGAATGTCTTCTAAGTCAAGGGTGAGTGCTTGGCTGTATATGACATTCTGAGACCTGTTCTCTAGGCCATATGAAGGTCTTCTCTCGTAACCTGATATTTTGGTTCATAATGGAAGGAGCACTCAAAGCACCCGGTCTATAATGCGGGTCTAAATCTCTAAATCTAACGTCCGGAGTCATGATCTATAATGAGGGTTTGTACGTAGCATCCACCTAACCGGTTTATAATGAGTAGCCCAAACGCAGTACCCAGCGTCCTGGTCTACAATGAGTAGCCCAAATACAGTACTCTGGTCTACAATGAGTAGCCCAAATACAGTACCCTGGTCTACAATGAGTAGCCCAAATACAGTACCCTGGTCTACAATGAGTAGCCCAAATACAGTACCCTGGTCTACAATGAGTAGCCCATATGCAGTACCCAGCACCAAAAAGCCCCGTGTCTATAGTGAACGCAGGACTAACTATATATATATGTATATATATATATATATATATATATATATATATATATATATATATATATATATATATATATATATATATGTCGTACCTAGTAGCCAGAATGCACTTTTTGGCCTACTATGCAAGGCCCGATTTGCTTAATAAGCCAAGTTTTCCTGAATTAATATATTTTCTCTAAGTTTTTTCTTATGAAATGATAAAGCTACCAATTTCATTACATATGAGGTAAATGTTTTTTTATTGGAGTTAAAATTAACGTAGATATATGACGTAACCTAACCAACCCTACCTAACCTAACCTAACCTATCTTTATAGGTTAGGTTAGGTTAGGTAGCCGAAAAAGTTAGGTTAGGTTAGGTTAGGTAGGTTAGGTAGTCGAAAAACAAATAATTCGTGAAAACTTGGCTTATTAGGCAAATCGGGCCTTGCATAGTAGGCTGAGAAGTGCGTTCTGGCTACTAGGTACGACATATATATATATATATATATGCGGAAAATCCACAGAGAAATATGAAAGGAGGAGGAGATTATATATATATAATATATATAATGTACCCAGTGCCCGGTCTTATAATAGTCAAAAGACACCAAGTCCTGAAGAAGCAATTTCGTTGACAGAGGATTTCATGTGTCCGAGACGGCTTGTGGAGACGGCGTTCTTGGATCTCTTGCATGTATCCGGATTCATATCATCTGTCTGATGTAAACAGCTCATTTGGGAGTTGTTTACAAGGCTTTTATAGCCAGATATTGATCGTATCAGATAACTGACGACGTATAATATAGGCCATATACATAGAAAATGGGAAGCGTGTGCTTCATAGGGGGGGAGAGACTAAAGATTTTACACCTTGAGGTTAAATATTCCACGTGTTCTCGTAATAGAACGTCGCATTTTGACGTATACTCTACTTAAGGCCAAACAAATCATTATACTAGAAAAAGGTAGCGGCTCGTGAAATTGACATAATGTCCCGTTTTCTGTTTTGGGTCCTCTGGTACGTTAGAATAAGGACACTTTATTACGTCACTTTCTTGACGTTGAGAAACCTTAGGAGGGAGGACTGATATATTCGTGATTAAATTTCGAAATTGTAACATAACTCCAAGTGAAAGAGATATTTTACTAAATATTGAAATATTCTCTATACTGTGATTTTTCGAAATAAGATTTGTAATTTGTATATCATATAAATTAAATATCAAATTTATTTCTTCAAAAAAATGTCTTCAAAAATCTTCAAATTTCTATTAAATATCATATAAATAATACACCATATAGGTAAACCGCGATATATACACAGAGAGGTATACCCCCCGCGTCTCGGAGTAAGCCTATATTGATAGGCCTTAAGCCTATCAATATAGGCCCTAAGACCTATAATATATACCTATAATATAATATAGGTTATTTAGACTTAAGGCCTATATTGATAGGCCTTAAGCCCAACACCATTTGGCTAAATCCCTGAAAGTATTAATAAATATTAAAATTAAAGTCTCCTAATATTGACGTCTGGGTTACATACGTTTTGTGGGCCAGACAAAACAGTTGCATTTCTTACGTCCAATCCAATCCAATTACGTCCAATCTTTCTTACGAGAGTCCAATCGATTGAACATAAGGATTACTACACTCAGGAGATTGTAGATTGAAGGTAAGATTGTTTCTCTCTCACTAATGATTAATTACAATTCCTGTCATCTTTCCTTTAAAGTATTAACATATTTTACTCACACATTGTATAAACTCAGAGTATCATATATAGTATACATATATTGTATACTCACAAAATATACATACATTGTATAAACGTACAATATATATATACATTGTATAATACAATATATATATATATACAACATTGTATAGTCACAGTACACACACACACACACACACACACACACACACACACACACACACACACACACACACATTATATACATACGGTATGGTTATACAGAACATACACCAGTCAGTATACAAGATACAAATAAGGAAATAGAACTATAACGGCGAGTATACTGTATAAAGACAACGACATGTCGCCTCTAATGGTAGATAAGAGTGACTGATGATTGATGAAGCCACCCAAGAGGTGGCACGGGCATGAATAGCCCCATTGAAGGTTGTATTTAAGACTAAAGATATTAGGGTGATGATTTTAGGGGGTATGTTAGGGTGATTTTAGGGTGACGATGTGGACGAGGACCCTAATCACACAAGCACACTGTATCTAAATCACCCAATCACCCAATCTTTTCTGAGAAAATGTTTGCAGTAGGACAGTGGAGTCGAACCAACGTCCTGGATTTTACCTTAGCCTGCTTAGACCACTATGACGCCCCTGATTGGCGTTCGGCGTAGGGAGAAATGCCCAATCAGGTTCCCCAATGGATTAAGGTCGACGTGAACACCAAATTTGGAGATCTTTGTTGGAGTATTTGAGATGATAGGAAGCTGCCATTGTGGGTAGGGAGGGGGGGGTGGGGGAGGGGGGGGTAGGGGGTGGGGGCGGGGGGGTAGAGGGGTGGGGCGGGGGGGGTAGGGGGGGAGAAGGGTTATTGTGCCTTCTTCCTTGTGCTTCCTTCTGTCTCTCCGAATATCTCCCTCTCTTTGTGTTTATCTCTGGCTCTCACTTTCTCTCTTTCCCGCTCCATTTATCTCTGTTTTTCTTTTTAAGTTAGAATGAGGATAATTAGGAATGTCATTGATGCGCCCCTGATGTCCATTGATGATGGAGGGTATGTCGCCGAGCGGACAGCACGCTGTACTTGTGATCTTGTGGTCCTGGGTTCGATCCCAGGCGTCGACGAGAAACAATGGGCAGAGTTTCTTTCACCCTATGCCCCTGTTACCTAGCAGTAAAATAGGTACCTGGGTGTTAGTCAGCTGTCACGGGCTGCTTCCTGCGGATGGAGGCCTGGTCGAGGACCGGGGGGACACTAAAAAAAAGCCCCGAAATCATCTCAAGATAACCTCAAGATAGCTCTCACTTTATTTCTTTCTCTCTCTCTCTCTCTCTCTCTCTCTCTCTCTCTCTCTCTCTCTCTCTCTCTCTCTCTCTCTCTCTCTCTCTCTCTCTGTCTGTCTGTCTGTCTCTGTTACGGCCCTCTCGGGACGCAACGGGGTTCTTACTCTGATGTTGTTAGAGGAAGTTGTATCCGGCCCCCAAGCCAGTAGTGGCTTTCAAGGGATGTGATCCGTGACGCAAGAAACTTAAAGGGGGAAGGGAAAGAAAGTTAAGAACTTAAGACTATAATTATTCCCATCACCAATAAATGATATATAAAAGAGTGCACAGGGGGAGGGGTATTAACACTGTACAGGGGAAATACACAATCTTCTTCTCCTGAAGACTCTGGATCCAAATACTCGGTGCTGAGTCCTCGGTGCTTTCGTGGTCTCTTGACGAATCCTTCGACCAAGCTGAGTCTACCCCAAACACAGGCCAGCCAAAACACAGTTCCACTGGGGGCACCGCCGTGGGGGCCGTCAACCACAAGTCCAGCAGGTCTGCTGGCAGGTTCCGGATCAGCAAGGTTGGTCAGGCCACCCCACGAGCGATACTAGGGTAGCGCCCTAGTCAGGAGCCTCGTGTGATACCACAAATCACTCTCCTGTCCTCAGTACCCCAGTGGATAATCGTCTCCAGCAGTCGGTCCCAGGTAATCCTTCTACTGCCACTCCACTGGCAGGGTAACACCACAGTGTTCTTCCGGGGGACGACTTCACAGCTGCTGCAGCAAAGCACAAGGTATGGAGACAGCTGCCTTGGGTAGACTGACTCAACTTCCATCACAGCAGTCCCAGGTCGACTCTGTAAGCAGATACGTCATCAATAACAGGGACACACTAAAGCACCACACTTACAGGCTCAGACACAAACGCCCGACATATCCATTCCATAGATGGCGTTGTAGTCTGAGCACCACCTCACCAGAGGTCAGCAGCGGCGGTGTTGTGAGCCGAACAGGACTGGAAACTGGCCCTTGAGGCCAGTACACGTCGTCCTCACCAGGTGTCGTCGTCCGTTTGGAGGGGGTTTCGGGAGCTGACCCACAGATGGCGCGGTCGTCACTGTTCCGTGCTCGGACGCTGGATCCGGGTTCGTAACAGTCTCTCTCTGTCTCTCTCTCTCTCTCTCTCTCTCTCTCTCTCTCTCTCTGTCTCTCTCTGTCTCTCTCTCTCTCTCTCTCTCTCTCTCTCTCTCTCTCTCTCTCTCTCTCTCTCTCTGTCTCTCTCTGTCTCTCTCTCTCTCTCTCTCTCTCTCTCTCTCTCTCTCTCTCTCTCTCTCTCTCTCTCTCTCTCTCTCTCTCCCGTTACATATAATCCTCAGAGCTGGTCGGGTGTTTGCCACCAGTACAGCACCTGGCTTTATGGGTTATGTAGACGTATCTATGAAAGTTAATTCGTTTGGAAACAAGGCCATTATGGGTAGTGCATAATGCTAATTGGCAAGGGTATGATGTTATAGCGAGGGTATGTTATGAGTATGGCATGAGAGGGTATATTATGGAGAGTTGGGCATGGTATGAGAGAGCATGATGTTATAGAGAGGGTATGATGTTATAAGAACATAAGAACAAAGGCAACTGCAGAAGAATTATTGGCCCATACGATTATACATTGTACTCCAAGGTGGGTATAATGCCATACGGAGGATATAATGATACAATGGGAGCATGCCATCATGCCTCTGGAGGTATAGGGACGCGTAGGAGGACATTAAGAAGAACTGAGACTCAGAGATAACGATAAGAGACCTTTGTACCAGTTTGTCCAATGTCCCATTAATGGCAAAATATAAAGGGACCCCCGTAGCTTAGAGCACAGTGTACATGACAGTACAAGGAACAAGATGATATCATAGACAAAGATAACAGATAACTAATTTAAAAAAAAGTACTGCTGTTTATCCCTAGGAGGTCTGTGTGGATAGAGGCAAGATAGCAGCAATCCTGAAGGCTCTCTCTCTCATCCCCATTTTTGCGTCCATGAAGCAACTTGCTTAACGCAAGATAACATGTGTATGTATTCACCTAGTTGTATTCACCTAGTTGTGTTTGCAGGGGTTGAGCTTTGCTCTTAAGGCCCGCCTCTCAACTGTCAATCAACTGTTTACTAACTACTTTTTTTTTACACACACACACACACACACACACACACACACACACACACACACACACACACACACACACACACACACACACACACACACACACACACACCAGGAAGCAGCCCGTGACAGCTAACTAACTCCCAGGTACCTATTTACTGCTAGGTAACAGGGAGCATTCAGGGTAAAAGAAACTTTGCCCATTTGTTTCTGCCTGATGCGGGAATCGAACCCACAGAATTACGAGTCCTGCGCGCTATCCACCAGGCTACCAGGGGCCCCCTATGTGCGTTTGGCCAGTTGTGTGTGCATCTGTGTGTGTCTGTCACTACTCCACCTCTTTAAATGCTGCTGTGATGGAGAATAATGGGCACACCTCCTATCCCTTCCCCCCCATTCACCCCATTCTCTACTCCCCCCCCCCCCTCTTCCCTCAGAGCCACCATTCAACATTCTGCATCTGGAAGTACCATTATCATGGCACTATCGTCGCCTGTGTCACGCGATCAGTGGCACTGATGCCACCCTCTCTCTCTCTCTCTCTCTCTCTCTCTCTCTCTCTCTCTCTCTCTCTCTCTCTCTCTCTCTCTCTCTCTCTCTCTCTCTCTCTCTCTCTCTCTCTCTCCTCTCTCTCTTTCTCTCTGTGTCTCTCTCTCTCTCTGCAGAGTGAGAGATAGAGACTTTCATCACTGCAAGTGATTGTTGATAATGTGTTCATCATTGCAAGTGATTGTTGCCTGAAGTTTATATCCCTCTAGGTGATTGTTGTCTGCTGATTGTCACTGGAGGTGATGGCATTAGCGTTGCATCCCTTCACTCTTGCTATTACATTTAGTGTTGTAATTACCGTTAATGTTCACTACTGCAATTTGCATTCGCTTCCGCCTTTAACGAGGTTGGTTTTGTTCGCGTGCACAGTGTGGTCGTTATTGCTAGTGTGGTCGTTATTGCTAGTGTGGTCGTTGTTACCAGTGTGGCCGTTATTGCTAGTGTTGCCACGACACTAGATAATTTCGTGACTGTAAATTATAACGAACTTAAAAACTTACAAATTGAAACCTGAGGATGAAATATTATATTTAAATTAGGTAAAAATATCATTAAGCCAAAATATGAGCGACCTTTGACAAGCCACCGGCTTCCTGTCCCCTGTCGAGGCCACTAGATAGTGACCTTTCCCCCCCCCCCCCTCAGGTGAACTTTAGAATAGACTACTTTGTTGGAGAGATGAAGGCAATATTCAGACGGGATCCAGGAGCTGAAGTGATTGGTCTTATAAGCACTGATAGGTGAGTACAAATAGGTGAGCAGGCACACACACGCGCACACGCGCACACGCACACATACGCACACACACACACACACACATACACACACACACACACACACACACACACACACACACACACACACACACACACACACACACACACACAAACCTAGTAACACATCTGGAGAGAAGAGACTTCGTGACAACCCATCAACATGGGTTCAGGGAGGGTAAATCTTGCCTTATAGGCTTAATATAATTCTACGATCAGGTGACAAAGATTATGCAAGAAAGAGAAGGGGGCGGACTGCATTTTTTGGACTGTCGGAAAGCCTTTGACACAGTATCCTATAAAAGGTTGATGCATAAGCTGGAGAAACAGGCAGGAGTAACTGGTAAGGCGCTCCAGTGGATAAGGGAGTACCTAAGCAATAGGAAGCAGAGAGTTACAGTGAGGGGTGAGTCCTCAGATTGGTGTGAAGTCACCAGTGAAGTCCCACAGGGCTCTGTGCTTGGACCTATCCTGTTTCTGATATACGTAAATGATCTCCCAGAGGGTATAGACTCATTCCTCTCAATGTTTGCTGACGATGCCAAAATTATGAGAAGGATTAAGACAGAGGAGGACAGCTTGAGGCTTCAAGAAGACCTGGACAAGCTGCAGGAATGGTCGAACAAATGGTTGTTAGAGATTAACCCAAGCAAATGTAATGTAATGAAGATAGGTGTAGGGAGCAGGAGACCAGTTACAAGGTATCACTTGGGAGATGAAATACTTCAAGAGTCAGAGAGAAAGAGAAAGACCTGGGGGTTGATATCACGCCAGACCTGTCCCCTGAAGCTCATATCAAGAGGATAACATCAGCGGCATATGACAGGTTGGCTAACATAAGAACGGTCTTTAGAAACTTGTGTAAGGAATCTTTCAGAACATTATATACCACTTATGTCAGACCAATCCTGGAGTATGCGGCTCCAGCATGGAGTCCATATCGAGTCAAGCATAAGACTAAACTGGAAAAGGTTCGAAGGTTTGCCACCAGACTAGTACCCGAGCTGAGAGGTATGAGCTACGAGGAGAGACTACGGTAATTAAACCTCACGTCACTGGGAGACAGAAGAGTTAGAGGGGACTTTATCACCACATACAAGATTCTCAGAGGAATTGATAGGGAAGATAAGGACAGACTATTTAACACAAGGAGCACACGCACTAGGGGACACAGGTGGAAATTGAGTGCCCAAATGAGCCATAGAGACGTTAGATAGAATTTGTTCAGTGTCAGAGTAGTAGACAAATGGAATGCACAAGGAAGTGATGTGGTGGAGGCTGAATCCATACACAGTTTCAAGTGTAGATATGATAGAGCCCAATAGGCTCAGGAACCTGTACACCTGTTGATTGACAGTTGAGAGGCGGGACCAAAGAGCCAGAGCTCAACCCCCGCAAGCACAACTAGGAGAGTACAACTAGGTAAGTACACAAACACACACATACACGCACTCACGCACACACGCACACACACGCACTCACACACACACGCACACAGCTTGGCGAAAGATGAGCCAATATAGACATCATTTTCCTTCAAGTCTCCAGAGTGTGTTTACATTGTCGCCAGTCTCGGGGTTGAGGGCTCTTGTCCCAGCTAAAAACTGCTTAGAAAAGATGCAGCTGTGCAGAGACACGTAAAGCAATATGCAGTTGTTGGTGCAGGAAGTTGTGCCAAGCTAGCTATATATATATATATATATATATATATATATATATATATATATATATATATATATATATATATATATATATATATATATATATATATATATATATATATATATATATATATATATATATATATATATATATATATTATATATATATATATAATATATATATATATATATATATATATATATATATATATATATATTATATATATATATATATATATATATATATATATATATATATATATATATATATATAAAATATAATTTGAATTCTTCATGTGCATTCAATCTTTCGGCACGGCGTTCTCCTCTCAGCCCCAGTAGCGAGCAACCCCAGTAGTGAGCAGCCCCAGTAGCGAGCAGCCCCAGTAGTGAGCAGCACCAGTAGCGAGCAGCCCCAGTAGCGAGCAGCCCCAGTAGCGAGCAGCCCCAGTAGTGAGCAGCCCCAGTTGCGAGCAGTCCCAGTAGCGAGCAGCTCCAGTAGCGAGAAGCTCCAGTAGCGAGCAGCCCCAGTAGCGAGCAGTCCCAGTAGCGAGCAGCCCCAGTAGCGAGCAGCTCCAGTAGCGAGCAGCCCCAGTAGCGAGCAGCCCCAGTAGCGAGCAGCCCCAGTAGCGAGCAGCTCCAGTAGCGAGCAGCCCCAGTAGCGAGCAGTCCCAGTAGCGAGCAGCCCCAGTAGCGAGCAGCTCCAGTAGCGAGCAGCCCCAGTAGCGAGCAGCCCCAGTAGCGAGCAGCCCCAGTAGCGAGCAGCCCCTGCAACGAGGCGTTTTACGAGCATACGAACGCTAAGCCGTCGCCTACGAACCACTCCTGAGCGCCTGCCACCGCGGCTCGGCAACAAAGAAGCATGCCAGGGAATGCATATACCGAATCACGACTGGGGACGGTTGCATAGTCAATGGCTGGCCGACTTTGTTGACGGGTTTTCCCGGTCGGTCTCACGTCCTGGGTACGTTTAGGGACAAAGAAAGAGGTTTTGTTCAGTCATTAGTCGTCACACTCCTAAGAAATGCAAGTGCAATGTCCACATGGAAGCGATACAGTGCAAGGGAAAATGAACTGTATCACAATGAACGACTATGTAAACTTTCAGGTAGAAGGGATTGGTTCCCAAGCCTGACAAGGAACACAAACGTAGAACACCTCCCAAACTTTCTCCCAGAATAAACATGCCAGGAATCTAACAACTGACTGTGATAGTAGCAGCAATTCCCTCCTCTCCCATCAACTGTAACCAACCGGCCATTGATCATTACTCATACGTCCTCCTCTATACCCTCTCAGAACTCAATAACAACTTTCGGTCACCTACACCCCAGGCCTGAGCTCCACAAACATTCACTCTTCTGCACTCCTCCACATTCTCGGGTTCGATTCCCCGCACCAGGCAGAAACAAATTGTTTCTTTTACCCTGAATGCCCTCCTGTTACCTAGCAGTAAATGGGTACCTGGGAGAAAGTCAGCTGTCACGGGCTGCTTCCTGGGGTGTGTGTGTGGTGTGGGAAAACAAAAATTGTTAGTAAACAGTTGATTGACAGTTGAGAGGCGGGCCGAAAGAGCAAAGCTCAACCGCCGCAAACACAACTTGGTAAATACATCCCCCTTCCTCTCTATCTTTCAACTCACCAAAACCTAACCTGACCTAAGCCCGATAACCAGACTGGAAACTAACTGCTCGCAAGACAAGACAACAATGAAGACTGAAAATCTTCAGTGTGGCAGACCGAAATCTCACATGAAAATCTTCATTTGACAGACCATCAGCATTGGTACACCAATGCTGATGGTCTGTCAAATAAAGCAAATGAACTTAAAGAAGGGACTCAGGGATACAAATCTTGCTACAATAGCATCTATGGAGATCAAACTGTTATGGTTAGTAAAGCAATATTCCCATGGGGATACTACCTAATCAAAAGTGTAAGACCTCAGAGAGTAGAATGTGTGACACTGCCGATGTGTGTGTATGTAATCACTCGGAAAATGA
Source organism: Procambarus clarkii (assembly GCF_040958095.1). NCBI lineage: Eukaryota > Metazoa > Arthropoda > Malacostraca > Decapoda > Cambaridae > Procambarus > Procambarus clarkii. The sequence goes on from NC_091185.1 coordinate 3,342,433, forward strand.
AACGAAAGTTCCGAACGTTGTCGAGCTTCATAACATTATGAAGGAAGATAGACAGAGAAGCCAGAGTTTGGGATTATAAACCCCACTACACCTGAGCAAATAAAGAGCCATGATCGAAAATACGATTAATGGAGGTGACTTCCATTACTTCCATTAACCTCTCATTTATCCGAGATTCAATTAATCCTCGAATCAGGGGGGGGTCTAGACTGGGGTCGACTTGCCCATTTGGGGACCAGATAGTGCATCTAAGGGAGGTGGTAAGGTTTGGGGACCGTAAGATGTTATCACCTGAGATGCGACGACCGTAAATTACTGCTGCTTGGCACCTGGAGCAGTGTGTGTGTGTGTGTGCTTGTGAGAGATGGTTGGCACCTCTGATGTTGTTTGTGGTGTGTGGTTGGTATACCTGTTTCAGTTCCTTTCAAGTTCTGTATATGTATTATCTCTCTCTCTCTCTCTCTCTCTCTCTCTCTCTCTCTCTCTATCTCTCTCTCTCTCTCTCTCTCTCTCTCTCTCTCTCTCTCTCTCTCTCTCTCTCTCTCTCTCTCTCTCTCTCTCTCTCTCTCTCTCTCTCTCTCTCTCTCTCTCTTGTTTTAAACTAAGACTAGGGTTCATAAGGGCTGTCAAATGACGTACCTAATGAAACTGCAAGCAAGAGCCGTTATCCTACCTCAGCTCATCTGAAGCCTGCTCCAAGAAATTCATTTATTTCACGAGAATGTACTTTGAAAGTCTTTTTCTCTCTCCCTCTCTCTCTCTCTCTCTCTCTCTCTCTCTCTCTCTCTCTCTCTCTCTCTCTCTCTCTCTCTCTCTCTCTCTCTCTCTCTCTCTCTCTCTCTCTTTCTCTCTTTCGTCTACAATTAACAGCATAATTCTCATTTTATCTAGATAATGATCATTAATTAGAAAATCTGCCATTCTAACATCAGTCAAGTTTACACTAAGACTCTAACACCTAATCTTGAACTAGGTGGCACACAATTACTGGTATACCGGTATACAACTGGTATACATAATTTGCATATCTTCTTCCTTCTCACTTCCTTCGTTTTCTTTCTTCTTCCCTTGTTCTTCTCCCTTAACTTTATTATGCTATTTGTACATTCAAAAATTTGCCTGAAAGGAACCAGTTAAATTTTTATATTGAATTGTTTCTATTTATTTTATTATCTCCTCGTATAAATAGGTGGATGGTAAATAGACAAATATATATATTATGTATAATATATATCACTAGCAACTCTATGATCGTACCAGGATTCGAACCTGCATAGCCACGGCTCATCCCCGGCGAATTGAGTTCTGAAACCGCTTCACCGGCGATCAACGTTGAAGTGGTTTCAGTACTGTGTACGCCAAGGAGGGGGGGGGGGGGTTATGACCCCTAGCTACGCAGGTTCGAATCATGATCAGGTCATAGAGTGTCAGGAGCGTAACTATATCACCACTAGAGACGCCTCCAAACCCACGATAACTACCCAATCACGATCACGATACCCAATCACCAATCACAATAATCCCAATCACGATACCCAATCACCAATCACGATAAGACCGTAGTTGCAGCACGGTTGGTCAGTTGTTAGAGCCGGTCTTATAGACACCTCCACCTCTCGTCCTGACCAATCACAGCAGCGAGTACAGGAGTAATTGGCCCTAACATTCAACCCTTATTGACCTCTGGCCATAAACTATCTTCAAGCGATTGTTAGTGCGGATGAGGAGCCATCACCTGAAGACATAATCGCCTATATCTTCATTTGGTTGAGGCATTGAACAGAATTCGGAGGGATATTTACGGTAAGATTTACATATACACACACAAACACACACACACACACACACACACACACACACACACACACACACACACACACACACACACACACACACACACACACACACATATATATATATATATATATATATATATATATGAATATGAAAACTCACACCCCAGAAGTGACTCGAACCCATACTCCCAGGAGCAACGCAACTGGTAACTACAGGGCGCCATAATCCACTTGACCATCACGGCCGTCAAAAGGAAGTGATAGCCGAGGCTATTTGAGCCACTTCCCCGACGGCAACTCGGATGGTAATCTTGGGCATAGCATTTCACCAAATCACCTCATTCTTTGGGGCACACGTGAGGAACACAAATGCGAACAAGCCTGAATGGTCCCCAGGACTATATGCGAATGAAAACTCACACCCCAGAAGTGACTCGAACCCATACTCCCAGGAGCAACGCAACTGGTAACTACAGGGCGCCTTAATCCACTTGACCATCACGGCCGTCAAAAGGAAGTGATAGCCGAGGCTATTTGAGCCACTTCCCCGACGGCAACTTGGATGGTAATCTTGGGCATAGCATTTCACCAAATCACCTCATTCTTTGGGGCACACGTGAGGAACACAAATGCGAACAAGCCTGAATGGTCCCCAGGACTATATGCGAATGAAAACTCACACCCCAGAAGTGAATGGTCCCCAGGACCATTGCTCCTGGGAGTATGGGTTCGAGTCACTTCTGGGGTGTGAGTTTTCATTCGCATATAGTCCTGGGGACCATTCAGGCTTGTTCGCATTTGTGTTCCTCACATGTGCCCCAAAGAATGAGGTGATTTGGTGAAATGCTATGCCCAAGATTACCATCCGAGTTGCCGTCGGGGAAGTGGCTCAAATAGCCTCGGCTATCACTTCCTTTTGACGGCCGTGATGGTCAAGTGGATTAAGACGCCCTGTAGTTACCAGTTGCGTTGCTCCTGGGAGTATGGGTTCGAGTCACTTCTGGGGTGTGAGTTTTCATTCGCATATAGTCCTGGGGACCATTCAGGCTTGTTCGCATTTGTGTTCCTCACATGTGCCCCAAAGAATGAGGTGATTTGGTGAAATGCTATGCCCAAGATTACCATCCGAGTTGCCGTCGGGGAAGTGGCTCAAATAGCCTCGGCTATCACTTCCTTTTGACGGCCGTGATGGTCAAGTGGATTAAGGCGCCCTGTAGTTACCAGTTGCGTTGCTCCTGGGAGTATGGGTTCGAGTCACTTCTGGGGTGTGAGTTTTCATTCGCATATAGTCCTGGGGACCATTCAGGCTTGTTCGCATATATATATATATATATATATATATATATATATATATATATATATATATATATATATATATATATATATATATATATATGTTTCTTTTTGGCCCCTCTCATGTTCTCAGTCATCAGCATACCAAGGTGTGATACCTTGGGGGCAGAAAGTGGTTAACACCGCCCATCTCTGCCCTTCCCTTCCCCCTTCCCATTTCCCCTTCCCCCCATTCCTCATCCCCCCCCCTTCCTCCTTTCCATCCCTCCCCCCCTACTTGTGTGGTCAGTCTTGGTTAATTGGATGAATCGCTCCACCTGCCCCCAATATATTAATCCTGATTACTTTAAAGATACCATTACAGTTTTTGTTGACGCTTATTAATTGGCGATAACTGATCAAGATTGGCTGTGTAATTAGGCTGTTAGCTGTGAATTGGTATTTAGGAACTGGCGAGAGGCTGGTTGAGGTGGTGGTGTTGTGAGTTGTTGTGAAATGTTGTGAATTGGTAATTTTGGGCTAAAATTGTTCCTAAAGAAATATATTTAGGTAGAAAATCGGTAGACGCTAGAAAAAACACTGGCACGCACGCACGTACGCATGCACGCACGCACGCACGCACGCACGTACGCACCCCCCCCCCCCCCCCCCCCCCCACACACACACAACATGCATGGAGTCCATATCTAGTCAAGCATAAGACTAAACTGGAAAAGGTTCAAAGGTTTGCCACCAGACTAGTACCCGAGCTGAGAGGTATGAGCTACGAGGAGAGACTACGGGAATTAAATATCACGTCACTTGAAGACAGAAGAGTTACGGGAGACATGATCACCACATTCAAGATTCTCAAAGGAATTCTTAGGGTAGATAAAGACAGGCTATTTAACACAAGGGGCACACACACAAGGGGACACAGGTGGAAACTGAGTGCCCAAATGAGCCACAGAGATATTAGAAAGAACTTTTTTAGTGTCATAGTGGTTGGCGAATGGAATGCATTAGGAAGTGATGTGGTGGAGGCTAACTCCATACACAGTTTCAAGTGTAGATATGATAGAGCCCAATAGGCTCAGGAATCTGTACACCTGTTGATTGACAGTTGAGAGGCGGGTCCAAAGAGCCAGAGCTCAACCCCCGCAAACACAACTAGGTGAGTGCAACTAGGTGAGTACACACACACACACACAGGAATCTGGAATCTGTACACCAGTTGATTGACAGTTGAGAGGCGAGACCAAAGAGCTAGAGCTCAACCCCCGCAAACACAACTAGGTGAATGCAACTAGGTGAGTACACACACACACATACAGGAATCTCTACACCAGTTGATTGACAGTTGAGAGGCGGGACCAAAGAGCCAAAGCTCAACCCCCGCAAGCACAAATAGGTGAGTACATTGTGTGTGTGTGTGGGCCTCGCGGCTGAGTAGATAGCGCTTGGGGGGGGTCGTAGTCCTATTGCCCCGGGTTCGATTCCCGACGGAGACGGAAACAAATGGGCAGAATTTTTTTTCATCCTGATACCATGTTCACCTAGCAGTAAATAGGTACCTGGGAGTTAGACAGTCTCTACGAGCTGCTTCCTTGGTGTGTGTGTGTGTGTATGTTAGAAATATATGTAGTAGATATATTAGAAGAGAAATAGATTGGGTAGAAAGACGAGGTCCAAGAGCTAATAGCTCGATTGTGTAGTCGTAACACATAGTAAATACATATTTCATTCACCTGGCCCCCTATACGAGCCTCAAACCCCCCCATCCACCCCCAAACAGGGGACGGTTAATCACGCTATGAACAGCCCTAATAAGGAAGGATTCCAAAAGGAAATATGAGAAAACCCATAGAGAAATTCATGACAAGTTAACGGGAATCAAACACGTTTGAGGTGTGACTCATCTCGTCCTACCTTCTCTCACTTACTGTACAGAAGCTGTGGTGCTGGTGAGAGAGAGAGAGAGAGAGAGAGAGAGAGAGAGAGAGAGAGAGAGAGAGAGAGAGAGAGAGAGAGACAGAGACAGAGACAGAGACAGAGACAGAGAGAGAGAGAGAGAGAGAGAGAGAGAGAGAGAGAGAGAGAGAGAGTACCACTTGACAGGAGTACCAACTGAGACACACAAAAGGTCAACACTCACCTTTCACGCCTCCATAGTCATCCCTCGTGGCACTTTGGCACGCCATCATAGTGGGTTTAAGGGCGGTGAGGCGGTGTTGGCATCACCGGGCACCAAGCCGTGCACCAAGCCGTGCACCAAGCCGTGCACCAAGCCGTGCACCAAGCCGTGCACCAAGCCGAGCACCAAGCCGTGCACCAAGCCGAGCACCAAGCCGTGCACCAAGCCGTGCACCAAGCCGTGCACCAAGCCCTGCACCAACCCGTGCACCAAGCCCTGCACCAAGCCGTGCACCAAGCCGTGCACCAACCACTGCACCAAGCCGTGCACCAAGCCGTGCACCAACCACTGCACCAAACCGAGCACCAAGGCCTACACCAACCCGTGCACCAAGGCCTACACCAAGCCGTGCACCAAGCCGTGCACCAACCACTGCACCAAGCCGTGCACCAAGCCGTGCACCTACCCCTGCACCAAGCCCTGCACCAACCCGTGCACCAACCCGTGCACCAAGCCCTGCACTATGCCGTGCACCAAGCCCTGCACCAAGCCGTACACCAACCCGTGCACCAAGGCCTACACCAAGCCGTGCACCAAGCCGTGCACCAACCACTGCACCAAGCCGTGCACCAAGCCCTGCACCAACCCGTGCACCAACCCGTGCACCAAGCCCTGCACTATGCCGTGCACCAAGCCCTGCACCAAGCCGTACACCAACCCGTGCACCAAGACCTACACCAAGCCGTGCACCAAGCCGTGCACCAAGCCGTGCACCAACCACTGCACCAAGCCGTGCACCAAGCCGTGCACCAAGCCGTGCACCAAGCCCTGCACCAACCCGTGCATCAAGCCCTGCACCAAACCGAGCACCAAGGCCTACACCAACCCGTGCACCAAGGCCTACACCAAGCCGTGCACCAAGGCCTACACCAACCCGTGCACCAAGCCGTACACCAAGCCGTGCACCAAGCCGTACACCAAGCCGTGCACCAAGCCGTGCACCAAGCCATGCACCAAGCCGTGCACCAAGGCCTACACCAACCCGTGCACCAAGCCATGCACCAAGCCGTGCACCAAGCCGTACACCAAGCCGTGCACCAAGCCATGCACCAAGCCGTGCACCTACCCCTGCACCAAGCCGCCAGTAAGCACCCATCGTCCCCCCCCCCCCTCCTGCACTCTACACACCTCTCAAAACAGCACAAAAAAAGATTAATGGAGAGAGTGTCTGTTACTCTCCTCTGGATGCTGTGATTCACGAGATGAATGATCTCGTTCACCGGGTTATAGTACTGAATTGAGTCCGTGGGTGACGGCGTGGCCAGTGAGTAAGTTAGTGAATGAGTTAGTATTAGTATTAGGGGTGATAGTAGCGGTGTCAACACCATCCCCAGCTGATTGTGTTTACACCTGTGAGGGTGCCAGGCAGATGGAGGATGCCAGGCAGATGGAGGATGCCAGGCAGATGGAGGATGCCAGGCAGATGGAGGATGCCAGGCAGATGGAGGGTGCCAGGCAGATGGAGGATGCCAGGCAGATGGAGGATGCCAGGCAGATGGAGGATGCCAGGCAGATGGAGGGTGCCAGGCAGATGGAGGATGCCAGGCAGATGGAGGATGCCGGGCAGATGGAGGATGCTAGGCAGATGGAGGATGCCAGGCAGATAGAGGATGCCAGGCAGATGGAGGATGCTAGGCAGATGGAGGATGCCAGGCAGATGGAGGATGCCAGGCAGATGGAGGATGCCAGGCAGATGGAGGATGCCAGGCAGATGGAGGATGCCAGGCAGATGGAGGATGCCGGGCAGATGGAGGGTGCTAGGCAGATGGAGGATGCTAGGCAGATGGAGGATGCCAGGCAGATGGAGGATGCCAGGCAGATGGAGGATGCCAGGCAGATGGAGGATGCCGGGCAGATGGAGGATGCTAGGCAGATGGAGGATGCCAGGCAGATGGAGGATGCCAGGCAGATGGAGGATGCTAGGCAGATGGAGGATGCCAGGCAGATGGAGGATGCTAGGCAGATGGAGGATGCCAGGCAGATGGAGGATGCTAGGCAGATGGAGGATGCCAGGCAGATGGAGGATGCTAGGCAGATGGAGGATGCCAGGCAGATGGAGGATGCTAGGCAGATGGAGGATGCCAGGCAGATGGAGGATGCTAGGCAGATGGAGGATGCCAGGCAGATGGAGGATGCTAGGCAGATGGAGGATGCCAGGCAGATGGAGGATGCCAGGCAGATGGAGGATGCTAGGCAGATGGAGGATGCCAGGCAGATGGAGGATGCTAGGCAGATGGAGGATGCCAGGCAGATGGAGGATGCTAGGCAGATGGAGGATGCCAGGCAGATGGAGGATGCTAGGCAGATGGAGGATGCCAGGCAGATGGAGGATGCTAGGCAGATGGAGGATGCCAGGCAGATGGAGGATGCTAGGCAGATGGAGGATGCCAGGCAGATGGAGGATGCCAGGCAGATGGAGGATGCTAGGCAGATGGAGGATGCCAGGCAGATGGAGGATGCCAGGCAGATGGAGGATGCTAGGCAGATGGAGGATGCCAGGCAGATGGAGGATGCAAGGCAGATGGAGGATGCCAGGCAGATGGAGGATGCTAGGCAGATGGAGGATGCCAGGCAGATGGAGGATGCTAGGCAGATGGAGGATGCCAGGCAGATGGAGGATGCTAGGCAGATGGAGGATGCCAGGCAGATGGAGGATGCTAGGCAGATGGAGGATGCCAGGCAGATGGAGGATGCCAGGCAGATGGATGATGCTAGGCAGATGGAGGATGCCAGGCAGATGGAGGATGCTAGGCAGATGGAGGATGCCAGGCAGATGGAGGATGCCAGGCAGATGGAGGATGCCAGGCAGATGGAGGATGCTAGGCAGATGGAGGATGCCAGGCAGATGGAGGATGCCAGGCAGATGGAGGATGCCAGGCAGATGGAAGATGCCAGGCAGATGGAGGATGCCAGGCAGATGGAGGATGCCAGGCAGATGGAGGATGCCAGGCAGATGGAGGATGCCAGGCAGATGGAGGATGCCAGGCAGATGGAGGATGCCAGGCAGATGGAGGATGCCAGGCAGATGGAGGATGCCAGGCAGATGGGATAGTGTTTCTATATGAATATTACACCCTAGAATTTATATACCTATGAGAACATTTGTACATTTCCCCTATTCAGACCCAGTTATGTTCATCTGCTCGAAGAGTTTGGCTAATCAGAGTCTTTAAGAGTCTTAATTAGACTTTTATGTTATGTGAATATTGGTTGTATCGTGTTGGGTTTTTTCCTGCCAAGACTGATAGCAGCCGTAGCAGCTTCTAGCTCCCAGGTGCCTATTTCCTGCTAGGTGAACAGGTGCAACAGGGTGAAAGATGCTGCCCATTTGTTTCCGCCTCCGCCGGGGATCGAACCCTGACCCTCAGAACTACGAATCCTGACAGCTGTCCATGCAGCTATCGGGACCAACCAGGCTGAAGTAGGTATGTGGGCCTGCGGGCCGTTCCAAGCAACAGCCTGTTGGACCAAGTTATCCCAAGTCAAGCCTGGCCTCGGGCCGGGCTTGGGGAGTAGAAGATCTCCCAGAATCCCATCCAGGTAATCAGTTAAGCCTCTAGTGTTTCTCAAGAATGTAATTCGTGCAAGATATAATGATAAATGAGATGGGAGCATTACATGTTGAAGCTATGTAGGGGTTATCTTCTTATCTCGAGATGATTTCGGGGCTTTAGTGTCCCCGCGACCCGGTCCTCGACCAGGGTACCCAAGAGTTTGGTTTGGTGTTCTGGTGTAAGGCTATTAACCTTTGCAGGGTTATTAAAACCTATCAACCTCTGGAGGATTATTAAGGCCACCACAATTGGTTACTAATCTATCAGCAAGTAAATTTTTAATCTGAATATAATCCAGAACTAAAATATACTCTAGAGTACATATATACACCCAGACACGCTGGTTACATCTCGTAGTGTATATACACCGAGATGCTGGAGCTACACCTCTCTACATATATATACATTGTATATATACACTTTGTTCTGGCAATAAACACCTATGTTGCAATCTCCCATTTCTTCGTATCCTTCTCCCCCGTCCCATCCCAAATCCTTATCCTGACCCCTTCCAAATGCTATATAGTCGTAAGGGCTTGGCGCTTTCCCCAGATAATTCCCTCCTCCCATTCCTTCCTATCCCCCACTTGGGCTGGACGGTAGAACGACGGTCTCGCTTCATGCAGGTCGGCGTTCAATCCCCAGACCGTCCAAGTAATTGGGCACCATTCCTTTCCCCCCGACCCATCCCAAATCCTTATCCTGACCCCTTCCAAATGCTATATAGTCGTAAGGGCTTGACGCTTTTCACTGATAATTCCCTTCCCTCCAGACACACACACAGACTCCTCAGTTGTGTAAATTTGTACATAAATATTTACAAAAATTAGTTAATAGGTTACATAATGGGTAAACTAATAATTTAATATATAAAGCCACTAGTAATACGTTTTGGCCTAAACTCAAAAAAATATATATTTAATTTCAAGTTTATTGAGGTAAAGCTTAATCCTTTACAAGAGAAATGGAGCTCTTTTTAATTTTCTATATTTTTTTTTTATATTGCAAATACTGAACAATTCTCATGTGTGTTGATGCTGCAATTGATAATTCACACTTGTGGTATTTTCTGGATCCCACCAATCAAATTCTTCGATTGCAATTCAACAATCTAATGCTGACAGCATTAGATTGCTGTCAGCATCATCAGCATCTAATGTCAAACAGCATTATGCGGGACCAGGTCCGGTCTAGCACCCAGTCACCAGAGTTCAAATAAAAGCATTTATGTGCATACCCGAAGCTCTTGGCCTTGGGCAAGCACTGGTAAAATTAGGGGAATCACATATTTCTCTTTTCTCATTTTGACCAAAATTTTATAATAAAACAAATGGTATTAAACTTAATTTTGAGTGGCCATTCTCAAACACATAGCTTCGTATAATTCTCATGGAGCTGTGTATAATTATCTTGGAGTTCCAAGGTTTGTATAATTATCAGGGTGTTTAACAAGGTTGGCTAGAATGATAGAGGAGCTGCCTTCTGACTTTGTGTCAGTTGGGATCATCATAGATTAAAGCTTTCATTATATTCCCGAAATTTCTTCATGGATAATTGGTTTCTTTGTCAAAGTAAAGTTCTTTGTTATCCTGTTGGATAACGTAAGTTCAAATAACGCAAGATTCAAATCAAGTTGACAGTAAGAGCATTTCAGATCATTTGTGATTCGTAGGATTGATAAGATAAGATAAGATAATAAGATAATGTATTGTTTGTACAAATTTTTATGGTATATCTAGATTTTTTTATGTATCTGCACAATTTTCTGGAATTTCCACAAAACTTTACCAATCTTTTGATATCACAAATAACTTAAAACGCTCTTGCTTTAAGACTCTTGTAAATCTTGCAAAACATTTTATCCAACAAGCTTTCCTTGATAATGAAAGCTCGATTATATAACCTAGAGATGAAGGAGGGGGAACCATTCTTTTTTGGAAGTATATATAAATTGCCCATCGGTGAATTACAGCTAATATGTTGAGTTGCAGCTAATATGTGAGTTGCAGCTAATATGTGAGTTGCAGCTAATATGTTGAGTTGCAGCTAATATGTGAGTTGCAGCTAATATGTTGAGTTGCAGCTAATATGTGAGTTGCAGCTAATATGTGAGTTGCAGCTAATATGTGAGTTGCAACTAGTATGTGAGAGTTGCAGCTAATATGTGAGTTGCAGCTAATATGTGAGTTGCAGCTAATATGTGAGTTGCAACTAGTATGTGAGAGTTGCAGCTAATATGTTGAGTTGCAGCTAATATGTGAGTTGCAGCTAATATGTGAGTTGCAGCTAATATGTGAGTTGCAGCTAATATGTGAGTTGCAACTAGTATGTGAGAGTTGCAGCTAATATGTGAGTTGCAGCTAATATGTGAGTTGCAGCTAATATGTGAGTTGCAACTAGTATGTGAGAGTTGCAGCTAATATGTTGAGTTGCAGCTAATATGTGAATTGCAGCTAATATGTGAATTGCAGCTAATATGTGAATTGCAGCTAATATGTGAGTTGCAGCTAATATGTGAGTTGCAGCTAATATGTGAGTTGCAGATGTCTTATAGAGGGATCACGATTCTAAGACAAAAGTGTTTGTATATCAGAGGAAAATAATACTGTCAAACCAGTGACAATTCCTTCGTTGTCGGAAACACCTGCCACAGGTATTTCCTAAAACACCTGTGGCAGAGGACACAACACCTGTGACAGATGTCAGTTACTGTACCTGTGACTAATGATACCTATAGCATCTGAGGCAGAAGCTGTAGATGACATCAATTCCTTTAATTCCGGATCCCAAGAGCCCGAATCTGGGGAATGGAATGGACTGCTCTTGACTCGGTCGATCGCTGGTGACTGGTTCTGTCAACAGTCACCAGATGAGAAGAACTATGGACAGTGAGACAGCATATAACTAATATAACTGCTGATAAACCAACCCACATGTATGACAGGAAAATATGACGTGAACTTGTGAACTCATAACGTCGTAGACTCACAACAGGGCCTCATAACGTGATTGAATAGTAGAGGAAAGCTTCTCCTCACTTTCTCTACTGCTTTATATTGACTTCCTTTCATACTCCTGCTATGGCAGAATATGATATGATTTCTTGTGTGCTGATAAGAGTCCACGATATGAGGTCGAAGCGACGTCTTTTTAATTTCATGTTGTATATGTTTTAAGTTATTTATTGTAATTGGGAGTAATTGTTTTACTCGTATGAGTAATTTGCTCGAGTTTAGTGGCAGGATGAGGACAGTTTCTGCTGCGTCCCATCGTTAGAGAGCCAAGCATCATAGGACATAGGATCCAAGAATAGGACATAAACTTACAGGTTTAAGAAGATGAGAGGAAATGTAAGCATTGTGGAGAAATGCCCATCAAACCATTGGAACATTATCCAACACAGTGCACAGTTACAAACCAAATTAGATTTAATATGAGACTTAGCAGCACAGAAGTTGTTAAACACATTAGACATTGTCTTACTGAAACTAACATACGTGTTAAAAGCACTCATTCACCGCATGAGTAAGCTAGAGATGAGTAACACTTAGTGGGGCAGCCAGAGGCCTATGTCCCCACTCCTTGTAAACCATTAAACCTTGTATACCATGGTTTACAAGGTTTACAACCTTGTAAACCTTATAAACCAAAATAACAAACCCACCATGGTCATAGATGAGCCGGAACAAAAACTGTGAACTTCGCTTCGCTAAAACTTCGCTAAAACTGTGATTCATTATTTAGCGTAATGTGAGCTCAATAAGGACACCAATTCTGTAGTTCACAGCACTCGTAAACTGGAGCAGCTCACTACACCATAATGAGTGTATAACGTAGTTCACTCTGACACTCTGGCGGCGTAACTTGATATAATTTAATGCACGTAATGTGCTTCCTTATAGGACCGAGGCAGTAATTATATATTCATGCAGGTGTCTAACCGCTTGAAGCATTGCACGTTAATTGGTGGTTGATGATTGTGGTGGTTGGTTGGTAGTAATGGTGGTTGATTGTAGTAGTGGATTAAATATAACTTCTCATATTCTAGGCTTGGCTTACGAAAATTTAATGAAGGATTTCGCCAATATTTAACACTGACAATTTATCTTTTGAGCGCATTGAAAGGGATTTATTTATCATTCATTTCGTCATGCAAATTCGTTACTCTTGTTACAAGCACAGCCAACCAGAATAGCCCAAACGGGGCACTGTGTTCTGATTATCCGGTACCCGGAATAGGTACCTGGGTGTTAGTCAGCTGTCACGGGCTGCTTTCTGGGGGTGGAGGCCTGGTCGAGGACCGGGCCGCGGGGACACTAAAGCCCCGAAATCATCTCAAGATAAGATGATTACCCAGTGTGTGTGCGGGGTACGTGGGTACGCTAGCCAAGGGGTCCAAACTAGACCATTCTCCACGATTTTCCGCGTCTCGTGTGACAGTAATAGAGTTGCTTGCTCAGGTCTGGCATGCCTTCCCAAGTCTGATGCTTCCCTCTCATGCTGTCGCTCAGCACGGTGGTGAGTTGATGCTGTCGCAGATCCCAGTGTTGTTGATGTGTTGAGTTGATGCTCCATCAGATCCCACAACCGGATAAGCCTCTCTTGTTGTTTTTTTTCATTTTACTCGGAGCATATGTTAATTTTTTTCAAGAGAGCATATATTCCAGCATCCCCTCGTCATCTCCTTCATCTCAGCATCACTCAAGCATCAGCCATGAAGCTTCATCTACTACTCGTGTGTATTGTGATGTGTTTGCAATTCATTTTAAGCTGTTAAACTTGATCCTGAGTAAATTGTCTATATATGAATGTATGCAGTAATCTCTCAATTGAATATACTTATGTTATTGAATTTAGAACTTAAGCTTCATTCAGTATTAATAGAGATTCTAAACTTTCCATGATTAGAATTACGAACAAAGAGATCCTTCTAATCTCCAACCGCAGATGTGGACTCAAAAGTTGGTTTGGTGTTGGCTAAGGCTAATCAACCACTGGATGGATATACCAGCCGGAATACTAGCACCCTGACCAGCAAGTATACTTTAGTATGTTATTGGCTGGTGTACGAGTCCCAGAGGATATATCGTTAGGCAATAACAGTGATGAGTTACAGCATATTATGTAGTTCTGTGTGAATATTCATTACTTCATGACCTTTAATAAATTACAAATTCTGCTCTAAGCAATGATGTGGTAAGAGCTTCCTTCCCAGATGAGCTGTGTCATGCTCTCTCTCATAAGCATACTCAGATCATACTCAGAGCCTGATTTCTAACTACAGACTACAGACTAAGAACAGTCAGTTGACCAGACCACACACTAGAAGGTGAAGGAGACGACGACGTTTCGGACCGTCCTGGACCATTCTCAAGTCGATTGTCTTGAGAATGGTCCAGGACGGACCGAAACGTCGTCGTTGTCCCTTCACCTTCTAGTGTGTGGTCTGGTCAACTTACTTTAGCCACGTTATTGTGACTCCTCGCCTGCTTAAGAACAGTCAGTTGCCACTCTACAACAGCTCGTTGGGAGTGATCTGACTGCAACATACATACTCAGACAACAGGTTATATATACATATGTACCAATGACCTAATTGCACTGATCTTAAAGTAAATATATACTCAGACATCTCCTCTTTCCGGACAGCTCTCTAATCTCTGTCATTCATTTAGACCCTATAATCAGGGGGGACAAATATAATACCATTTTGACGAACACAAAATCAAATTTATCTATTGGAAAAATGATAAAGAACCCTGCAAAGTTTGTCATAGACCAAAATTATATACATTTTAGTATAACAAGAATGTCTCTGAAATTTATCATTCAGATTCGACCTTCAATTACATAAAGTGACAATCCACCCGTCAATGAATAGAGTTTAAAGACTATAATCTAAGGAGAGCAATCTAAGCAGTGAGAGGCATCTTGAGACAGTAGGTGGAGATATGAAGGGAGAGGAGGAGAAGAAGGGTAAGAGGATGGGGGGAAGGGGTAGGGGAAGGGGTAGGGGAAGGGGTAGGGAGGGAGGAATGGGTAAGCGGGGAAGGAACAAATATGTTATGACTGCAAGAGGTAAATGTTTGAGAATAACTGCCCTAGCAGCATTCCTACGAGGGGCTGCAGCATTCCTACGAGGGCTGCAGCATTCCTACGAGGGTCTGCAGCATTCATACGAGGGCTGCAGCATTCCTACGAGGGCTGCAGCATTCCTACGAGGGGCTACATGGTTACATGCCAGGCGCGGACACCTCCACACCGCGACGATCATAACAGCATCCTGTAAATCAGGATGCTGATTTACAGAGACATGCTGAGACAGAGACAGAGAGAGAGAGAGAGAGAGAGAGAGAGAGAGAGAGAGAGAGAGAGAGAGAGAGAGAGAGAGAGAGAGAGAGAGAGAGAGAGAGAGAGAGAGAGAGAGAGAGAGAGAGACAGAAAGAGAGAATGAGAATCTTCATAGTAGAGCAGCGAAAGACTTCGATTCCCAGCTGTAAGTCGCTGGTTCGAATCTTGGCCGGAACAGAAACAATTTGGCAGCGTTTCCTTTCACCTCATGCCCCTGTTTATAAAACAATAAATAGATACCTTGGGAGTCATACAGTTCCTAGGGGCTACAATCACAGGGATGGTCAGGATTGTTGGCAAGACAAGACAATTACACACACAAGCACACACACACACACACACCTCACTCGCGCTGTGACAAACCGGGGGAGGATTGACTGGGAACCATTCCATAATTATTTGTCCACGTCCTCCTTAGCAGTAATTTGGAGACGTGCGAGTAAAACCGATTGGAGGGTTGTGTTCCAAGGGGAAAACTAGTTGGGTAAGGCTTACCCACGAGGTATGGGAAAGGAAAGCTCTCAGCCTGCTAACAGGAGCCAGAAGTCGTCTGCTGCTGAACCCAACTTTGTAACATAAAAAAAAGAGAAACAGATTGGGATTAATCTGTAGTTGGATGAAAGGGAACTGGATTAATGGGTGTCTAGATGAGATAGAAAGGGATTAATGGAGTCTGAACGAGACAGAAGTGGATTAATGGGTGTCTGGATGAGACAGAAGTGGATTAATGGATGTCTGGATGAGATAGAAGTGAATTAATCGGTGTCTGAACGGTACAGAAATGGATTAATTGGTGTCTAGATGAGACAGACTTGGATTAATGAGAGCTTGAATGTCTGAATAATAACATTTTTTTTAATTTGAGCTGCAATCTTGTGACTTAGGAAACCAAAATTGAAAATTACCCTTGGTCTGGGTCAGAAATAAATAAATAAATAAATAAATAAATAAATAAATAAATAAATAAATGTTTATTTAGGTAAGGTACATACATACGAGAGATTTTACAAAGTTTGTTGGACTAATAGATAGAGCTGGTACGTACAATGCCTGAAGCCACTATTACGTAAAGCGTTTCGGGTACTAAATGCCCGAAATTAGTGCTAGAGTTCTGAGGGTTTAGCAATGAGGACAGGTTAAGGGAATTGAATCTCACGATCTAAGAGCAGGAACAGATATGATCACGATATACAAGATACCGAGTGAAATAACCATAAAGTGGATAAAAGTAGCATGTTTAAATTGAGATAAGGTAAAGCATGATGACGAAAGTGGAAGCTGGAAACGCAAATGATTTGAAGAACTGTAGGGTTTGAAATGATTTGAAAATGAAATGTATTCGAGCCCTGTACGGGTGGTCAACAAGTGGATTGCACAGAAAGGGGAAGGTGGGGAAGCCACCTCCATCTACCAGTTTAAGGCAAGATTTGCCAAAGATTTCGATGGCCAGGAATGTTAAATTATAATGCAATGGATACAAGAAGGCTAGTTGGCGAAGCATGAACTTCCCCGTACTCACTGATAGGTAAGTACTGATAGATAAGAAAAATACCCATCGCATAGGTTCGAACCCTCAGCACGGCTCCGGTTGATTTGCTCATTAATATATCAGGGTAATGTTACCTCTGTATACTGATAGACTAGCACCACTACCACAATCATCACCACCACCACAACCACCACCCTTCACTACCACAATCATCACCACCACCACAACCACCACCCTTCACTACCACAACTATCACTACCACCACAACCACCACCCTTCACTACCACAATCATCACCACCACCACAACCACCACCCTTCACTACCACAACAATCACCACCATCACAACCACCACCCTTCACTACCACAACAATCACCACCATCACAACCACCACCCTTCACTACCACAACAATCACCACCACCACAACCACCACCCTTCACTACCACAATCATCACCACCACCACAACCACCACCCTTCACTACCACAACAATCACCACCACCACAACCACCACCCTTCACTACCACAACAATCACCACCACCACAACCACCACCCTTCACTACCACAACAATCACCACCACCACAACCACCACCCTTCACTACCACAATCATCACCACCATCACAACCACCACCCTTCACTACCACAATCATCACCACCACCACAACCACCACCCTTCACTACCACAATCATCACCACCACCACAACCACCACCCTTCACTACCACAATCATCACCACCACCACAACCCACAACTTGAAAAACATAGCGAGCCTCGAACCTTCGAATACCATCTTCTTGAGGTTATCTTGAGATGATTTCGGGGCTTAGCGTCCCCGCGGCCCGGTCCTCGACCAGGCCTCCTTTTTGTTACACATCCCCCAGGAAGCAGCAGCCCGTAGCAGCTGTCTAACTCCCAGGTACCTATTTACTGCTAGGTGAACAGGAGTCATCAGGGTGAAAGAAACATTTTGCCCATTTGTCTCCGCCTGGGATCGAACCCGGAACCCCCAATTCACACCCAAACGCCCCGACCTGTGAACAATCAGCCCCCACATTCATAATAATAATCCGAAACACGTTTCGTAATTAGAGTCACACCTAAACTACCAATTAGAGGCAGATTATTAGGATAACGACTAGCTGCAAGGGGGGGGGGACAACGGGCTTCATCTTTGCACACTAATTGTGTATTTAAATTATATTCAAATTAGCCTAATGAAGTTTGGCATGATATGGGTGGTAATTAGTTGTGTCAGGCGAGCCAGATTTTGTGAGCGTGTCCAATAATTTTGTATTATTTGTCGTCAGGGTGTAAGATATCTAATTTGAACAAGTCCACAAGGGCCGTAACGAGGATTCGAACCTGCGTCCGGGAGCATCCCAGAACCTGCCTTAATAGACTGAGCTACGACAGGGTTAAAAAAGAGTTGAAACCGAAAACCCTGTCGTAGATCAGTCGATTCAGGCAGTGTCTGGGATGCTCCCGGACGCAGGTTCGAGTCCTCGACGACAAAGTTGAAACCAAAAACCCTGTCGTAGCTTAGTCGATTAAGGCAGTGTCTGGGATGCTCCCGGACGCAGGTTCGAATCCTCGTCACGGCCCTTGTGGATTTGTTCATATTGACGGAGGTTTCAACCCTTTTACCCTGTCGTAGCTCAGTCGATTAAGGCAGTGTCTGGGATGCTCTCGGACGCAGGTTCGAATCCTCGTCACGGCCCTTGTGGATTTGTTCATTTGATGCATCATGTTAGTGTGATCTCTGTGTGTAATATTTGATTTGTTTCTGTTGCTTTTAACTATTATGTGATTTTTATGCTTGGGGTGTACGCACCTAAGTGTGCTTGCTTAGTTGTGCTTCGACTCTTTAGTCCCGCCTTATCCGACCCGTCAAGTGCCGTACAGGTTTTTAAGAATGTTAGGTATTTTGATATCTTTCTACTTCCATCTCACTTCTTTCGTTGATATCAAGTTTAATTCTTTATATCAGTCTTTGTAACTCATACCTATCAGTTCTGGTATACTTCTGGACTTTCTTCACACTTTATTGTGTTTGGAAATATTAAAAAATCCAAGCAGGCGCTGCATGTTCCAGGATTGGTCTGACATATGTGGTATATCAAAATATCTAGAGGCAATTCGTATTTAAAAAACCATGCCTAAATCCATCATGATATCATATATATATATATTCAGCTGTTAACATAAATATGTAATCTCAATCCTCAAACCTCCCCCCTCCCCCCCCCACCCAGGTGTGTACTAAACTATTTGTGCTTGCAGGGTTGAGCCTCTGTTCTTAAGCCCCGCCTCTCGACCATCATTAGTTCACTGCAGTGACCCTTCTCAATCGTTTTTTTCTTATCATATTTACATTTTAGGCTTTGTATAGAATAGGCCTCGACAATTTAATCATCAAGTTCGTTCAACTTATTTACAACTCTTGGTCTGAACAATTAGGTTCAGTGTTCAACACTTACACAGTGTTGAACAGTGTTGAACAGTGTGGAACACAGTGTTGAACACGGTGTTGACATGTTCAATATACAATTAGAGGACAAAGATGAGGCTCGTTATCCCGCTTGCAGCTAGTTGTTATCCTAACACTCTGCCTCTAATTGCTTGAACACAGCGTTGAACACAGCGTTGAACACAATATATCACAATATCAGGAGGTTTAACGCTAGTGTATACCGGGTTCAGCCACTAGAGGGAATTCTCATTACAATAATTAACTACTCACACCTGTCAGTTAGACATGATATGAGGTGTGATAACGCCCCCCTCTACACGATATCAAGTAGCTACGAGCTCTGAATTACAGCTGATGTGTATCCCATTTACAAGTGATAACTAATACAGTACGTATCAAATACATGAGCAAGCGTGGAGAGATACAGTGACAAGCGAATAATTTGGATTCCTTGTACAAGGCCATGAATTCATGGTATTTCAACAGATCAACAAGGACGTTTATCCAGTGGTGGTGTTCATTGGATTCACGCGACGGTCCGCTGTCACTCAGACTGTGCCTCTGAGTGCCAGGGGAGGGCCACTGAGTGCCAGGGGTGGCCATTGAGTGCCAGGGGTGGCCACCGAGTGTCAGGAGAGGCCACTGAGTGCCAGGGGAGGCCACTGAGTGCCAGGGGAGGCCACTGAGTGCCAGGGGAGGCCACTGAGTGCCAGGAAAAGGCCGCTTGGGCACTCGACCTACTCCTAAGATCAACTACTATAATCAGATCTGAGATCACACGTCTTGTCAAAGGTCAACCATTCCTGCTGTTTAGATAGTACTTATTGTAACTATTTGGACTATCGAACGTACATAGACTTGATGGTCAATTCGATAGTACAATTTGGTACTATTCACTTTATAAGTCTGAAGAAAAATTAAGTTAAAACCCAAACTTAAATATTCCTAGGCCTTGTATAGCACATATATGTACTGTATTAAGCCTAATATAGCACATATATGTACTGCATTAGGCCTAATATAGAGCACATATATGTACTGTATTAGGCCTAATATAGCACATATATGTACTGTATTAGGCCTAATATAGCACATATATGTACTGTATTGGGCCTGAAATTGCGTGTATTAATCCTAGGATAAGTTAGGTTCAGTTAGCAACATAATTATACCTTTACCGGTTGGTTCAAATTCAGTAGTACTAAATTTTACTTTCTAATTGTCCATTAAGTCAATATTGTTACTATTAGGACTCTCTAAACAGGAGGACGGGCTGGTCAAAGTACGCCACCAGTCAGATCAAAGTACGCCACCAGTCAGATCAAAGTACGCCACCAGTCAGATCAAAGTACGTCACCAGTCAGATCAAAGTACGCCACCAGTCAGATCAAAGTACGTCACCAGTCAGTTCAAAGTACGCCACCAGTCAGATCAAAGTACGCCACCAGTCAGATCAAAGTACGCCACCAGTCAGATCAAAGTACGCCACCAGTCAGATCAAAGTACGCCACCAGTCAGATCAAAGTACGTCTCCAGTCAGATCAAAGTACGCCACCAGTCAGATCAAAGTACGTCACCAGTCAGTTCAAAGTACGCCACCAGTCAGTTCAAAGTACGCCACCAGTCAGGTCAAAGTACACCTCCAGTCAGTTCAAAGTACGCCACCAGTCAGATCAAAGTACGCCACCAGTCAGGTCAAAGTACACCTCCAGTCAGTTCAAAGTACGCCACCAGTCAGATCAAAGTACGCCTCCAGTCAGTTCAAAGTACACCTCCAGTCAGTTCAAAGTACACCTCCAGTCAGTTCAAAGTACGCCACCAGTCAGTTCAAAGTACGCCACCAGTCAGTTCAAAGTACACCTCCAGTCAGTTCAAAGTATGCCTCCAGTCAGTTCAAAGTACGCCACCAGTCAGTTCAAAGTATGCCTCCAGTCAGTTCAAAGTACGCCTCCAGTCAGTTCAAAGTACGCCTCCAGTCAGTCCAAAGTACGCCTCCAGTCAGATCAAAGTACGCATCCAGTCGCCACCAGTCAGTTCATTGTTTGCCTCCAGTCAGTTCAAAGTACTGACAGGAGGTTTGGCGGGTGCATGGAATCACCTTTGAATCTTTGTTTAGAGGACGGGCTGTTCTCGCCACACCAGCTGTTTATGATTGAAAAACGGTTTACACACGACTCACAACTGCTGACGTTCGAACACTTCCGGAACAAGTGTTTCACTGACGAATTTTGTTCGAATCACAACGCTGTAAATGCTTCACCCACGTACTACAAATACAAATAATCGCCACCAGAACCTAAACACCTAACCTAACCTAACCTATATATACACAATATGCTAATATATTATAATATTAATTTATACTTGAAAAAAATCTCGTTTTGAATGAACAGCATGTAAAAAATTATGAATACGTCCGTGGGGTCGACAGCTGGATGGAATGGACTTGAGTCGAGGACGGGTTGCTATAACTGCTTCACTCACGTGCTACAATTACAAATAATCGCCAACAGAACCTAAACATCCAACCAAACTTAAACTATAGAGAGAACTTTACTATGACTATTTAAGCCTAACTTTATAACTGTAATATATTTATATATGAGAACAAACTTTTATTTTAAATACATGATACTTTAGCATGAATGAATGCGCCTTAGTGGACGGCCGCAGCCTTAACGAGCCTGGCCTGAGGAGTGAAGTATACACTGAGGTAGTTAACATTAGGGCAAGCAAGTATATACAACACGCTCTTATACACTCTATAATATTAACATTATTGCAATATAACATAAACACATTTTGCAAGATGCACCAATGACCATAAAACCGAGTTGAATATAGAAAGGAATACAGTTACACAAAAGAGAGGTGTGTGTAGGAACTTATTGTCTCATTTCTCCCTACAACAACAGTTCTCTGGACCTGCGACACTGCTCGGCTTGCTCAGGCAAGGAGAAAGATTACAGAACAGTCTACAATACTCAGCAGTGAGGACAGAACCGCGGTAATCACAGTGTCGAGTTATATATTGTAAGCCAGTGAACTTACACAGTGAAATATATCAAACTTAACGTGAGAATTATCAACTCACGCAAACTTATATAATTATAAAATAATTATATACGGACGTCCATGTGAGGAACAGAGGATAAAGGGCCAATTTCATCCACAAATCTTGACTTAAACGAGTGTGGGAAAATGCCCAATTGTGACAGTAGTGGAAGGGAATTGTTACGGGGATAAGTGCCAAGCCATTACGACTATGTAGCACTGGGAAGGGGTCAGGATAAGGGTATGGGATGGGACGGGGGGGGGGGGGGTGGAGGAATGGTGCCTAACCCCTTTGGGACGGTCGAGGATTGAACGCCGACCTGCAGGAAGCGAGACCGTCGCTCTACCGTCCAGCCCAAGGGGCAGTAGTGGAGTGAACAGCTGTGACGCCATAAGATTAGAATGATCCGAGTACGAAATACTGCAAACAGGTAAAATAATAATAAAATGTTTATATAATAACTATAGGAATATATATTTGTGGTTAATTATAATATATATTATATATATAATGTATTTAATGATTACAAGATGTATATTGGTTAATACAATGAGTGTTAAAAGGTTATGAATCTCTTGAAGCTCCAATGCTTCCCAGACGGGAACTGAGGATGCAGCAGGCGTTGCCCCTCTGGATCGCCACACTGAGGCGCTGAAACAAGTTGTATATTAATTATACAGCCGGCAATTACCCTCAGAGTTTGGGGGGTGTAGTTAGGGCTCAACACGGCTCTATGGAGGGGGGGGAGGGGAACTGGCACAATATAATGACCTCATATATAAGATCAAAACTACAGAGGACAATAACGTCTCCAGCATTTAGTGATGACCTTCTATACCTCTAATCTAACCTGTGATCAATATTTCTATAACATAAGCATTATATATATATATATATATATATATATATATATATATATATATATATATATATATATATATATATATATATATATATATAAGCCTTCAGCAATTGCCCTGATTCTTTTGTTTTTAAGTCAACATATTTTTGCAACACAGACCAACTCGCAGTATTGATCTTTCATGACCAGGAGAGGGGAGGGGGGGGGAGGGGAAAGGGGGGGGGGGGAGTTCATGCCAATTTCGTTCAACGATAATCGTTCGTTTGTTGCCTATTTTCCAGGAAATATTCAGTGTAGCTAAGCTCTAACGACGAGACATTTACGAGCTCGTTAAACTTTATTCTGTGTCTCGTACTTTTGGGACCCAAGATCGAGTCTCTGGTGATACGAGAAAATTCAATCTCGCCTTTTTGTGTCTTGACACAGAAGTTTATCCCTCACAAGAGGTGTAGAACCAGTCAAGGTAGACTGGTTCTACACCTCTTGGGTCGAGGTAGACTGGTTCTACACCTCTTGGGTCGAGGTAGACTGGTTCTACACCTCTTGGATCGAGGTAGACCTAGCTGGTTCTACACCTCTTGGGTCGAGGTAGACTAGTTCTACACCTCTTGGGTCGAGGTAGACTGGTTCTACACCTCTTGGGTCGAGGTAGACTAGTTCTACACCTCTTGGGTCGTGGTAGACTGGTTCTACATCTCTTGGGTCGAGGTAGACTGGTTCTACACCTCTTGGGTCGAGGTAGACTGGTTCTACATCTCTTGGGTCGAGGTAGACTGGTTCTACACCTCTTGGGTCGAGTTAGACTGGTTCTACACCTCTTGGGTCGAGGTAGACTGGTTCTACACCTCTTGGGTCGAGTTAGACTGGTTCTACACCTCTTGGGTCGAGGTAGACTGGTTCTACACCTCTTGGGTCGAGGTAGACTGGTTCTACACCTCTTGGGTCGAGGTAGACTGGTTCTACACCTCTTGGGTCGTGGTAGACTGGTTCTACACCTCTTGGGTCGAGGTAGACAAGTTCCATCTCACCTTTCCTGGGCGTAATCACTCAGTGCCGCGTTACAATTAGGGTTTCTGGGACAGGCGTCGTTAACGAGGTGATTAGCCGCTGAATGGCATCGTTAGCTGTCTGTGGGGCGGAGAGTAGTGAATTGTGTGCACGTGTCAGTGTGGTGGTGGTGTTTGTTTGTTTGTTCTTCGTTTGTTTCTTGTAAATTGTGTAGTTGAGACCTACTCCGGGGAGTCGAGCTCCCCTACGATCGGGGAGCCGGTCGGCCGAGCGGACAGCACGCTGGACTTGTGATCCTGTGATCCTGGGTTCGATCCCAGGCGCCGGCGAGAAACAATGGGCAGAGTTTCTTTCACCCTATGCCCTTGTTACCTAGCAGTAAAATTGGTACCTGGGTGTTAGTCAGCTGTCACGGGCTGCTTCCTGCGGGTGGAGGCCTGGTCGAGGACCGGACCGCGGGGACACTAAAAAGCCCCGAAATCATCTCAAGATAATCTCAAGAAGAAAGATACTCCCTTTTAACCATCTATTCCCCGATTCTATATATTTGCGTTTGCTTCTGAAACTCATTCATTTTGATCATTCCATTTTCCCACTAGTTTTATGCCAAAGGAAAGCTTTCTAACATCTCTATAACTATAAATTTCTCAATTCACACCTTGTTGCATTGGTATTCATCGCTAACATTTCCTTTTTCTTCCCAATCAGCTGCCCAACCACTTGGGGTGGACGGTAGAGCGACGGTCTCGCTTCATGCAGGTCGGCGTTCAATCCCCGACCGTCCACAAGTGGTTGGGCACCATTCCTTCCCCCCGTCCCATCCCAGATCCTTATCCTGACCCCTTGCAAGTGCTATATAGCCATAATGGCTTGGCGCTTTCCCCTTGATAATTCCTTCCTTCCTAATTAGTCAATCAATTTAAATATTGTATGTCTGTGGCAATCTTTTATCCTCTTGTTTTAAGCGACGTCAGGTCTAGTTCTTTCAGTCTTTCTTCATACCCGTCACAATTCAAGTCGCGTTCTAAACTTCTGAACCTTTTCGAGTTGATGGATTTGTTGAGATGGGGGCTCCACAGTGGGGGCTGCATACTCTACAACTGGTCTCGTGTAGGTGGAGTACAATGATTTATATGCCTTCGTATTTAGAGTATTCTATTGATGTTCTTCTAATTATATTTATCTTGTCCCAAGTCGTTTTTACTCGTTACCTGGAGGTAATTTCCGTTCAGTGTGCGCCGTCGTTTTGATCGTCTGTCACACGTTCCCATTTCCATCACCTTACACTTAATGGTGTTGAAATCCAGAAGCCATTTCTTGCACCAAGAATGAAGCTTAAATTACCTTTGAGAACCATACAATTCTCATCTGTCACAACTCTTCTCGTTAGTTTTGCAGCATAAACAATCACCGATTTATGTGTTTGTGTGCTGTGCTTATGTATGTATGTATGTACTCATCTAGTTGTGCTTGCGGGGGAGTTGAGCTCTGGCTCTTTGGTCCCGTCTCTCAACGGTCAATCAACTAATGTACATGGGCCTACTGGGCTCTATCATATTTACATTTGAAACTGTGTATGGAGTCAGCCTCCACCACATCACTGCCTAAAGCATTCCATTTGTCTACTACTCTAACACTGAAAAAATTCTTTCTCACGTCTTTATGACTCATTTGGGCACTCAATAATTTCCACCTGTGTCCCCTAGTGCGTGTGCCCCTTGTGTTAAATAGTCTGTCCATATCTACCCTATCAATTCCTCGGAGAATCTTGTATGTGGGGATCATGTCCCCTCTAACTCTTCTGTCTCCCAGTGACGTGAGGTTTAATTCCCGTAGTCTCTCCTCGTAGCTCATACCTCTTAGTTCGGGAACTAGTCTGGTGGCAAATCTTTGAACCTTTTCCAGTTTAGTCTTATCCTTGACTAGATATGGACTCCATGTTGGAGCCGCATACTCCAGGATTGGTCTGACATATGTGGTATATAATGTTCTGAAAGATTCTTTACATAAGTTTCTAAATGCCGTTCTTATGTTAGCCAACCTGTCACATGCCGCTGATGTTATCCTCTTGATATGAGCTTCAGGGGACAAGTCTGGCGTAATATCAACCCCCAGGTCTTTCTCTCTCTCTGACTCTTGAAGTATTTCATCTCCCAAATGATACCTTGTATCTGGTCTCCTGCTCCCTACACCTATCTTCATTACATTACATTTGCTTGGGTTAAACTCTAACAACCATTTGTTCGACCATTCCTGCAGCTTGTCCAGGTCTTCTTGAAGCCTCAAGCTGTCCTCCTCTGTCTTAATCCTTCTCATAATTTTGGCATCGGCAGCAAACATTGAGAGGAATGAGTCTATACCCTCTGGGAGATCATTTACGTATATCAGAAACAGGATAGGTCCAAGCACAGAGCCCTGTGGGACTCCACTGGTGACTTCACGCCAGTCTGAGGTCTCACCCCTCACTGTAACTCTCTGCTTCCTATTGCTTAGGTACTCCCTTATCCACTGGAGCGCCCTACCAGTTACTCCTGCCTGTTTCTCCAGCTTATGCATCATCCTTTTATGGGGTACTGTGTCAAAGGCTTTCCGACAGTCTAAAAAAATGCAGTCCGCCCATCCTTCTCTTTCTTACTTAATCTTTATCACCTGATCGTAGAATTCTATCAAGCCTGTAAGGCAAGATTTACCCTCCCTGAACCCATGTTGATGGGTTGTCACGAAGTCTCTTCTCTCCAGATGTGTTACCAGGTTTTTTCTCACGATCTTCTCCATCACCTTGCATGGTATACAAGTCAAGGACACTGGCCTGTAGTTCAGTGCCTCTTGTCTGTCACCCTTTTTGTGCATTGGGACCACATTCGCCGTCTTCCATATTTCTGGTAGGTCTCCCGTCTCCAGTGACCTACTATACACTATGAAGAGTGGCAAACAAAGTGCTCCTGCACACTCTTTCAGTACCCATGGTGAGATTCCGTCCGGCCCAACAGCCTTTCATACATACCTTTCATATATACATGTATGTATGTATGTATGTGTGAGTGACCAAAAAAATATAAATGTTTAATGTACATAATATAAATATAAATTTTTAAAGGGTACTTTCGTGGGGAAAACATTTGACTCCCTTGGGTCTTCGGGGATTGACTTCGGGTCTGTAAAATGAAATGTCTATGCTATATCATCCAAGCGGATGATGTAAATGAATGACATTGTGGATTGTTATTTATGTAATACGAATTAAAGGATGGATGACCCAAACATTTTTTTTTTTAATTTTGCCCCGAGGGGCGAGTTTAATGGGCAGCGCCACTCATCCTGTGAGTGGACACACCGCCATAGTGACAGTATTGGGCAGCGCCACTCATCCTGTGAGTGGACACACCGCCATAGTGACAGTATTGGGCAGCGCCACTCATCCTGTGAGTGGACACACCGCCATAGTGACAGTATTGGGCAGCGTCACTCATCCTGTGAGTGGACACACCGCCATAGTGACAGTATTGGGCAGCGTCACTCATCCTGTGAGTGGACACACCGCCATAGTGACAGTATTGGGCAGCGTCACTCATCCTGTGAGTGGACACACCGCCATAGTGACAGTATTGGGCAGCGCCACTCATCCTGTGAGTGGACACACCGCCATAGTGACAGTATTGGGCAGCGCCACCCATCCTGTGAGTGGACACACCGCCATAGCAGCATGTACAACACCCCCCAATAGGAAGAAAACCCGCTGGGTTGTTCATCCTGTCACTTGTACCCAACTGGACCCACAGAAGTACCCCCAATCACTCCCTCCCTT
Organism: Procambarus clarkii; assembly: GCF_040958095.1. Taxonomy (NCBI): domain Eukaryota; kingdom Metazoa; phylum Arthropoda; class Malacostraca; order Decapoda; family Cambaridae; genus Procambarus; species Procambarus clarkii. Next base: position 3,370,292 of record NC_091185.1, read on the forward strand.
CCCTCTCCTCTCAACCTGTCTGTATATCATGTTGTCATTGCAAGTAATTGACTCCCTGGAGTTCGTGGTTTCCATTTTTATTGCACGCTAAATTGCCTTGCAAGTTGATGATGGCAACCTCGTTAAGAAGAGGGAGTGAGAGGAAGGAGTCGAGGGGGGGGGTATGAGAGGGAGGGCCGGGGGGGAATGATGGAGGGATAGAGGGATAGGTGATGGTTGGGAGGGGATGAAAGGAAGGGGGCCAAGAACGGAAGGGAGGGAGGGTACTTCGACGGATTGGTGAGGGGGGGGGGATGGAGGGGTGGGGATGGATAGGGGGATGGAGGGGGGATGGGGGGGTGGGAGGGGACACTCCACACTCAAGAGATAAGCTTGTACGACGGTTCGAGACATCATCATGGACTCTCGAACCACATATACTTTGTCCCATTCTGGCCTGGTCGCTCAAGTTTTTGCTAGATGGCTGTAAGCACGGCATTCGGACCCAATAAATAAATCTATGTCTATTAAAGAGGGTGTTTGTCTCTCTGTCTGTTCAAGGTTAGATGCCTGACGTTTGGTGCTTAGCCTACGGTTGGTGTTTAAACTTTGCAGGGTGATTGGTAGGTGGTAGGGGACTGTCACAGGCGTGTCTGGGTCGGCCCTGTTGACCTCTTTAAGGAAGGTCACGCCTCGTGGCGACCCCCTTTGAAACCTTTTTGGCATATATTAGATGCTTGCCACAATAATATTTTTAGGGTGACTGGGGGGGGGGAGAGGATGTTAGGTCACTGCCATAGTGTGTGGGGGATCGTGTCTATTGTCTCTATTTATAGGGAATCAGCTAATGGTTTCTCTCTCTCTCTCTCTCTCTCTCTCTCTCTCTCTCTCTCTCTCTCTCTCTCTCTCTCTCTCTCTCTCTCTCTCTCTCTCTCTCTCTCTCTCTGTCTCTGTCTCTCTCTCTCTCTCTCTCTCTCTCTCTCTCTCTCTCTCTCTCTCTCTCTCTCTCTCTCTCTCTCTCTCTCTCTCTCTCTCTCTCTCTCAGAAACTCACAAATACAAGTAGAGGTAGATATACACACGGGTGAAGTAGACTTATAAACGGGAGAGGTAGACATACGCTCGGCACAGGTAGATTAAAACATGGAAGAAGTAGATTACCCCACGAATGAGGTAGACTATCACACGAATGAGGTAGACTAATTGAGTAACGAGGAAGCCAAACAATCGTGAACGAATGAGTGCCTCGTGACATTCTTGTTTGCAGAAAACCCAAACACGTACCCCTGCCTGACACGAACAGTCTGACAGATCTAAATTATTTGCATCCAAGATCACTCTTCTCTCCTACCCGCCCGGCGACTCTCTGACGCCCCTGTGAGCGGATATTTACGGTAACACTATCAACAGAATTCTCCAATTGGCTGCAATTGCATCCGGGAAGGGAATGATATCAACAATGATATCATCATCATGATATCATCGCCATACCACTGACCTATACCAGGTCAGTGGAATGGCGTCTGGTTGCAACTGGTGTGATCTAGTGTGATCTGGTGTGACCTGGTGTGACCTGGTGTGACCTGGTGTGATCTAGTGTGACCTGGTGTGATCTAGCGTGACCTAGCGTGACCTAGCGTGACCTAGTGTGACCTAGCGTGACCTAGCGTGACCTAGCGTGATCTAGTGTGACGTAGCGTGACCTAGCGTGACCTAGTGTGACCTAGCGTGACCTAGCGCGACCTAGCGTGACCTAGCGTGACCTAGCGTGACCTAACGTGACCTAGCGTGACCTAGTGTGACCTAGCGTGACCTAGCGTGACCTACCACTGCACAGCCTAGCCTGTGATATCTCGCACACTTCAACCTTACCACACATTTTGTTTGGCTTCTACCACAGACGTGGCCACATATTTGCAATGCTAACCAGCATATATACATTTTTTCTGTTAGTGTATTTTTTTTTTTAGGAAGGGGGGGAGGGGGTTTCTTGATTTATCAAGTGCTTTAACCTCTTGGTTTCTAAGGGGGGTGTCTAGTCCTCTTGGTTTCTAAGGCGCCTTATTCCATTCGGTTTCGAAGGTTCCTGATTCCCTTGATTGATATCTCGGCTATAATTCACACGGACACATCTCCGCTATCATACAGAGGGTGTAATACAGTTTCGGATACAGAATGTAATGCATTTATAGCCTCTGTTTACAAGGCGTCAGCACTTACACGATATAAATACTTAGTCACTTCTTGTAACCCAGGCAGAACCCCAGCTGCTGTATTCACATAGCATACAGCAGATAGCATACTGTAGGAGTCTCATTAGACCTGTAGGCCTTCACTCCAGGCCTGTAGGGGTCCCATTAGACCTGTAGGCCTTCTCTCTAGGCCTGTAGGGGTCCCATTAGACCTGTAGGCCTTTCCTCTAGGCCTGTAGGGGTCCCATTAGACCTGTAGGCCTTCCCTCTAGGCCTGTAGGCGTCCCATTAGACCTGTAGGCCTTCCCTCTAGGCCTGTAGGCGTCCCATTAGACCTGTAGGCCTTCCCTCTAGGCCTGTAGGGGTCCCATTAGACCTGTAGGTCTTCCCTCTAGGCCTGTAGGCGTCCCCCCTTGACCTGTAAGCGCCCCCCCCCTACTGTCAGCTAATTTAGGGTTCCCTGAGATTTTAATAAATATTTCAAGGGTCTCCACAAGAACCAAAATAAATGCTCTAGGTCATCGACTGACCTCGTCTTGGGTGCACCCCACAACAGTTTCCTTACTCTACGATTCCTATTTGCTGCTAGGTGAACAAAAGCATCAGGAGCAATGGAATGTTGCCCAAACGCTTCCGTTTGCGGCAACATCTTTCTTTTCCGTTTATCTGTGGATATATATATATATATATATATATATATATATATATATATATATATATATATATATATATATATATATATATATATGTCGTACCTAGTAGCCAGAATGCACTTCTAGGCCTACTATGCAAGGCCCAATTTGCCTAATAAGCCAAGTTTTCATGAATTAATTGTTTTTCGACTACCTAACCTACCTAACCTAACCTAACCTAACTTTTTCGGCTACCTAACTTAACCTAACCTATAGAGATAGGTTAGGTTAGGTTAGGTAGGGTTGGTTAGGTTCGGTCATATACCTATGTTAATTTTAACTCTAATAACAAAAAACTGACCTCATACATTATGAAATGGGTAGCTTTATTATTTCATAAGAAAAAAATTAGAGAAAATATATTAATTCATGAAAACTTGGCTTATTAGGCAATTTGGGCCTTGCATAGTAGGCTGAGAAGTGCGTTCTGGCTACTAGGTACGACATATATATATATATATATATATATATATATATATATATATATATATATATATATATATATATATATATATATATATATATATATAATATATATATATATATATATACACCCAGAAGATGAGTACAACCATATATATATACAAGGTGCCGTACGATATCACCAGTAAGGCGGGATGAGAGTCATCGTACGTTGGCGGGGTATTAACATACCCGTGTCAGCCCCAATAACCCGCCGCGTATACCTTCCATTCATGGATTTGAGTGTACGGCCATTGTTCCGGCGAGAACAATGGCGCCAGTTAGCATATTGCCGACGGTGGCATAGTTCACCCACACTTCCAATTACCAGTTTAGAGACAATATTATTCCGTAAAATCCCGTGTGCCAACTCGTTGTCATTCGCTGCCAGATCTTTGTTTACATTGTCGTTGCAAAACTTAAAAGTTGTCGTTTAAGTTGATATGGTAAATATATTGTATATGACGTCTCACGCACACGTGGGTTTGCTTACGTGGAGGTTTGTAAGGCAGGTGTGTGTGATGAGTCGGTTCTCACGACCTGACAAGGGTCAGCTTCGACCGGGGTTCGAACCTATATGCAATCAAGCTGACTTATCGAGGCTCCAAAGCTTGTTTGTCTGATTAAGAGTCAGTGATTTTTTTTTTTTGCTTCGATAAATCGTCGAAATTTGACCGTTTAGTTCACGCTGTTGATATTTTGGCGAGTTAAGTGTGAGGACAGGCTTCATTATTGACCTGTGTACTGGTGGTGGTGACCTGTGTACTGGTGGTGGTGACCTGTGTACTGGTGGTGGTAACCTGTGTACTGGTAGTGGTAACCTGTGTACTGGTAGTGGTAACCTGTGTACTGGTGGTGGTGACCTGTGAACTGGTGGTGGTGACCTGTGTACTGGTGGTGGTGACCTGTGTACTGGTGGTGGTGACCTGTGTACTGGTGGTGGTGACCTGTGTACTGGTAGTGGTGACCTGTGTACTGGTGGTGAGTGGTAACCTGTGTACTGGTGGTGAGTGGTAACCTGTGTACTGGTGGTGAGTGGTAACCTGTGTACTGGTGGTGGTGATGATCTTAGTATAAACTAGCCACAGAAGTCAACGTTTTGTAATATTAGTTCAATAAATTCGAATTAGTTTAATCAATTAGTTTTGTATAATAAAATAATCTTATTATTAAAATTAGCATAATAATGACATCTTAAATTACAATTTATAATTTCTGACTCAAAAACAAGAAATACTAGGCTTATTTTGCGTAAACTTAGGCCTAATTTAATACATATATATCAGGCCTAGAAGGGAATAGATGAGGAACCTTCACTAGGTTCCTAACTACGAACTTAGATTAGATAAGAACCCATGGAACGTTTTTCTAATACGTCGTTTTTTAAGCGGATTGGTCGATTACCTAAAAAAATTACATATGATGAGAGGATGAATTGATAGCGTATTTCTTGGAGGATAGATGTTGGATAGACGTCAGGAAGACGTATGAAGACAACAAAATTACATTAACCAGGGCTTAGGAGCTGAGGCACAACGTTACCAGCATATTTAGGTGGGAACAGCAGCAGTCTTGGTAGTGGAGGGGGAAACAGGAGTCCGAAACTTCTTAATTAAAGACAAACATCTTGAAGTTATTGCTGGAGGGCTACAAGTCGTATCCCACACAGGTCTACAATTATACACTTCTACACGTCTAATAGTCTACAAGTCTACAACACGGCTTCTCTACGGTCTTTACCTGGTTGATACCTGGTTGATGGGGTTCTGGGAGTTCTTCTACTCCCCAAGCCCGGCCCGGGGCCAGGCTTGACTTGTGAGAGTTTGGTCCACTAGGCTGTTGCTTGGAGCGGCCTGCAGGCCCACATACCCACCTCAGCCCGGTTGGTCCGGCACTCCTTGGAGGAATAAATCTAGTTTCCTCTTGAAGATGTCCACAGTTGTTCCAGCAATATTTCTTACGCTTGCTGGGAGGACGTTGAACAACCGCGGATCTTTGATGTTTATACAGTGTTCTCTGATTGTGCCTATGGCACCTCTGCTCTTCACTGGTTCTATTCTGCATTTTCTTCCATATCGTTCACTTGAAATCGAATGTTTGCTAACTTTTTCTAACCTCATCTAAACCAACCTATTCTAACCCAATCTAGCTTAATCTCATTTAATATAATTTATCCTGATCGAGTCTAATCTGATCTAACCTAATCAATCCTAATTTAAACCATCCTAACCTATCCCAACCTGACCTAATCCCAGATTATCCTAACCTTACCCAAACTGTATCCTAAACCAAATTATCCTAACCCAGCATAATTTAACCTTAGCCAAACAAGCCCAAACTTATCCAAACTAAACTAACCCAGCCTAAACTAACCCAAACTTATTTAACTCACTTTAACCCGAACCCAACCTAACATAACCTAACCCCGTCTAATATACCCAACACAACCGAACTCACTTTAACCTAACCCAAATTTTAACCCAACCCAACCCAATCTTACTCATCTTAACCTAGCCTAAATCTACCCAATCCAGTTAACCCAACCTAGCAAGAGGACGGGTTGTCGAGGTAGCTAATTTTCTGATAGTCAGAACCCCATATATGGTGAGGTTAGGTTAGGTTGGCTGGGTAGATTTAGGCTAGTATAGGTTGAGGTAGGTTAGGTTGGGTTAGCATAGGTTAGAATGAGTTAGATTAGGTTGAGATGGGTTGGGTTAGGTTAAGTTGGGTTGGGAGAGGTTAGAATTAGATAGATTAGGTTGAGATGGGTTAGGTTTGGTTAAGTTGGGTTGGGTTGGGGGGTTAGGTTAGAGTGAATTAGATTAGGCTGAGATGAGTTGGGTTAGGTTAGATTGGGTTGGGTTACTTTCCTCAGGTCATACACCCCCCCCCCCACCCCCCCTCATCCTGGGACACCACTATAAACCATCCCAGATCAGCTTCGTGTAGTGATTGTATTGATTGTGGGGTAACACTACTGTGATTGTAGATAATACACTTGCAGTTACTGTATTGGTGATTGTGGGTGAAACTATTATAGTTGGTGGGTGTAGTGGTGGTTTAGCGTGGGTGTTGTGTGGGTGTAGCGTGGGTGTAGCGTGGGTGTAGCGTGGGTGTAGCGTGGGTGTAGCGTGGGTGTAGCGTGGGTGTAGCGTGGGTGTAGGGGGGTCAGACTGTACGTGAGTTTGTTTAGGATCTATTTGATATTCAAGCCGCACTCTGGGTGTTCCAATATCGTGTAGCACAGTAGTGGTCTTGGCCTGTTTGTTGTTTGGGTGTTGTTTGGTGGGGGTTAGAAAAATTGTTTATGTGGTCTTCGGCTGTTGCTTAGTTTTTTTTTTTTTTTGGGGGGGGGGTTCTTGATTTGCTTGTAGTTTGCTAAGGATCTTATGTTGGTGGGTACGTTTGGGTACCTATGTTGTAGCTGGGTACGTTTGGGTACCTATGTTGTAGCTGGGTACGTTTGGGTACCTATGTTGTTGCTGGGTACGTTTGGGTACCTATGTTGTAGCTGGGTACGTTTGGGTACCTATGTTGTAGCTGGGTACGTTTGGGTACCTATGTTGTAGCTGGGTACGTTTGGGTACCTATGTTGTAGCTGGGTACGTTTGGGTACCTATGTTGTAGCTGGGTACGTGTTTGGGTTCCTATGTTGTAGCTGGGTACGTTTGGGTACCTATGTTGTAGCTGGGTACGTTTGGGTACCTATGTTGTAGCTGGGTACGTTTGGGTACCTATGTTGTAGCTGGGTACGTTTGGGTACCTATGTTGTAGCTGGGTACGTTTGGGTACCTATGTTGTAGCTGGGTACGTGTTTGGGTTCCTATGTTGTAGCTGGGTACGTTTGGGTACCTATGTTGTAGCTGGGTACGTTTGGGTACTTATGTTGTAGTTGGGTACGTGTTTGGCTGTTTGGTAATGCTTGTTTGAGCTTTGGTTGACTATTAAACGGTGTTTTTTTTCCACGTGTTTGATAATGTCTGTTGTTTGGTAATACTGTTTGACGGTTTGGAAGGGTTGGCATTGCTTGATTGATTAGCTGTGCTTTTAATTGTGTCGTTGGCTTATATATGTTTTTTCTTGATCACTTATTTCGTGTTTGTGTTTTTCTGGCTTGTTTGTTTAGCTGTTTGATTATATTTGTTTTGATTAGAGGTTGACAGTTGCTGTTTTGTTTGAGGTTTGCAGGTAATGCTCGGTGTTTGGAAGTGAGGTTTACTTAGTTACTTAAAAACTCACTTTCTTAGTTGTTTAGTTTTTTTAAGTAAGTTTTTTTCACTAAGTAGAAGGGTTGGTGATTCTTGGAGCAGATTTTGGGAGCCACTTAACGAGGTATATTTATAAGTATCAGTTGATTGGGATGTTATTTGACGTTATCTTGAGGTTATCTTGAGATGATTTCGGGGCTTTAGTGTCCCCACGGCCCGGTCCTCGACCAGGCCTCCACCCCTAGGAAGCAGCCCGTGACAGCTGAGTGACTCCCAGGTACCTATTTACTGCTAGGTATCAGGGGGGGGGGGGCATCTAGGTGAAAGAAACTCTGCCCATTGTTTCTCGCCGGCGCCTAGGATCGAACGCGGGACCATAGGATCACGCGTCCAGTGTTCTGTCCGCTCAGCCACCGGTTACCACTTAAAAACGTTGCTTGAAGTGTGACATTACCTGCTTGCTTGACATTTGCTCGGTATTGATAGTATTTTTAACTATTTTTAAAAACGTTGCTTGAAGTGTGACAGTACTTGCTTGCTTGACATTTGCTCGGTATTGATAGTATTTTTAACTATTTTTGGATGTTAATTTTTGTAGTTCTGACTATTTGTTCGCTAGTGTTTCAACTTCTAGTTGAAACACTAGCGTGTTGAAACACTAGTGTGTTTTCCTGGAAACACAAACCGTAACTGTCCCTATTTCCCGCTTGTTACAACTTGTAACAAAGTTGTTACATCTTGATCTGATCCACCAGGCGGTGACTCATACGTCAGGCTGCGAGCAGCCGCGTCCAACAGCCTGGTTGATCAGTCCAGCAACCAGGAGGCCTGGTCGACGACCGGGCCGCGGGGACGCTAAGCCCCGGAAGCACCTCAAGGTAAGGTTGGCTTAACGTGTTTATGACGTATTAGAACGTTGTTACAACTTGCTATATTGGTTGATATAACTTGTTAGGAGGTGTTAAAACTTGTTCGAACGTTGTACCAACGTCGTAGTTTCGGTGTGTGTTTGCTGGGTCTATCTCTGGTTTTTCAATGCTTTCTATATGTTTCGTAAGATTAAAATACAAAATTGTAGTGTGTGAACAGAAATGAAAACAAAAATTGTATTTTTCGTAAATTGTCTACACCCCTTACGGCTGAGTGGACAGCGTTCGGGATTCGTAGTCCTAAGGTTCCGGATTCGTTCCTCGGCGGAGGCGGAAACAATTGTTCAGAGTTTCTTTCACTCTGATACCCTGTTCAACTAGCAGTAAATAGGTACCTGGGAGTTAGACAGCTGCTTCGGGCTGCTTCCTGGGGGATGTGTAACAAAAAGGAGGCCTGGTCGAGGACCGGGCCGCGGGGACGTTAGGCCCCGAAATCCTCTCAAGATAACTCTCCTCATTCCATACCTCAGTAGCAACTGATAAGCTTGCAAGACCTCGTCAAGATATCGAGACGTGAAAGCAACGTTCAGACAATGTTCAGACGAGGTATACAAGCCTCTACACATAGTATGAAGACTACACATAGTCTACATTGTAGTTTGCACTACAAACAAAACAAACACTTGCGAATCATGTTTGACACATGATTTCTAAGACCAGTTTCCTTAAAACTGGTCTTAGAACCATCTTCAAGAGGTAGATTCAAGGCATAAATTATACACCTTAAAACTGGTCTTAGAACCATCTTCAAGAGGTAGATTCAAGGCATAAATTATACACCTTAAAACTGGTCTTAGAACCATCTTCAAGAGGTAGATTCAAGGCATAAATTATACACCTTAAAACTGGTCTTAGAACCATCTTCAAGAGGTAGATTCAAGGCATAAATTATACACCTTAAAACTGGTCTTAGAACCATCTTCAAGAGGTAGATTCAAGGCATAAATTATACACCTTTTTGGTATAATTGTGCTGGTACTTGTATATTTGTATATTAATTTATAAATTAATACATTTTAAATTGACGAACTGCTGATACGTCCATACCGAAGCCATTAGGATATATATATATATATATATATATATATATATATATATATATATATATATATATATATATATATATGTATATATATATATATATATATAATATATGTGTGTGTGTGTGTGGTGAAAGCAGTGAAGTCATACAATGGGATTGAACTCAGGTGTAAAAACTTTCCCCATGTACGTGAGACCTCCCACTATTTTGGGATGAGTAGCTTGCATGGCAGTTGACATTGGTCATTAAATAGCAAGTTGCCAGGTGTTGCATAACTCGCAAAACTTAATGTTGTTGCACACTGTGCTCTTTGTAGTTCATACATCTTGTATCTCTTTTGTATCATATCTGTTTTCATTCGTGTTGTTGGGAGGTTTGGAGATCTATTAGACTGTTGTGGAGAGTTATTGACAAGAGGAATAATAATTACAGCATCAGAGAGAGAGAGAGAGAGAGAGAAGGAGAGAGAGAGAGAGAGAGAGAGAGAGAGAGAGAGAGAGAGAGAGAGAGGGAGGGAGGGAGGGAGGGAGGGAGTGAGGGAGGGAGGGAGGGAGGGTGAGATGAGGGGGGGTAGGGAGGAAGATAGAAGGAGTGGGGGAGGAGGGAGACAGGAGAGCACCCAGTCAGTGTCTACGTGACTGTGGAACAGTGAGGTTGGGTGTAGAGGAGCTCCCGCCTGATATCTCGTCTCTCTCGTTCTGTGACTTCTCGGTACACACGCACATTCTCTCTCTCTCTCTCTCTCTTTCTCTCTCTCTCCAGTCAACAACACATCACCGCTACTTACTCTCACGGGCAGAGACACACATGTATGTGTATCTTAACCTACATATATAACACCAAACGATTGTGTGCGCAAGGTTTTTGTTATCTACTAAGAGCTTATGTAGACCAAGTGCTTAAGATGTACTCAAGTACTTCACGGCGCCAACATGAAAACTTCCGGCGAGGAATTCTTCACTTTTCAATCACGAAAATGTTGCTCAAAATTTTCTTAAAGTTTAATTACGTGTGAATTTTATTTGTTGAAACCTGTAATTTATTATATATATATATATATATATATATATATATATATATATATATATATATATATATATATATATATATATATATATATATATATATATATATATATATATATATATATATATACATATATACATTTATGCAGTATATCCCAAGGCTATAGGTTTCCATAATATTACCAACATCAGTAACATTAAGATTCCTAAGAGTATACCACATTGTTGTGAGTATACTTTATTTTTGGGGGGGACCCATGATCTCTGCGAAGAGAATATGTGGCATTCAGGGAAAACCTTACGCTTTTTCCCTGAATTTGTTTAGCATCTCCACCAACGACCCATATATATATATATATATATATATATATATATATATATATATATATATATATATATATATATATATATATATATATATATATAATATAAGTGAAATATGGTTCAATTTATTGCAACAACAAATATAATCAATATTCTTAACTTGTTGATAACAGCAAACTTTGCAATATACTTTTATTAGTGATAAGGAAGACCAAGAAACTCAGAAAGTGAAAATGGATGTCTTTGGTGTTACTTAAAAACTTTGCGATTTACCAAAGACACGCAATTGTCTTGGCTGCTTTCTGGCACATAAAGCAGATAATATCTTGTGAGGAAGAGTGACAAGGCAGGCAGGAATTACCTGTGTTCTCAACTTGGATCATGATGAAGACCGTGATCATCCTGCTGCTGTTTCTCCTGCTGGTGAGTATATATCATGAGTATATCATGTCGACAGTTTATATATGTATGTATGGGGGGGGGGGGGGGAAGGATATTTCAGGTATAAGTTAGTTGTAAATGTGTGTGTACTTGTCTCTTTGCCTCTGGGCCTGGGTTTTTTCTGTCATTTATTGTTTTTTTGTCTTCCTGACTGCCTATTTGTCTATCTATAGAGGGTGTAAAGGGACTTGTTCTCTGTAAACAACTCTTTTAACACACACACACACACACACACACACACACACACACACACACACACACACACACACACACACAGTGCATATATAATATACATGTGTATCTGTGGGTGTATACACACACGTATACATCAGGGATCCTTGTCTGTGTTCAAACATTTGCAAGCATTCACGTCATCTCAGGGCGTCGGGCTAATATTTGCTCAGTGCCTTGTCTTGGGTCTTTGGGCGAACGGAAAATGATGGCTTTTTCCGTACTTTATTTTGCTTGGATGAACGAGGACACGTTCATTCATACGCCACGTGAACGGCCAGGCCATATGATGTGAATGAACTAACGTAATCATCTATTTTGGCGGGCGTTGTGGGTCAGGAGTATTAGTAGTTTTTTTTTTGTGTGTGTGAGTGTGAATGGGAAGGTAATTGTTTTGATGTGACCCGAAGATAACTCTGATCGATGGAATGCAGGAGTAGTATGATGAAGATTGGTATGTTGATATGAGCAAACTGCTGGCAGAATCTGTGGGTATATTCGTGTGTGTGTGTGTGTGTGTGTGTGTGTGTATACTCACCTATTTGTGCTTGCAGGGGTTGAGCTTTGGCTCTTTGGTCCCGCCTCTCAACTGTCAATCAACAGGTGTACAGGTTCCTGAGCCTACTGGGCTCTATCATATCTACATTTGAAGCTGTGTATGGAGTCAGCCTCCACCACATCACTGACTAATGCATTCCACCTGTTAACTACTCTGACACTGAAAAAGTTCTTTCTAACATCCCTGTGGCTCATGTGGGTACTGTGTGTGTGTGTGTGTGTGTGTGTGTGTGTGTGTGTGTGTGTGTGTGTGTGTGTGTGTGTGTGAAAAAATTAGTAGTTAGTAACAGTTGATTGATTGACAGTTGAGAGGCGGGCCGAAAGAGCAGAGCTCAACCCTTGAAAGCACAACTAGGTGAGTATAACTAGGTAAGTACACACACACAGGGCATCGCGGCTAAGTTGACAGCGTTCGGGGGGTCGTAGTCCTAAGGGCCCGGGTTCGATTCCCAGCCCCGGCAGAAACAAATCGGCAGAGTTTCTTTTATCTGATGCCTCTGTTCACTTTGCAGCAAATAAGTTACCTGGTAGTTACCCTACTGTTACGCTCTGCATCCTGGGGATATACGTGTGCGTATGAGACAGAAATATACATAGTAGATATGATGGGAAGAAATAGAACAACTGACTATTAGAAAGGCGGGGCCCAAGAGCAACAGGTCGATCCTAGTTGCAAATAATGAAGTAGTAAATAATAAAGCAAATAATAAATAATAATAGTTGCAAATAATAAAGGCAGTGTCTGGGATGCTCTCGGACGTAGGTTCGAATCCTCGTCACGGCCCTTGTGGATTTGTTCAACTACAAATAGTGATATATATACAATAAGAGGAACACGCCACACACGCAATTACGAAAGTATCGAATGCCTTCTGGCGATTCGTAAATTGTCAAAAGGTATTTGATACTGTCTCGCGCTGGAGACTTTAATCAAAGAGAAATTGGCTGCTGTATTTGGGAGGGAGGGGAACTGTCAGGGGGAAAGCGCCAAGCCATTACAACTATATAACACTAGGAAGGGATCACGATAAGGATTAGGGGTGAGACGGGGAGGAAAGAATGGTGCCCAACCACTTGGGGACGGTTGGGGATTGAACACCGACCTGCATGAAGCGAGGCCGTCGCTCTATCATGTAGCCAAACTCCAGGCCGGGCTTTGGGAGTGTAGGGGCGGGGGGACTCTAGAAACCATCTCCAGGTAAAGTTAGGGACTCTAAGTGGATGAGGGAATACCTAACAGGTGAAGGCCAAAGGGTTATCAGGGAAAAGGCGATACCTGGGTACTATTTTATCTTGAGTTTATCTTGAGATGATTTCGGGGCTTTAGTGTCCCCGCGGCCCGGTCCTCGACCAGGCCTCCACCCCCAGGAAGCAGCCCGTGACAGCTGACTAACTCCCAGGTACCTATTTACTGCTAGGTAACAGGGGCATTCAGGGTGAAAGAAACTTTGCCCATTTGTTTCTGCCTCGTGCGGGAATCGAACCTGCGCCACAGACGAGACGAGATCAGTCTAATAGGGTCAATTGATAGTTAACTGGTGGGGTAAACTGTCCTTTCAAATCAATGTACAGCAACACTATTAGGAAGACTCGGTATAGTAGATACGGGCTCACCATAGCCCGTGCTACATGGACACTTCGTTCTGAGTAGCTAAATCTGAAACAGCAACAATTCGGTATAGTGCTCACAGCAGTAACTCGTAAATAGTTCTACTCATAAATAATCTTCAAATAGATGGCTGTTAGAAGTTAACCCAGCCAAATGTAAAGTTATGAGAATTGAAACAGGAGAACGAATTCTTTACTAAAAAAAAAACAACAGATAAAGACAGCAATAAACAGAGCCCAAAGTCTTCCGCCAGAAACCAACAGAAGTAGAAAACTTTCTGCGACATGTAGTATAATAAATATACATTCACATGTGTCGAATATACATATGCATGATGTATATGGATCAAGCCAGTAGGAGACGGTGTACAAACGAAACACTGTATTACGCTCAAACTCTCGCACTAATGACTATTATGTTCAAAGGAAAGCCTTATTAAACAAATAGTGAATCATTATGAATGGGACTAAATCTTTGTGAAATATTGTGATGGATAAGCCACAATGAGGGGCTCATATTAGCGGACGCTAAAGTTAGCGAGAACCATGAAGGGATTATGAGGAGAAAGTGCTAAGCCAGTACTACTATATACCAAATGGAAGGAATATTAGGACAAGGATCTGGGATAGGGAAGGTATTGTGCCCAGCTGAGAGAGAGAGAGAGAGAGAGAGAGAGAGAGAGGAGAGAGAGAGAGAGAGAGAGAGAGAGAGAGAGAGAGAGAGAGAGAGAATGGGCCGTGATGCTAGTTAGCGAGATTAAAGTTAGCGGGACTCAGTAGGTAGCCCAACCACTTGGGCTGGACAGTAGAGCGACGGTCTCACTTCCTGCAGGTCGGCGTTCAATCCCCGACCTTCCACAAGTGGTTGGGCACCATTCCTTCCCCCCGTCTCATCCCTAATCCTTATCCTGACCCCCTTCCATGTGATATATATCGTAATGGCTTAGTGCTTTCTCCTTTTAATTATCTTATCTACAGTTAGCGGAACTACTTAACGAGACTAAAGTCAGCAGAATTAACAGGACTGAATCACTACGGGCTCGCCATA
>NC_091185.1:3385529-3390529 GCF_040958095.1 Procambarus clarkii
GGCCCTGAGAATTTTGTATGTGGTGATCATGTCTCCCCGAGCTCTTCTGTCTTCCAGCGACGTGAGGTGCAGTTCACATAGCCTTTTCCTCGTAATTCATGCCTCTTAGGTTTGGGACTAGCCTAGTGGCATACCTCTGAAATATTTCCTGCTTCGTCTTGTGCTTGACAAGGTACGGGCTCCATGCTGGGGCTGCATACTCCAGGATTGGTCTTACATACGTGGAATACAAGGTTTGAAAGATTCTTTACACAGGTTTCTGAAGACATTTCTGATATTAATGTATGTATTCACCAATGTATTTTCCTTGTATTCTTTGGTTACCAAAATATTTTTTCATATCTTTATAGTTTGCTTCTTACTTAGTTGTGTTTGCGGGGGTTGAGCTGTGCTCTTTCGGCCCGCCTCTCAACTGTCAATCAATCAAATGCAGCCCCTAACAGCAGGTGTAATCTCCCTGGCACCTATTTACTGCTAGGTAACAGAGGCATCAGGGTGACTGATGCCCCTGTTACTCTGCCTATTTTGGCAGAAATAAAACTCTGCCCATTTTGAAAGAAACTCTGCCCATTTTGTTTCTGTCATCACCAGGGATCGAACCCGGACCCTGGGATTACGAGTCCAGAACGCTGTCCACTCAGCTATCAGGCCCCATCGTGTGTGTGTGTGTGTCCACCTTTCACCTACTCCACCACCCTCCCAGCCCATTTCTCTTATGATAAAGTTACTCATAACTTTATGAGTAACTGGCTCATAAATTGTCTTCGATTTCCTTGTTAATTCTCTGAATATCTCCAATGTCGTCATCATATTTCCTCAAGTCAGGTATGACGTGGCTTTGATCCTAAAGCCCCTAATTGCCTCATAGGTCTGTCCTTTCAGCTCCGGTACCAACTCCTTTGCTTTCAGCTGAACTTTATGTACTTCAAGTTTGGTCTCCTTAAGGGAATCAGGTTCCAAGCTGCAATGTCATAGTTGAAGAATCCTATAAGGCTTTTAATAGCTTTGCGAGTCAGACTTGAAGGAACGTCTTATGTAGGCTTTGAATCAGGCTTTTAAGGCCCGTGAAAGTAATGTTTACTACCTATGTGTATTCTGCCGAGTTAATAATATTTATATGTGAGAGAATTCCGAGGAATTTGAGAAAGAGGTTTGGGTTCCATTCTTGCGAAAGGTCTTTATTTACTGTTGCATAGTGCGTATACTCACATTTTTTTTATATAATATATTTGTGGTTGTAGGATCGAGCTCGAGCTTTAGCTCTTGGACCCCGGCTTTCCAGCTATTGGTGACCTAATGGTAGCGGTGCTCACCTCGGACCATATGGCCCTTAGGGACCATTTTCTTCAGGAGCCACGAGTAAGAGATGGTAAAATAATGGGCCACTGAGTCATCTCAGTGGCCCATTATTTAGAATAGATCTTTGAAATTAAAGAAGAAATCTTTGAATAAATCTTTAGACATTCTACGAATTTTTAGAATAAATCTTTGAAAAATCAAATATATACAAATAAAAAATTGAGGTTGAAAATTTGAAAATATAAATCATTGAAAATAGAATAAATCATTGAAAATAGAATAAATAATTGAAAATAGAATAAATCATTGAAAATAGAATAAATCATTGAAAATAGAATAAATTCTTGAAAACTGAATAAATCATTGAAAAAAATCATCAAATATATATACACATAAAAAATTGAGGTTCAGAATTTGAAAATATTTATGATGTCAGGAAGAAATTTTATATTTTAATATAATATCATTCTTTATTTTTTCGTTATAGTTTTTACCCATTCTATACTTTGGCCGGATATAGTATAATAATTTGCCTAAAGCCCCTGTTTGTTATAATTTCCTGATATCCTGAGTAGTTTCCTGATATGTCACATATTGCTGGATATAACGTGAAATATAACAAATATATTATGTGTTAGATACACGTAATAAAAAATAAAAAAAAAAACATTGCAAGGATTGATATTAATTTTGAATCATTTTTTTATATTAAAAATGTAAAAATATTTTGAATTTAAGTACCGGTGATTATGAAAGAGGTCTATCTTGTTTATCTTGGTTATCATGAGATGATTTCGGGGCTTTAGTGTCCCCGCGGCCCGGTCCTCGACCAGGCCTCCACCCCCAGGAAGCAGCCCGTGACAGCTGACTATCACCCAGGTACCTATTTTACTGCTAGGTTACAGGGGCATAGGGTGAAAGAAACTCTGCTCATTGTTTCTCGCCGGCGCCCGGGATCGAACCCGGGACCACAGGATCACAAGTCCAGCGTGCTGTCCGCTCGGCTCGTCTAAGTCACATATGGGAAACCACTTAGATAAATGGAAATCCAACCACAAGAAAGATTGAGACCTGTTTATCTATTCCAATTCCTTCCGAGTTAAGGCATTAGGTGGGTATAAATAGCTGCCTCTTATTAGCCAATTGGTCTTCTGCAGTTACCTTAATTCTTATGTTCTTATGTTCTTAAATTGTCTCACATCATGTCAATTCTTAAAATTGGATTGGATTCGGATTCCTTCAGACGATCGTTAACGCATTCCTGTTTTTTCTTGTATTCTTTGTTTACAAAAATATTTTCACACTTTATGGCGAGTTATGGCGAGTCTGAAGTTCACTAAGTCTTTTAATAGTTTATTCGCCAGAGGCTGCTGGGGGTTCCCAGCCAAGACAGCATACTCAAACTTGATACCTGATACGCCAGGATCATCTACCCTCTGATGTGGCTATGGAGAAAGTTAGACTAGGTACCTAGCCTTGAATATTCTCCTTCTCGTACTGCTTCCACGCCATTATTCTAATTTCTGTATTCTCATTCGTCCTTGTATCTACATTGTAACTTCCTTCTGTTCTACGATTTATTTATTTCTTCCATCTTCCTGTGCTTTTTTCTTATCTCTTTGCCTCCAGGTATTGCCTCTTGAACCATGGGGTAGTGGTTCTTGGTTCGCTTACCCATTGGAATAAATCTATCTTCACTATCTTTGATCTTGGTCGTTACATACTCTATGTATGCAGCTGATTTTCTCCAGTTCTCTTGATCATGATATTCCTTCCAGGAAATTTCTGACATTCTGGTATGTCCCTTTCAAGTGTATTCAACTTACATGACTCTTTGACCAGACCACACACTAGAAGGTGAAGGGACGACGACGTTTCGGTCCGTCCTGGACCATTCTCAAGTCGATTGGTCTCAAGTCGACTTACTTTAGCCACGTTATTATGACTCATCGCCTGTATATGACTCTTTCTTTCTTTCTTTTTCTATAAAGTATAGCATTTATTGTCTGTGCTTTAAGGTTGAAGCTCAGTGGTTACTGCCCTCTATTGTCGTCGTTTGGTAAGTGTTTTATGTCTCTTATCATTGTGTTTGGAGACCAACTCTAGTCTTGCTGGTTTGTCAACACCATTTCTCCTTGCTTCCTCCCTCATTTGTTGCAACTGAAAATATCTTTATTCCTCTTCTACATCCTTAGCTCTCAGTGTTTTTCCTCCCCTCAGTTTCATGATTTTTTTCAATCGATTTGATCATAATTGAAATCTCTCATTACTAGTGGCTTTGCTTTCTGGGCTGTCTCTGCCACTCACTGGGGATGTTTATGGATAATCAGTTCGTGTTTACATGTTCTAGACTCAGTTTACATGTTCTAGACTCAGTTTACATGTTCTAGACTCAGTTTACATGTTCTAGACTCAGTTTACATGTTCTAGACTCAGTTTACATGTAATAGACTCTAGTTCTGGTCTATTATGCTCTGAGTCTTAGAGCATAATAGACTCAGACTCAGTATAGACTCTGAAGGTTGTAAATCACAGCCATGATCACTTTCTCTCCTTCAACTAAAATGATTCCCATGATGCAGTCCATGTAGCTGCTAGACCTCTGCAATACAACTGTTGCCACAGTTGCAACTCTGCAATTGTAACCCTTTAAAAGTCCAATTTCGTTGAACATTGTCACACCTTCACTCTGCATTACCTGGTATTTGCTAGGGAATACTGCATTAGCAGTCATAACAATTCATTTTTAATTAACTGTTCAAATCCCAGCAGGGTCTGTGTTCCCAGTTATTCTTTGAGTTCATCTGCTTATTTGAAAGTCCATCAGCATTGGTGTACCAGATTTTCCGATTCCTTTTTGTTGTTCAGTCCTCTGGATGATCTGTTTCAAGTAAAAAGGTTTTGGGAATGTTGGATTTGGGTGAATGTGTAACTCTAAATGGATGTGGAGGCCCTTAGGGTAGGGTGGCAGGGTGATGGAATAACGTTAGGAGGGTTGTGAAGTAAGAAATGGGAGGAAGAGCATTGGGTGGTGTTCTGAAAGGGAATATTCGAGGCATTGATGTTTGTGGTTCCTTGCTTGTATAGGTGGATGATGGGTGAGGGCTGATAATTAATGGGTGCTGATAATTAATGGGTGCTGATAATTAATGGGTACTGATAATTAATGGGTGCGGATAAGGGGGAAGACTGGTGTAGCTGGGGGTGGAAGTATGTTGTATTTCTGGACTGTTTGGTTTGGAGAAAAGTATGTCAACTCTAAGGCCCGAGAGAGAGAATGTCCGTCCTGGGGGAAGAGTGCTTCTGTCTGCAGTTCTGGTTGTGTATTAGGGTGACTTTCGAGTCCCCCGCCATTGTATTGCTTCTCTACGGCTGCGGTTTTCACGGTGGGGGCATGATGGAGTCCTGCCCCTTCCCTCCTCTTCCCTTTCCCTCTCCCCTCTCCATCCCTCCCCGTCCCTCCCTCTCTAACCCCAACTCTGGTCTTCCATCCCTTTTCCCTTTCCTATCATTGCACTATCTGGATCTTAATATTGTTCTCTTTGACGTTAAATCATTTGACTCCATTTATTGCTCTGAGATCTGTCTCTACTCATCGGAATCATCAGTGCTGTTTCATTGTAAATGCCAACTCTAGTGGCCTGATTCCTCTTCCTTGTCATGCTTCAGGATAATCCTGACCAGTATTCATCCAACTCTTC
>NC_091185.1:3393029-3398029 GCF_040958095.1 Procambarus clarkii
ATAATGAAATGGGTAGCTTTATCATTTCATAAGAAAAAAATTAGAGAAAATATATTAATTCATGAAAACTTGGCTTATTAGGCAAATCGGGCCTTGCATAGTAGGCTGAGAAGTGCGTTCTGGCTACTAGGTACGACATATATATATATATATATATATATATATATATATATATATATATATATATATATATATATATATGCGAACAAGCCTGAACGGTCTCCAGGCATATATATATATATATATATATATATATATATATATATATATATATATATATATATATATATATATATATATATATATATATATATATATATGTCGTACCTAATAGCCAGAACGCACTTCTCAGCCTACTATTCAAGGCCCGATTTGCCTAATAAGCCAAGTTTTCATGAATTAATGTTTTTTCGTCTACCTAACCTACCTAACCTAACCTAACCTAGCTTTTTTTGGCTACCTAACCTAACCTTACCTATAAATATAGGTTAGGTTAGGTTAGGTAGGGTTGGTTAGGTTCGGTCATATATCTACGTTAATTTTAACTCCAATAAAAAAAAATTGACCTCATACATAGAGAAAAGGGTTGCTTTATCATTTCATAAGAAAAAAATTATAGTAAATATATTAATTCAGAAAAACTTGGCTTATTAGGCAAATCGGGCCTTGAATAGTAGGCTGAGAAGTGAGTTCTGGCTACTAGGTACGACATATATATATATATGTCGTACCTAGTAGCCAGAACTCACTTCTCAGCCTACTATTCAAGGCCCGATTTGCCTAATAAGCCAAGTTTTCCTGAATTAATATATTTACTATAATTTTTTTCTTATGAAATGATAAAGCAACCCTTTTCTCTATGTATGAGGTCAATTTTTTTTTATTGGAGTTAAAATTAACGTAGATATATGACCGAACCTAACCAACCCTACCTAACCTAACCTAACCTATATTTATAGGTAAGGTTAGGTTAGGTAGCCCAAAAAAGCTAGGTTAGGTTAGGTTAGGTAGGTTAGGTAGACGAAAAAACATTAATTCATGAAAACTTGGCTTATTAGGCAAATCGGGCCTTGAATAGTAGGCTGAGAAGTGCGTTCTGGCTATTAGGTACGACATATATATATATATGTATATATATATATATATATATATATATGTCGTACCTAGTAGCCAGAGCGCACTTCTTGGTCTACTATGCAAGGCCCGATTTGCCTAATAGGCCGAGTGATTTTCTTTATTTTCAATTAATTGTTTCCTATTGGTATATTTTAAATATTATTATTATGTTATATTAAGAACATAAACTATTGATTAAGTGATGTTAGTTTAGGTTAGGTTAAGATAGGTTAGGTTAGGTTAGGTAGGGTTGGTTAGGTTCGGTCATATATCTACGTTAGTTTTAATTCAAATTAAACAAAATGAACTGATACATAATGAAATGGATAGCTTTATCATTTCATAAGAAAAAAGTTGAAAAATATTGAAATTCTGGAAAACTTGGCTTATTAGGCAAATCGGGCCTTGCATAGTAGGCCAAGAACTGCGTTCTGACTACTAGGTACAATTTATTTATTTATTTTATTTATTTATTTATATATATACAAGAAGGTACAATGGGATTGTGAGGATATATAGCATAGTAATTACACTCTTGTAAAGCCACTAGTACGCGCAGTGTTTCGGGCAGAAATATAATATAATATATAATATATACAACAGATAATATATTTGCTTGGGGAGGAAGTTGAAAAGTAGCGTTTCCAAGGTTCATCTGATGTTTATTAAGGGTCTGACGCGTTTCACTGAAGTACTCTCTAATATCTTAGGAGACACGGGGAGAGTAAGAAAGAAGAGGATGAGGGTAGTCTGGCCTTCTGACTTGGTATTAAGGATGGTAGTGCAAGCGGGCTGGTAAACGATGGATGAAAGTGTTTCATATGTAGTGCTTCTGCTATGTCTAATCCATTGTCGTTGTATATGTCGATTATTCCGATGCTACAGTCTCCAGTGGTGTAGTGGTAAGACATTCGCCTGGCGTTCCGCGAGCGCTTTGTCATGGGTTCGTATCCTGGCCGGGGAGGATTTACTGGGCACAAATCCTTAACTGTAGCCTCTGTTTAACTCAACAGTAAAATGTTTACTTGGTTGTAACAACGATTCTTCGCGGCGGGGATCGTATTCCAGGGACCTGCCCGAAACGCTACGCGTACTAGTGGCTGTACAAGAATGTAACAACTCTTGTATATATCTCAAACAAAAAGGACCTCTCTGGTGATGATTAGGGAGGAGTGTAAATTATTATGTGAATTATATAGAGCCTTCTTTGCTAACTAATTTAAGTAGCTTCTTAAGAAATCTAGTTCTCACGAAGAAGATAGTCTTTTTACGTCTGTGATAAATGCTGTGGTGGATCTTCTGGTTAGTGTCGGCTGTGGGTCATCTTTATCTCGGTAATATCCTTTAAGACTTTTCTCCGTCTTTTGAGACGTTGAAAAGAAGTTTCTGTGAAAGAGTCTTATAGTTAGGACAGGTTTCATCAGGTTGACCGCCTTATCAGAGATAGCATGGCGTCTCACCTTTCTTTGTAATGATCTCTACAACATAACCATTAGAGTATCCGTTGTTTATTGTGCACCCCATACTCTTCCTGTGAGCAGTAGCGCAAAAAGGATTACATGGGTCACACAAATTCTTTATCAGACTTCAACGGAGATTAATTACATTAACAAGTTCATCTATCCTTCACACCTTATAATTACAATGTTAGCTAGTTACAGAGAATGTTTTGTTTCAATAGCTATATATTTACAGTAAATCCTTATACATTAATGGTAGGTCTTATCGCTAGTACATAATTGTTAGAGCAGAGTTCTTCATCAACCTGCTTCCAACTGGTTCTGTGTGTGAGAACACGATTGAACACGCCTCCACCACTCTCTATTCCCTCATACCAGGGTCCAACCCCTTGGGCTGGACGGTAGAGCGACGGTCTCGCTTCATGCAGGTCGGCGTTCAATCTCCGACCGTCCAAGTGGTTGAGGCGCCATTCCTTCCCTCCGTCCCATCCCAAATCCACATCCTGACCCCTTCCCAGTGCTATATAGTTGTAATGGCTTGGTGCTTTGTCCTCATAGTTCCTTCCTTCCGGCCAGGGTCCTCACTATCCTTAAGGAAGACACCCTATTTCAGACCCCCTGAAATAGGTTCAAGTCTATGCCAGCTTAATATGCTGGCATTGATTGATTGATGAAGATTAAGCCACCCAAAAGGTGGCACGGGCATGAATAGCCCGTAAGTGGTGGCCCTTTGGAGTCATTACCAGTATCAAGAGCTGATACTGGAGATCTGTGGAGGTGCAACTGCACCCTGCGTGACGGGAGATGTCTCCCGTGGACCAAATGGGCCTATGCTGGCATTCATTTCCGACACTATTATATCCGAGGAAGACATCTTTACGGGTTGTTCATGCCCGTGCCACCTCTTGAGTGGCTTAATCTTTATCAGTCAAGGATGACATCTCACCTTCACTTTCAATTTTTGTAAGTGAAACTATGCAAGGAATTTCGTTTAGCAGTTTCCCTGTCTCCTTGAGAGATTATCTCGAGATGATTTCGGGGCTTTAGTGTCCCCGCGGCCCGGTCCTCGACCAGGCCTCCACCCCCAGGAAGCAGCCCGTGACAGCTGACTAACACCCAGGTACCTATTTTACTGCTAGGTAACAGGGGCATAGGGTGAAAGAAACTCTGCCCATTGTTTCTGCTTCATGTCGAGTCTACACTTTTGGTATTGACTGTTTCAACCAATTACCTTAACTATATACACAAATTACAATAACGTGACATATTATATAAACTAATCCACAAGGGAGCCGGTCGGCCGAGCGGACAGCACGCTGGACTTGTGGTCCAGTGGTCCTGGGTTCGATCCCAGGCGCCGGCGAGAAATAATGGGCAGAGTTTCTTTCACCCTATGCCCCTGTTACCTAGCAGTAAAATAGGTACCTGGGTGTTAGTCAGCTGTCACGGGCTGCTTCCTAGGGGGTGGAGGCCTGGTCCTCGACCGGGCCGCGGGGACACTAAAAAAGCCCCGAAATCATCTCAAGATAACCTCAAGGGTTTGTAGATCCACTAATCCACAAGGCGCATCTGGGAACATCTCGTGCGGAGATTCGAACCCTCATCACGGCCCTTGTGGGTTTGTTCCTCTGTCCCTTATCTATGTTTTTAATTAGGTAGTGTTGACCCTTTGTGATCGTTAGGAATTTAGGTTAAGCAGGAAGTGTAAGGTTAACTTTCTCGATATATTCCTTCTCTTTGAAAATTATTTTTGTTCTCAAAAAGGTTCTTAATCTGCTGTTCTCGAGTCCACATGAAGCTTCTCTAGGTGCCTCGAACCTGTCCAATAGTTGTACTAGTAGGTGAAGGGACGACGACGTGTCGGTCCGTCCTGGACCATTCTCTGACAATCGACTTGAGAATGGTCCAAGACGGACAGAAACGTCGTCGTCCCTTCACCTTCTAGTGTGTGGTCTGGTCAACAATACTCCTCTTATCTCTCCCAAGTGCTATGGTGCTGACTTAGGATGACCAAACCCCACACATCAGAAAATGATGAAACGACGACGTTTCGGTCCGTCCTGGACCGTTATCAAGTCTTATATGATAACATCTTGAGAATGGTCCAAGACGGACCGGAACGTCGTCGTCTCTCCTATCTTCTAGTGTGTGATCTGGTCATATTGGTGTGTTATACACGACAGATATACCCGTGTTGCTGTGAATGTCACAAAAATATGATTTCTCGTCATTTTTAACAATTCTTATACCATCCAAGACGGCTCGTGAGGTTGCTGGTGCAGTGACCTGGTCACTCTAAACATCTTCTGCAATGTTGCTATTGTGAGCCTCATTTCCTGCACATGTTTCCTGGCGTCTTCGTGACGTTAATCTTCAAGATGGTTAGTGGGGTGTAATTCTCCTTTTTCATTCATCAGTTGTGTT
>NC_091185.1:3405529-3418029 GCF_040958095.1 Procambarus clarkii
TGGTCCACCAGGCTGTTGCTTGGAGCGGCCCGCAGGCCCACATATACCTGCTTGATGGGGTTCTGGGAGTTCTTCTACTCCCCAAGCCCGGCCCGAGGCCAGGCTCGACTTGTGAGAGCTTGGTCCACCAGGCTGTTGCTTGAAGCGGCCCGCAGGCCCACATATACCTGGTTGATGGGGTTCTGGGAGTTCTTCTACTCCCCAAGCCCGGCCCGAGGCCAGGCTCGACTTGTGAGAGCTTGGTCCACCAGGCTGTTGCTTGGAGCGGCCCGCAGGCCCACATATACCTGGTTGATGGGGTTCTGGGAGTTCTTCTACTCCCCAAGCCCGGCCCGAGGCCAGGCTTGACTTGTGAGAGTTTGGTCCACCAGGCTGTTGCTTGGAGCGGCCCGCAGGCCCACATATACCTGGTTGATGGGGTTCTGGGAGTTCTTCTACTCCCCAAGCCCGGCCCGAGGCCAGGCTTGACTTGTGAGAGTTTGGTCCACCAGGCTGTTGCTTGGAGCGGCCCGCAGGCCCACATATACCTGCTTGATGGGGTTCTGGGAGTTCTTCTACTCCCCAAGCCCGGCCCGAGGCCAGGCTCGACTTGTGAGAGCTTGGTCCACCAGGCTGTTGCTTGGAGCGGCCCGCAGGCCCACATATACCTGGTTGATGGGGTTCTGGGAGTTCTTCTACTCCCCAAGCCCGGCCCGAGGCCAGGCTTGACTTGTGAGAGTTTGGTCCACCAGGCTGTTGCTTGGAGCGGCCCGCAGGCCCACATATCCACCACAGCCCGGCTGATCCGGAATTTCTCTATGAAAACAGTCCAGTTTTCTCTTGAAGATGTCCACGGTTGTTCCGGCAATATTTCTTATAGTCGCTGGGAGGACGTTGAACAACCGCGGACCTCTGATGTTTATACACTGTTCTCTGATTGTGCCCATGGCACCTCTGCTCTTCACTGGTTCAATCTTGCATTTTCTTCCATATCGTTCGCTCCAGTACGTTGTTATTTTACTAAGTAGATTTGGGACCTGGCCCTCCAGTATTTTCCATGTGTATATTATTTGGTATCTCTCTCGTCTCCTTTCTAGAGAGTACATTTGGAGAGCTTATGAGACGATTCCAATAATTTAGGTGCTTTATCGCGTCTATGCGTGCCGTATATATTCTCTGCATTCCCTCTATTTCAGCAATCTCTCCTGCTCTGAAGGGGGAAGTGAGTACTGAGCAGTACTCAAGACGGGACAACGCAAGTGACTTGAAGAGTACAACCATCGTGATGGGATCCCTGGATTTGAAAGTTCTCGTAATCCATTCTATCATTTTTCTGACTGACGCGATATTTGCTTGGTTATGCTCCCTAAACGTTAGATCGTCGGAGGCGTGAACTAGGGCGCGCTGGCTCCCGGTGCCAACAGGAGCTGTCAACTATACACAAATAGGTTAACAATGTTTATTGCTCTCTCTGAGTGCCATAGAGTGCCATGGGATGGCTCTCGTCTAATTTCTTTACTTTCGTTCTTTTCTGTTCTTTATTTTATTAGTATTTATATGATTTTGACTTGTTATTATCATCATCGCATACTTATTCTTTATTATGCATATTTTTTTTTATTTATATTTACTAGTGTATGTCTTTGTATGTTGCAAACTGTTGTATATAGCAAGAGGTTTAAATATATATATATATATATATATATATATATATATATATATATATATATATATAATATATATATATATATATATATATATATATATATATATATATATATATATATACACACACACACACTCGCTTCTCAGTGTATGTGAAGGTCCCCGTGGCGCCGTGGTGAAGCACTCACCCGGCGCTTCGCGAGCGATTTTGCCTGGGTTCGTATCCTGGCGGGAGGGGATGATTGACTGGGCACCAATCCTTAACTGTAGCCTCTGTTTATCCAACAGTGTAAACCAGGTACCTGATTGTTAAACGATTTGGCGGGTCGTATTCCAGGGAATATTAGGATTAAGGAACTTGCCCGAAACGCTATACGGTCTGGTGGCTGTACAAGAATGTAACTACTCTTCTATATATAAGTAAAATAAAGAATAAATATATGCTCTGAGCTTACTTTTGTTCGGAATTATGTTCAGGATCAAAGTATTCTTGTCGGTAGAAAATTGGTAGAGCCCAGGTGATTGTAATTGTTGGTAGAGCCCAGGTGATTGTAATTATTGGTAGAGCCCAGGTGATTGTAATTATTGGTAGAGCCTAGGTGATTGTAATTATTGGCAGAGCCCAGGTGATTGTATTTGTTGGTAGAGCCCAGGTGATTGTAATTATTGGTAGAGCCCAGGTGATTGTAATTATTGGCAGAGCCCAGATGATTGTAATTGTTGGTTGAGCCCAGGTGATTGTAATTGTTGGTAGATATTGCTCGCTGATAGAAAGGAGAAATGAGAAACTAGGAAGACAGCCAAAAAGAGAAACAGGCAAGGGAAAACAGAGTCAGAATGGGTGAAAGGGAGACACATACAGAATCATGGACGGTGATAGACAGATTACACTGCCAGCTGGGACAGTGACAGACTTAGACATAGATAGACAGAGGGATAAGCATTTGCATTCACTATTCCAGTAAATGTGTCAACACCGACTCGTAGGACAAATTACACCATTAACTATATGAAATTCCGATTATGTTGACCTCAAAATTGAAACAAAATGATTGATAGGAGTTGAATATAATATTTCTCAGGCTTTTCTCCTACATTATTTCTCAGTTTTCTTAGTGTGTTGGGGGGGGGGGGGAGGGGTCAGTGAGACACATAGGAGAGTAGTATGACGGTTAGTGAGATATACAGTAGAGAGACGGGGGGGGGGGGAAGGGAGGGACGGGAGACGATCAGTGACAGATGTTAGACAGGAGAGCAAGGTCAACCGGTTTGAAACGCAATGACCCGTATAACAGCGACTCCCAGATGACCTTTCGACCCTTCCTCCCCTCCTCCTCTGTCTTCTCCGAACCTCCCTTGCTCACATGCAAAGCACACACACACCTGAACACACAAGGGCTCTCACACAACTGAACACACAAGGGCTCACATACAACTGAACACACAAGGGGTCACACACAACTGAACACACAAGGGCTCACACACAACTGAACACACAAGGGCTCACACACAACTGAACACACAAGGGCTCACACACAACTTGAACACACAAGGGCTCACACACAACTGAACACACAAGGGCTCACACACACCTGAACACACAAGGGCTCACACACAACTGAACACACAAGGGCTCACACACAACTGAACACACAAGGGCTCACACACAACTGAACACACAAGGGGATCACACACACAGATATACAATCACAAACACACATAAAACACGATAACAAATCAGAAACTTTAATGAATATATCACCAGAAAACATTGGTATTATGGGTAACTAAGAAGAGCACTTCACTGTTACAAGAAGTTGTGGAAGACACCTCCATCCTGAGTTTCGAGAGATAGGTAAGGTATCAGCATAGAACACTAAGCCATTACGACTATACAGCACTTGGAAGGGATAAGAGGATATATAAGGATGTAGGATTGGACGAGGAAGGAAGGGGTTAAGAATGGTGCCCAACCGCTTGGACTGCCGAGAAATTTTCGATAGTGTGTATGAGTCTGAATCTTGTCGTATAGATGATGCTAATGTTGGTACTGTAATAGGAAAGTCCCATACATGGGGGGAACGCACAGCCACGAGGCGGTGAGGCATGTGGAGCTGCAACCCCATTGCAAAGTTGACACGTCAGAAATGGACCACCATGTCTATCTGAGACCTAGAGGGCCTAAAAAATATGGCAAAATCTCTCCTCCTTCAAGGGTGACCAGACTTTTGTTCCTCCAGCATCTTAGCCTGGCCATTCAGGATGGAAATGGAAGCTGCATCTTCAGTTCCTGTAAAACATCCCATGATCTCCGGCCTTTAAAATATACTAATGATATTATATTACTGTGTACGCCAGGGGGGAGTGAGCCCTGGTAATGCAGGCTCGAACCCAGGTCGGCTCATCATCAGTAACCACCTTGATTCTTGGTCCTGTACAGCCTCCCTCATACATGGTCTTGGGTCCTGTACAGTCTCCCTCATACATGGTCCTGGGTCCTGTACAGTCTCCCTCATACATGGTCCTGGGTCCTGTACAGTCTCCCTCATACATGGTCCTGGGTCCTGTACAGTCTCCCTCATACATGGTCCTGGGTCCTGTACAGCCTCCCTCATACATGGTCCTGGGTCCTGTACAGCCTCCCTCATACATGGTCTTGGGGCCTGTACAGTCTGACTCATACATGGTCTTGGGTCCTGTACAGTCTCCCTCATACATGGTCCTGGGTCCTGTACAGTCTCCCTCATACACGGTCCTGGGTCCTATACAGTCTCCCTCATACATGGTCCTGGGTCCTATACAGCCTCCCTCATACATGGTCTTGGGTCCTATACAGTCTCCCTCATACATGGTCCTGGGTCCTGTACAGTCTCCCTCATACATGGTCCTGGGTCCTGTACAGCCTCCCTCATACATGGTCTTGGGTCCTGTACAGTCTCCCTCATACATGGTCCTGGGTCCTGTACAGTCTCCCTCATACATGGTCCTGGGTCCTGTACAGTCTCCCTCATACATGGTCCTGGGTCCTGTACAGCCTCCCTCATACATGGTCCTGGGTCCTGTACAGTCTCCCTCATACATGGTCCTGGGTCCTGTACAGTCTCCCTCATACATGGTCCTGGGTCCTGTACAGCCTCCCTCATACACGGTCCTGGGTCCTATACAGTCTCCCTCATACATGGTCCTGGGTCCTGTACAGCCTCCCTCATACACGGTCCTGGGTCCTGTACAGCCTCCCTCATACACGGTCCTGGGTCCTATACAGTCTCCCTCATACATGGTCCTGGGTCCTATACAGCCTCCCTCTTACATGGTCTTGGGTCCTATACAATCCCGTGACTCACAAGCTTGTATTAAGTGCTGTAATTCCCCTTTAGATACAATACCTAAATTACTAATAATTAGTAACAGTAATAATTATAAATAATTATACAGTAATAATTATAATAAGTAATAATTCTCAAAAACTTTCAGTTACCATTTTTTGGTAAAATAAAAAAAATACAAGTTTTAAACGTGACTGAGAACGGAAGAGCTGAAATTTTTTTTTGTTTTCACTTTGTTTTGTTATGTTGTTGTTGTTGTTGTTTAAGATTCGCTACCCGGAACATAAAGTTCCAAGTAGCACGGGCTATGGCGAGCCCATAGTTTCGTTATGTTTGAGGAAAGGTTTACGTAGTAAATTGTCAAATTATCATGAGATTAGGTAAATGGAGGTCGTCTTAAAGACTGTCTTGTGAGAGCAAGAGGGCACAATCGCTTCGTCGCCACGTGGTGGTGGATGCTTCAGAAAAAAATTAATGAGGAAAATTGGGGGCCTTTGAGAAAATATTGAGGCAATGAAATTGGATCGAACTCGCGTCTCTAAGAGTGCCTCAGACACACGCACTACACCCACAGAGCCATGATGGGGGAGTTTGTCCTCCCTATTGGTTAGTTTCATCAACAAGTTGTTTGGTGAAACAACCAACGAAGCAGCTCCTATTGGTCCAGCAATAGCAGCTGCCTCGTATGGTCACACATATATATATATATATATATATATATATATATATATATATATATATATATATATATATATATATATATATATATATATATATATATATATATATATATATGACAATGTCAGACCACGGAGGAAAATGAAACAGGAATTTCCTTAAGTACTTTCGTATATTAAATACATCTTCAGAAGGAATGATGTATTTCTTCTTGATTCCTTCTGAAGATGTATTTAATATACGAAAGTACTTAAGGAAATTCCTGTTTCATTTTCCTCCGTGGTCTGACATTGTCACATTCTTAATCACGTGTTTATTTTCGTGATATACACACACACACACATATATATATATATATATATATATATATATATATATATATATATATATATATATATATATATATATATATATATATATATATATGTATATATACCTCCTAAGGTCCAATATGCCTTCTGCAGTTATATTTCTATTTATATGTCAGACAAAGACTTACGTTCAAGGTCATCCAACTCCCTCAGTGACTCCTATTGTCACATGCCTCGACCAATGACCAGGCGCCCTGCTCTTGACTGAACCTCTTCACCCACTGACTACAAGGTTAAGCCGTGACGTCAAGGCGCTTCAGCCAATGACCTCACGTGCAAAGACGTCACAGCATGCCTAGACCAATGACCTCACGGGTAATCTATGACGTCACGCGAAAAGAGCCAACTGCAGGGGGGGGGGGCTTATTCAGCCGTTACATTGAGCCCATGACGTCATTTGGCAGCTTAGCATTTTGAGTAGTTTATTATCGCTTCTATATGTAGGTGTTACTCACGTTTCTTCATCGTACATAAGTGGTAGTTAAAGTTCAACCACTTGATTCCTCTTCTCCTTACCCCCTCCCCCCCTCTATCTATCCACTTAAACTCCCTCTCCCCCCTCCCCCCTTTCCCATCTACACCCAAATACAACTACACCCAACCCTAAGCGCTCATTAAGGACGCCACACTCACTCTCACCCCTCACTACACCCACTCTCACCTCTCACTACACCCACTCTCACCTCTCACTACACCTACTCTCACCCCTCACTACACCCACTCTCACCCCTCACTACACCCACTCTCACCTCTCACTACACCCACTCTCACCCCTCACTACACCCACTCTCACCCCTCACTACACCCACTCTCACCCCTCACTACACCCACTCTCACCCCCTCACCACACCCCCACTACACCCACTCTCACCTCTCACTACACCCACTCTCACCCCTCACCACACCCACTCTCACCCCTCACTACACCCACTCTCACCCCTCACCACACCCCCACTACACCCACTCTCACCCCTCACCACACCCACTCTCACCCCTCACTACACCCACTCTCACCCCTCACCACACCCCCACTACACCCACTCTCACCCCTCACCACACCCCCACTACACCCACTCTCACCTCTCACTACACCTACTCTCACCCCTCACTACACCCACTCTCACCCCTCACTACACCCACTCTCACCTCTCACTACACCCACTCTCACCCCTCACTACACCCACTCTCACCCCTCACCACACCCCCACTACACCCACTCTCACCTCTCACTACACCCACTCTCACCCCCACTACACCCACTCTCACCCCTCACCACACCCACTCTCACCCCTCACTACACCCACTCTCACCTCTCACTACACCCACTCTCACCTCTCACTACACCTACTCTCACCCCTCACTACACCCACTCTCACCCCTCACTACACCCACTCTCACCTCTCACTACACCCACTCTCACCCCTCACTACACCCACTCTCACCCCTCACTACACCCACTCTCACCCCTCACTACACCCACTCTCACCCCCTCACTACACCCACTCTCACCACTCACCACACCCACTCTCACCCCTCACTACACCCACTCTCACCCCTCACCACACCCACTCTCACCCCCTCACTACACCCACTCTGCCCACACAATCACCTCCACTGACCCGTTCGTCACAATCACTACCAAGGCCATCCAATCCCCCCCTCTTCCTTCCCAATCACCCCCCCTCACCCGGCATGTGCACTTAACGTTTAGCAAGCAGATGCCTTCCCCCCCCCCTCCCTCTCTCTCTCTCTCTCTCTCTCTCTCTCTCTCTCTCTCTCTCTCTCTCTCTCTCTCTCTCTCTCTCCCCCAAACAGATATCTTCCCTTCCTTCAATCCAATCATTCAACCTTCAAAGTTATCTTTTTCCCTACTCCCATCCCACAGAGAGAGAGAGAGAGAGAGAGAGAGAGAGAGAGAGAGAGAGAGAGAGAGGAGCATAGATGGGGATTGTGTATCTCACTCTCTCTCCCTCCCTCTCTCTCTCTCTCTCTCTCTCTCTCTCTCTCTCTCTCTCTCTCTCTCTCTCTCTCTCTCTCTCTCTCTCTCTCTCTCTCTCTCTCTCTCTCTCTCTCCCCTTTCAAAGGAAGTAGCCTAATGCTCCATCATAATAAATTCGCCTTTTTTATGAGAGCTTAATGTGCTGTCAACTCCACAAGGGTGTTTCTACCTGCCTGCCTTCCTTGCTTGCTTGCTTGCTTGCTTGCTCGCTTGCATCTGTGGCTCAGTAAATATTTACTTGCTTTTTTGGCTTGATTTCATGGTTAGTTACTTTCTTGGTGGTTTGCCTGCAACAGTGATCATCTGCTTGATGTGTTTGCTTTACTGCCTAATTACTTGTTTGAAGGCTTGCCTGTCTCCTTGTTTGCTTGGAGACTTTCTGTATAGATTCATTGCAGAATTGTTTGGGTGTTTTATGCATCCTTTATTTCTCCTTTGGTTGTTTGCTCAAGTTCTTAAATATTTGCTTTCCTCTGTGCTTTCTTGTTAACTTTATTTTTTTTTTTTTGGCTGCATTCCTGCTTGTTTGATTGCTTACCATCCTGTTTGCCTGCTGGGTGGCGTTTGTTGACGCCGGGGCCGGAAGTTGGCCAGGTGAGTGTGACGTCATAGTTCAATGTTTACATATGAGCAACTATGTGAGAATGACAGGTAGAAAATTGTTCAAAACAGTTTAGTCTTCCTCTTCTGCTTTATTCGCCCACACACACATACGTCTATATATATATATATATATATATATATATATATATATATATATATATATATATATATATATATATATATATATATATATATATATATATGCGGAAAATCCACAGAGAAATATGAAATGAGGTGAACGTTTCGGCTTTGTTAAAGCCTTTGTCAACACCAGACTTTTGGTCAGTCTGGTGTTGACAAAGGCTTTAACAAAGCCGAAATGTTCACCTCATTTCATATTTCTCTGTGGATTTTCCGCATAAAATGATCAGTGTTTTGTGATCGTCAATTGCATATATATATATATATATATATATATATATATATATATATATATATATATATATATATATATATATATATATATATATATATATACTTTTTTAATAATTTAATACGTACACATGGACATGAGACTTCTGACACACTTAAATTAGTTTCCCCTCTTCCAGCCTTCTTTTGTTTTATTACCGTTTTCTTATTTTATGTAAACAAACTCTTGTTTAAGTGTCCTATTCACTGTACAAGCTACAGCTGCACGTGTTCCCTATAACAATGCCGGGATTGTATATTTTAAACAATGATATTGTGAGTTATTAGTTATATATTTAAGAGATGTGTGAAAAGTTGAAGTTTCAGTGTATTTTAGTTAATCAGCCTCAGACGTAATTCCATAGTTTTGCGTTTTTGGAGGTTTTAAAAGAGAGACGAAACTGGTTTTGTGTAAGACAAACATTTGTCTGGTAGTTACGTATCACACCTGTTGTTGTTTGGTAGTTTATTCTTGAGGGAGGGAGGGGGGGTTTGTTGAGAAGCTGAATGGTGATTGGACACTTTGTGGGCTTTGGGGGAATACACACAGACCCGCTACACCTCTTGTGTGGTGGAGAGTCTAGGGTGTAGAGTGTGGGGTCAAGTACACTAACTCTGCTCCTCACTCCATGTGTGGTGGAGAGTCTAGGGTGTAGAGTGTGGGGTCAAGTACACTAACTCTGCTTCTCACTCCATGTGTGGTGGAGAGTCTAGGGTGTAGAGTGTGGGGTCAAGTACACTAACTCTGCTCCTCACTCCATGTGTGGTGGAGAGTCTAGGGTGTAGAGTGTTGGGTCAAGTACACTAACTCTGCTCCTCACTCCATGTGTGGTGGAGAGTCTAGGGTGTAGAGTGTGGGGTCAAGTACACTAACTCTGCTCCTCACTCCATGTGTGGTGGAGAGTCTAGGGTGTAGAGTGTGGGGTCAAGTACACTAACTCTGCTCCTCAGTACACGTGTGGTGGAGAGTCTAGGGTGTAGAGTGTGGGGTCAAGTACACTGACTCTGCTCCTCACTCCATGTGTGGTGGAGAGTCTAGGGTGTAGAGTGTGGGGTCAAGTACACTAACTCTGCACCTCACTCCATGTGTGGTGGAGAGTCTAGGGTGTAGAGTGTCGGGTCAAGTACACTAACTCTGCTCCTCACTCCATGTGTGGTGGAGAGTCTAGGGTGTAGAGTGTGGGGTCAAGTACACTAACTCTGCTCCTCACTCCATGTGTGGTGGAGAGTCTAGGGTGTAGAGTGTGGGGTCAAGTACACTAACTCTGCACCTCACTCCATGTGTGGTGGAGAGTCTAGGGTGTAGAGTGTCGGGTCAAGTACACTAACTCTGCTCCTCACTCCATGTGTGGTGGAGAGTCTAGGGTGTAGAGTGTGGGGTCAAGTACACTAACTCTGCTCCTCACTGCATGTGTGGTAGAGAGTCTAGGGTGTAGAGTGCCTGGAATCCTCATTTAATGAAGCTTTATTTGAATTCAAATATTGCAACTCCAAAATGATCAACAACAGCAGCATAATTCTTCTCAGTTGTATCCATTGTTGTATTTGCAGGAGAATACAATAATGTTTTTTTTTTTTTTTTTGCGCAGTGAGAATTACACGCATTCCCTCGTATACTAGTTGAGGAAGTTGTGTGTGTGTGTGTGTGTGTGTGTGTGTGAAGCTGTGTTTTTATCTCTGTGCATCAATCATCATATGCACTTAAGGGGGTCTTATATAAGTCACTTGTGTCTACTACCACATGAGGCCCTCAGGGGAGACACACACAACTTTGTCCAGAAAATTCTTTTCCCAGCGAAAAGTTCACGTGATCGGAAATGCTTCTGCGCATGTGTACGGAAGCACACACACACACACACACACACACACACACACACACACACACACACACACACACACACACACACACACACACATAATATATATATGATAGTAGAAAAAAAGTTCGGGAGTCAGAACATTAGACAACCGAAGGTTAGAAAGGCGGGGTCCAGGAGCTAACAACTCGATCCTGCTGGCTGAAATATTAAATACAAATAGTAAATACACATGCACACACACACACATAGTCAAGTACTGATAGGTGTGTACACCAACACACACACACACACACACACACACACACACACACACACACACACACACACACACACACACACACACACACACACACACACACACACACATAATATATATATGATAGTAGAAAAAAAGGTCGGGAGTCAGAACATTAGACAACCGAAGGTGAGAAAGGCGGGGTCCAGGAGCTAACAACTCGATCCTGCTGGCGGAAATATTAAATACAAATAGTAAATACATATGCACACACACACACACACACACTCTCCTCACTAGTTGATTGACAGTTGAGAGGCGGGACCAAAGAGCCAGAGCTCAACCCCCGCAAGCACAACTAGGTGAGTACAACTAGTTGAGTACACACACACACACACACACACACTAAAAAAAAAAAACGTGTACACATGATTTCAATTTTTCTGTGAATGAGTGTACTCTTGCCCATCCATCACTGTTTTCAACATTTTATCTTGAGATGTGAATTAAGTAATTGCTCCCCGTCACTCTGCAGAATGCGTTTGTGAGCGAGTGTCTGTGTTTGTTTGTGTATGTCTGTGTGTGGGCTGTGTGTGTCTCTGTTGGGCTGTGATTCTGCCTCTGTGAGTCTGAGTGACTTCTCTTTTGAGTCTTTGAGACTGTGTGAGCGTCTGATTTTTTTTGTGAATCTGTTTCTGGTTGCACGACTGTCTCTCCCTCTCTCTCTCTCTCTCTCTCTCTCTCTCTCTCTCTCTCTCTCTCTCTCTCTCTCTCTCTCTCTCTCTCTCTCTCTCTCTCTCTCTCTCTCTCTCTCTCCCCCT
Organism: Procambarus clarkii; assembly: GCF_040958095.1. Taxonomy (NCBI): domain Eukaryota; kingdom Metazoa; phylum Arthropoda; class Malacostraca; order Decapoda; family Cambaridae; genus Procambarus; species Procambarus clarkii. The sequence goes on from NC_091185.1 coordinate 3,417,438, forward strand.
CTGTCGCTGGTGCAATGCTGAGATTACCAGTTCTCTTAGTGGGGAGAGACCCCCTTGCGACCAGGGTTCGAATCCTCTGAGGGGTTGTAGAGTTAGTGATATATATGTACTTGGTTACCATTCAAGCTTTCTTCACACACACACACACACACACACACACACACACACACACACACACACACACACACACACACACACACACACATACACACACACACACATACAAACACACACACACACACACACACACACACACACACACACACACACACACACACACACACACACACACACACATACACACGCACACACACACACATACAAACACACACACACACACACACACACACACACACACACACACATACAAACACACACGCACACACACACACACACACACACACACACACACACACACACACACACACACACACACACACACACACACACACATACACACGCACACACACACACATACAAACAAACACACACATAAATATATATATATATATATATATATATATATATATATATATATATATATATATATATATATATATATATATATATATATATATATAGTTACCCCCTC
>NC_091185.1:3423029-3435529 GCF_040958095.1 Procambarus clarkii
GTTGAGTTAAACAGAGGCTACAGTTAAGGAATTGCGCCCAGTAAATCCTCCCCGGCCGGGATACGAACCCATGACATAGCGCTCGCGGAACGCCAGGCGAGTGTCTTACCACTACACCACGGAGACTGTTACCACTACACCACGGGTCTCCGTGGTGTTGTTTTCGTATTGCCTTTCTGCCTCACTTCTCAACCTGACATATTCATTCCTGGCATTCTGGTATCTTTCTCTGCTCTCCAGTGTCCTGTTATTCCTATAGTTTCTCCACGCCCTTTTACTTTGCCACTTAGATAGCCTACATCTCTGGTTAAACCATGGGTTTCTCATCTGCATTTCGTTGTTTTCCTTTTGGACCGGGAAAAATTTGTCTGCTGCGTCCTTACACTTCTGCGTGATGCAGTCCATCATGTCTTGGGCCGTCTTTCCTCTGAGCTCTGATTCCCATGTTATATTTGTTAGGAATTTTCTTAGCTTCTCATAGTTTCCCTTTCGGAATGCCAGGCTTTTTGTTTTCAGTACACCTCTTCGAGTTCAATAACCCTTCTTCAACCAGATACTCAAACGTCAGTACACTGTGGTCGCTCATTCCAACTGGGTCTCGAAACCGATTTCCCTTATGTCGGAGTCGTTCAGAGTGAAGACTAGGTCGAGTCTCACTGATTCCTCGTTTCCTCTCAATCTTGTGGGTTCCGTAACATGCTGGCTTAAGAAGTTTCTTGTCGCCACCTCCAGTAGTTTGGCTCTCCATGTATCCTCGCCTCCATGCGGTTCCTTGTTCTCCCAGTCAATCCTTCCGTGATTGAAGTCTCCCATGATGAGCAGGTGGGATCTATTTCTACAGGCAGCAGAGGCTGCCCTCTCAATTATAGTGTTAACTGCCATGTTGTTGTTGTCATACTCTTGCCTGGGTCTTCTGTCATTTGGTGGAATTTGGTCTGTAATTTTTGTTATAATGTGTGTGTGTGTGTGTGTGTGTTAAATGTGTTAAATAGACTGTCTTTATCTACCCTATCAATTCCCTTCAGAATCTTGAATGTGGTGATCATGTCCCCCCTAACTCTTCTGTCTTCCAGCGAAGTGAGGTTTAATTCCCGTAGTCTCTCCTCGTAGCTCATACCTCTCAGCTCGGGTACTAGTCTGGTGGCAAACCTTTGAACCTTTTCCAGTTTAGTCTTATCCTTGACTTGATATGGACTCCATTCTGGGGCTGCATACTCCAGGATTGGTCTGACATATGTGGTATACAAAGTTCTGAATGATTCTTTACACAAGTTTCTGAATGCCGTTCGTATGTTGGCCAGCCTGGCATATGCCGCTGATGTTATCCGCTTGATATGCGCTGCAGGAGACAGGTCTGGCGTGATATCAACCCCCAAGTCTTTTTCCTTCCCTGACTCCTGAAGAATTTCCTCTCCCAGATGATACCATGTATCTGGCCTCCTGCTCCCAAAACCTATCTTCATTACATTACACTTGGTTGGGTTAAACTCTAACAACCATTTGTTCAACCATTCCTTCAGCTTGTCTAGGTCTTCTTGAAGCCTCAAACAGTCCTCTTCTGTTTTAATCCTTCTCATAATTTTAGCATCGTCTGCAAACATTGAGAGAAATGAATCGATACCCTCTGGGAGATCATTTACATATATCAGAAACAAGATAGGACCGAGTACAGAGCCCTGTGGGACTCCACTGGTGCCTTCCAGTGGAGTCCCACGCCAATCGGAGGTCTCACCCCTCACCGTAACTCTCTGCTTCCTATTGCTTAGGTACTCCCTTATCCACTGGAGCACCTTACCAGCTACACCTGCCTGTCTCTCCAGCTTGACTGCCTGTGTGTGTGTGTGTGTGTGTGTGTGTGTGTGTGTGTGTGTGTGTGTGTGTGTGTGTGTGTGTGTGTGTGTGTGTGTGTGTGTGTGTGTGAATTTACTATTTTTGCCTGCAGATTCGACCTGCTAGCTCCTGGGCCCCACCTTTCTAACCGTCTGTTGACTAATGTAGTGATTCCCGACCAATGTTCCCTCCATCTTATCTACTTCATATATATATATATATATATATATATATATATATATATATATATATATATATATATATATATATATATATATATATATATATATATTTCTCTTGAATACCATGACTCTCACACTCTCTCTCTCTCTCTCTCTCTCTCTCTCTCTCTCTCTCTCTCTCTCTCTCTCTCTCTCTCTCTCTCTCTCTCTCTCTATCTCTCTCTCTCTCTCTCTCTCTCTCTCTCTCTCTCTCTCTCTCTCTCTCTCTCTCTCTCTATCAGTATATTGTGACCTTAGTCTAATCTTTCTCTTCTTTATCTCTTATTCCTCCACTCTGCCCAGTTTATACCAATCTCTATAGAATTAGAATCAGTCTCGCTGTGTTTTATTTTCTTAGCCCTGATACTCCTTGTCTTATTTACAAGAATGAGATCACTATTTCCCTTTCCTTAAGAGTTGGGATGAAACTCCTTAACTCCTCTACGATATTAGATACAAACCCCCCAACAGCTTTGAGTCTTAATGGTCATATTTTCAATCTGTCTGGAAAATGAGATGATAATCTTTCACCATTTCGAGCAAGATCATGTTTTGCTGTCGCCATTAAAAGAATTAAGACCCACGAAACTGCTGAAGGCGTTTGGAATATGCAATCAAATCCCCTTTATCTGCTCATCTTACGGGAGGCGTCTTATCAGATCCCATATATCACCTACCCAAGCAAGCTAAGGAGAGGACCCAACGCTGTATATCTTGCTTATAGCTAGCTTGCTAAGACTCGATCCCCCTAATGCTTGAGAATAGCCGATTCAGGAGGATTTTTTGGAGGGGGGGGGAGGGGTGGGAGTGAGGAGTTAAGTGCAGGGGAGAGGCACAGGCGAAGGAAAAAGTTTGGAAATGGGAAATATAGTGTAGCCTTGCTGATACTGTGTGTGTGTGTGTGTGTGTGTGTGTGTGTGTGTGTGTGTGTGTGTGTGTGTGTGTGTGTGTGTGTGTGTCTGTGTGTGTCTGTGTGTGTGTGTGTGTGTGTGTGTGTGTGTGTGTGTGTGTGTGTGTGTGTGTGTGTGTGTGTACTCACCTATTTCTGCTTGCGGGGGTTAAGCTCTGGCTCTTTGGTCCCGCCTCTCAACTGTCAATCAACTGGTGTACAGATTCCTGTGTGTGTGTGTGTGTGTGTGTGTGTGTGTGTGTGTGTGTGTGTGTGTGTGTGTGTGTGTGTGTGTGTGTGTGTGTGTGTGTGTTGGTAGCTCAGCTAAGCTAGCTCTTTCTTGTCTGGAAGCTGTGATTGTGTGTGTGTGTGGTTCTTCACATGTATGTCAGCATATATGGTTGTACATAAATGAATACTGTGTAGCAGTCACATATACACACTCCGATACTTTCACACATGTTTTGATGTTCTGTTTAAGGAGTCTTCATTTTATTATTATATATATCTATTTTATTTTATTGATTTTTAAGAGAGGGGGAGATGGATTTCTGATCAGTTTTTCATCTTGGAACTGTCTATTGTGGCGGCAGGGAATTTCCCTGAGTAGATCGAGGCTCTTGGGCCACCAGCCGTCTGAGTGGGGCCTCTGAACTTAGAGTGATCTTTCTAAGACTGGGTCCTATAACATTTTGAACACCTTCCCACACCCTAGGGTGATCTTGGTGCTGTAGTCTGATGTGTTCTGTGGCTGTGTTCAGGAGGACGACTCGGCCACACGACAGTAAATGGAAACCCGGAGAAAGAGTGGGTACTCGAAGGTTTACATGGCAGGGAGAGGGGATGGTGGCAGAGGCAGAAGGGGCGAGTGGTGGAAATTGAAATGGGTGACAAGGGAAGGAAGGGATAGGTGACAGGGTGACAGGGACGGGTGGCAAGGACAGAGGGATAGGTGACAACGGCAGAATGGGGGTGTTGGTTGGCAGAGGGGTAGAGGGGGGGGGGTGAGTAGCAGGGAAAGGGAGATAGGGCAGGGAAGGAAGACGGGAAAGAATAGGTAGCAGAGGGACAGGAGGGGGATGGTGGGTAGGAGCTGGGGCAGGATGAGTGGACAGGTGGCAGGAGGAAATATTCATTAACTTCTGATGTTTTTAAACAGCTGATATTCAGCACCTGGTATTTCCCACTTCTAAATTTCCCTTCACTTATGCCTATCCATCTCCTTCACTCCCCCCCCCCCCACACTCCCCACCCCCAAAAAAAGGTGGTAATAAGGTTACTGGGAGTCGAACCAACACTCAACACGGGCACGGGTCCAGATCATCACGCGCACACAGGCCATTCACAAACTCCTCAACCAGCTACTCGCGTCACGCTTATGTTTACAAACATCACCGGCCATTCATAAAATTTATGGAGTCACGTGAGCGACCATCCAGTCACGACTTTGTAGTTCAGTGTGTGTGTGTGTGTGTGTGTGTGTGTGTGTGTGTGTGTGTGTGTGTGTGTGTGTGTGTGTGTGTGTGTGTGTGTGTGTATATGTGTGTGTGTGTGTGTGTGTGTGTGTGTGTGTGTGTGTGTGTGTGTGTGTGTGTGTGTGTGTGTGTGTGTGTATATGTGTGTGTGTGTGTGTGTGTGTGTGTGTGTGTGTGTGTGTGTGTGTGTGTGTGTGTGTGTGTGTGTGTGTGAGAGAGAGAGAGAGAGAGTGTGCACGTGTTTTTCTCTGTTCTTGCCTAGTTGTTCACATGTTTAGGTCGAAGCATAGCTCCCTAGTCCCGCCATTGTATTTCCTAATCATTTAATACATTGCCTTTCCTTCCTCTTGCTTCGTGGATGTATTTCCTTTCACGCTGTTGTATTTAATTAGCCTCAACAGCCTCCTCTTGAAAACATTATCATTTACCAATAATTACTTCAAACAAAAAATTCAAGAGACAGTAAACGAATTAAATCAAGTCTACACTGATTGATCTGCTAATCCTACTAAACATATTAATCGTATTAATCCTATTAATGGTAGGATATGGTAAGCTTTAATCCCGCCAAACACACACCGAAACTACGACGTTGGTACAACGTTCGAACAAGTTTTAACACCTCCTAACCAGTTATAACAACCAATATAGCAAGTTGTAACAACTTTATTACAAGTTGTAACAAGCGGAAAATAGAGACAATTACGGGTTGTGTTTCCAGGGATTACGAACAATAATATTCAAGCCGAAAAGGTAGGAAAAGTACAGCTTTAGGACCATGGTTCCAAGCACACCTCCCTGGCACTGTTACGTCACTGAAAGGCCAGGAAAACAAATCAGAAAAATTGGTCTCACCTGATGCTTCTGTTCACTTATCAGTAAGTTGGTGCCTGGGGGGATAGCAAGCTGCTACCGACCGCATACAGGGGGAGGGGGGAAGGGAACTATTAGGAGAAAGCACCAAGTCATTAAGACTATATCGCACTTGGAAGGGATCAGGATAAGGATTTGGGATGGGACGGTGGGAAGGAATGATGCCCCCGACCACTTTGGGACGGTCGGGGATTGAACGCCGACCTGCATGACGCTCTACCGTCGCTCTACCGTCCAGCCCAAGTGGTTGGGATGTGTGTGTGTTTTTTAAGAAATGGCCATATAGTGGATATCATACAGCAAAATAGGTCGGGAGCCAAGACATTATATTCAACTGACAGAAAGGCGGGGCCCAAGAGCTAACAGCTCTTCCCTAGTTCATCCTGGGAGCACCTGGAGGCCACCAGCCAAGTACTAGTTCATCCTGGGAGCACCTCGAGTACTCAAGTACTCAAGTACTCAAGGCAATGTGTGTCTCACTAAGTTCAGAGTGAAGGCGTCAATTTCAATTATTTTAATTGGTAACCTCACAAGCAACCGCTGGATGGGCAGGGGGGGATGAGACGCCTGGGAATGGCCTCGTTTGGGATTAGGATTCACTCGTTTGGAAAATCGATACCTGAAACTGGTTTGGTGTTGGGTTCACGGCTTATTAACCTCTGGAGGGGTTATTAAGGCCTCTAGAACAGTCTATACTGACCAATCAGCGAGTATACTCGAGTCCTGAACATTGTAAGGACTAAAATATATTGTTGAAGTGAATATATATATATACACGTATATATATATATATATATATATATATATATATATATATATATATATATATATATATATATATATATATATATATATATATATGTCGTACCTAGTAGCCAGAACTCACTTTTTGGCCTACTATGCAAGGCCCGATTTGCCTAATAAGCCAAGTTTTCATGAATTAATTGTTTTTCGACTACCTAACCTACCTAACCTAACCTAACCTAACTTTTTCGGCTACCTAACCAAACCTAACCTATAAAAATAGGTTAGGTTAGGTTAGGTAGGGTTGGTTAGGTTCGGTCATATATCTACGTTAATTTTAACTCCAATAAAAAAAAATTGACCTCATACATAATGAAATGGGTAGCTTTATCATTTCATAAGAAAAAATTTGAAAAAATATATTAATTCAGAAAAACTTGGCTTATTATCCAAATCGGGCCTTGCATAGTAGGCCAAAAAGTGAGTTCTGGCTACTAGGTACGACATATATATATATATATACACATCGAGAAACGAGTTACATCTCTCAGTATACAAATTTCTTGATACACGAAGGCCAATGCCTAATTCAGTATTTGATTTCATCTTAAGAAAATAAACAGGGTAAATATATTTATTTGATGAGCGTCTTGTGTGATAATGTTGAAGACTGACAGTGTGGCTGTGCTTGTCTGTCTGTTCCTCTACGATCGAGAATCTCTCTAGAAGGAGATATATATATATAGTTACGAACTCTAACAGTGCTAAACTTTACGAAGGAGACTGACTGACCCTGGCAGTACTGACCCTTACGATGTTGTTTAACATTCGCTACTTGGAACAAAAAGTTCCAAGTAGCACGGGCTATGGCGAGCCCGTAGTGATTCTTAGGAGACGCGAGAGTTTACTGGAGCAATGAGGGGCCTCGTAGCCTGGTGAATAGCGCGCAGGACTCGTAATTCTGTGGCGCGGGTTCGATTCCCGCACGAGGCAGAAACAAATGGGCAAAGTTTCTTTCACCCTGAATGCCCCTGTTTCCTAGCAGTAAATAGGTACCTGGGAGTTAGTCAGCTGTCACGGGCTGCTTCCTGGGGGTGGAGGCCTGGTCGAGGACCGGGCCGCGGGGACACTAAAGCCCCGAAATCATCTCAAGATAACCTCAAGATAGCATTAAAACCTCGTATTAACGAGGTTTATACGAGGTTTTCTCCATTTGTTTAAATTTCTTATTTGATTATCAAAAGCATTAACGAACCTCAATGTCAGTGATGTTACCAATGGACAATAGAAACAAAATCTAGTATTTGTAAACATATTATCTAGAGCACAAAATAAATTACATTTCCAATGAGAATATTTAAAATAAATTAAAAATACACAGAAAAATCTAATTTTCCTGATATATGAATGAACAAATGAACAATGAACAATGAACAAATCCACAGGAGCCGTGAAGAGGGTTCGAACCTGGGCGCTGGGTGTTCCCAGTTGCACGCTCTATAGCCGACTGAGCCACGACATGACCCAAAGAATTGCAACAAGCAATGGATTTGTTTATCAATTAAGTAGATTTGTTTGATAAATATAGATCCAAAATTTTGCTTGATAACACCATTGTGTGATAATTTTGTATATAACTTGAGTTCTTTTGGTAATATTTTATGACTGATTGTTCCTCCAAAGTTCAGAAAATGAGTATTAAATCCCATCAAACTTTGCTATGTCATTTACCACAACTTAAGGAAGTCGTCTTGAAGGTGCTTGAAGGCTGCTAACTTATACAACAATGTGTCATTATAAAACCTTATATAACAATGTGTCATTATAAAAAATGTGTCATTATAAAATAAAGTGTCATTATGAAACAGGGATAGTTACTCCAGACCCGCTTCCTATATTGGGCTATCATGGGTGATAACAGGTGTAGTTGCTTCAGACCCGCTTCCTATGTTGGGTTATCAGGAGCGATAACAGGCGTAGTTGCTTCAGACCCGCTTCCTATGTTGGGTTATCATGGGTGATAACAGGTGTAGTTGCTTCAGGCCCGCTTCCTATGTTGGGCTATCATGGGTGATAACAGGTGTAGTTGCTTCAGGCCCGCTTCCTTTGTTGGGTTATCAGGAGCGATAACAGGCGTAGTTGCTTCAGACCCGCTTCCTATGTTGGGTTATCATGGGTGATAACAGGTGTAGTTGCTTCAGGCCCGCTTCCTATGTTGGGCTATCATGGGTGATAACAGGTGTAGTTGCTTCAGGCCCGCTTCCTTTGTTGGGTTATCAGGAGCGATAACAGGCGTAGTTGCTTCAGACCCGCTTCCTATGTTGGGTTATCAGGAGCGATAACAGGCGTAGTGACTTCAGACCCGCTTCCTATGTTGGGTTATCAGGAGCGATAACAGGCGTAGTTGCTTCAGACCCGCCGAGGTAAACAGAGCCAGGACAGTGTGAGACAAGCTCTGAGTGAATTTGATTATTGCCTCATTGGGAAGGGAAGGGAAGGGAAGGGAAGGGAAGGGAAAGGAAGGGAAGGGAAGGGAAGGGAAGGGAAGGGAAGGGAAGGGAAGGGAAGGGAAGGGAAGGGAAGGGGAGGAGTGCGAGAGGCAGGGAGAGAGGAAGGAACTGAGGAAAGGAGGCTGAGGAGAAGAAGAGAGCGAAGATAGGGAAAAGAGAGGAATATAAGAAGGAAAATGGGGGGGGGGAGATAGACATTGAAGAAAGAAGAAATCGAGAATGGGGGAGAGAGAGAGAGGAGAGAAAGAGGAAGGAACGTAGGGAATCAGAGAAAGAGGGAGACCCAAATGACGTATGAAAGAGGAGAGGGAGGATGTGGTTAGAGAATGGAAATGATTATAAGGAAGGAGAAATGATAGCAATTTATAGTTCGAGGAGTGAGAGGATGGAGAGAGAGAGAGAGAGAGAGAGAGAGAGAGAGAGAGAGAGAGAGAGAGAGAGAAGAGAGACAGATAGAGAGAGAGAGAGAGAGAGAGACAGATAGTGACAGAGATCTAAATAAAACATGTATATGTTTTACAAGCGACCAAAAGATGTTAATAAAGACATGTAGATCAAAGTAACAAGCCCCGACAGAGGTCACGCCTGACAAGCTGCCAACATAGCTGGATAGCACATAGTTGCAATAATACATTTAAAAGCATTAAATCAAATAATATTTCCCAACTAAAATCCATTATTCTTAAATATTTATTTCAGTGAAACTCACAAGTCCTTGAATTAACCTCATTCACCTAAGACATTTATGAAGAGTTTTTAATCCACCGTTTAGCGTGAATAAAGTATTAGTGAAAATATTATAGCTTTTGTTATTAATATGAACAGCTAGGTTGCCAACAAGAGAGATTTTTATACTAGCTCATGTACTGAAAATATCGTTTATATCCTTTAGAGAGAAAAAGATATCCAAGAGTTTAGAGAACTCTTGTGGTATATATCTGAGAGCATGAGGACGCATTGCGCTATGGTACTCGGGTCTGTGTGTGTGCGAAACGGGTCTTATACCTGTTCCGCATGCTATTTGATCTTAATTACAGAGTCTTTGTAGAGTTATTGAGTGGGTAGTGGAGCCCAGTTGAGTATACTGCATAGGAGAAGTTGTCGGTTGTTGCGGGTGGAGGCGGGTAGGTACTGAGTACCCCATTGTACTGATCCTGTGAGCGGTAGCGCAAAAAAGAATTACAGAGAGCGCAAAAGATCTCAAAAAACACCCGAGCAGAGATTTTTAGAGATGTGTGACGTACCTCGGAATAAATGAAATCTGATAAAAAGATGAAAATCACATATGAAGGAAAAACCGGAATGAATAAAATAAAGAGAGGAAGAGAGTGGAGGAGAGAAAGCGGGAAAATAGATAGGTTAAAGTGGGAACAGAAGAGGACAAGGAAGAATGATGGTGAAGAGGTATACAACCCTTCCCTTTTTAACTCTCCCTCCCTTCCTTCTTCTCTCCCTCTCTCTCCCTTCCTCTCTCCCTCACTCTCTCTCTCCCTCTCTCTCTCTCTCTCTCTCTCTCTCTCTCTCTCTCTCTCTCTCTCTCTCTCTCTCTCTCTCTCTCTCTCTCTCTCTCTCTCTCTCTCTCTCTCCCTCTCCCTCTCTCCCTCACTCCCTCTCACACGAAGAATGCGTCATTAAAATACCTGACGACACTTCGTAAATTACCAGACGGAGTAGCGTTGTATTATCTCCTTTGACACCACTACCCGCCCTGATTGACACCCCTGGTTGACACCGGCACGTCTGGTTTACACTGACGCCCCTGTTTAACACCCCCCCTGGTTGACACTCCCCCTGGTTGACACCCCCCCTGGTTGACACCCCTGGTTGACACCCCTGATTGACACCCCTCTGGTTGACACCCCCCTGGTTGACACCCCCCCTGGTTAACACCCCTGGTTGACACCGGCACGTCTGGTTGACACTGACACCCCTGGTTGACACCCCCTGGTTGACACCCCTGGTTGACACCCCTGGTTGACACCCCTGGTTGACACCCCTGGTTGACACTCCCCCTGGTTAACACCCCTGGTTGACACCCCTGGTTGACACCCCCTGGTTGACACCCCTGGTTGACACCCCTGGTTGACACCCCCTGGTTGACACCCCTGGTTGACACCCCTGGTTGACACCCCCTGGTTGACACCCCTGGTTGACACCCCCTGGTTGACACCCCTGGTTGACACCCCTGGTTGACACCCCCTGGTTGACACCCCTGGTTGACACCCCTGGTTGACACCCCCTGGTTGACACCCCTGGTTGACACCCCTGGTTGACACCCCCTGGTTGACACCCCTGGTTGACACCCCTGGTTGACACCCCTGGTTGACACCCCTGGTTGACACCCCTGGTTGACACCCCCTGGTTGACACCCCTGGTTGACACCCCTGGTTGACACCCCCTGGTTGACACCCCTGGTTGACACCCCCTGGTTAACACCCCTGGTTGACACCCCTGGTTGACACTCCCCCTGGTTGACACCCCCTGGTTAACACCCCTGGTTGACACCCCTGGTTGACACCCTGGTTGACACTCCCCCTGGTTGACACCCCTGGTTGACACTCCCCCTGGTTGACACCCCCTGGTTAACACCCCTGGTTGACACCTCTGGTTGACACTCCCCCTGGTTGACACCCCTGGTTGACACCCCTGGTTGACACCCCCTGGTTGACACCCCCTGGTTGACACCCCTGGTTGACACTCCCCCTGGTTAACACCCCTGGTTGACACCCCTGGTTGACACCCCCTGGTTAACACCCCTGGTTGACACCCCTGGTTGACACTCCCCCTGGTTAACACCCCTGGTTAACACCCCTGATTGACACCCCTGGTTGACACCCCCCTGGTTGACACCCATGGTTGACACCCCCTGGTTAACACCCCTGACTGACACCCCCTGGTTAACACCCCTGGTTGACACCCCCTGGTTGACACCCCTGGTTGACACACCCCTGGTTGACACCCCTGGTTGACACCCCTGATCGACACCCCCTGGTTAACACCCCTGGTTGACACCCCTGCTTGACACTCCCCCTGGTTAACACCCCTGATTGACACCCCTGGTTGACACACCCCTGGTTGACACCCCCTGGTTGACACCCCTGGTTGACACTCCCCCTGGTTAACACCCCTGGTTGACACCCCTGGTTGACACCCCTGATTGACACCCCTGGTTGACACCCTCCCTGGTTGACACCCCTGGTTGACACCCCTGGTTGACACCCCTGGTTGACACCCCCTGGTTGACACCCCCCTGGTTGACACCCCTGGTTGACACTCCCCCTGGTTAACACCCCCCTGGTTGACACCCCCCTGGTTAACACCCCTGGTTGACACCGGCACGTCTGGTTGACACTGACACCCCTGGTTGACACCCCTGATTCACACCCCCTGGTTGACACCCCTGATTGACACCCCCTGGTTGACACCCCTGGTTGACACCCCTGATTGACACCCCTGGTTGACACCCCCCTGGTTGACACCCCTGGTTGACACCCCTGGTTGACACTCCCCCTGGTTAACACCCCTGGTTGACACCCCTGGTTGACACCCCTGGTTGACACCCCTGGTTGACACCCCTGGCTGACACCCCCCTGGTTGACACCCCTGGTTGACACCCCTGGTTGACACCCTCCCTGGTTGACACCCCTGGTTGACACCCCTGGTTGACACCGGCCAGATAAAAAAAACACTGTTGCCCTCCCTTCTCTGTGTAATTGGACGGGAAATGTTTGAAGAGAGATTAAAGCTTCAGGCATTTGACAGAATGACAGTACATGACAGACACGCGGCAGGATTAACATTCATGCCAGAATGTCATTACGCGGACGGCTGACAGCATGTGACAGTATGACAGACAGACACGGCTGTACCTGACAGAATGTCAGTAAAAACTCCCCTCCAATAAAGAGTATCAGAAGTGCAATAAACATACTAAAAGAACCTCTAAAGCTTCAGGGGT
>NC_091185.1:3438029-3446523 GCF_040958095.1 Procambarus clarkii
TTTCTTTCCCTGATGTACCTGTTCACCTAGCAGTAAATAGGTACCTGGGAGTTAAACATCTGTTACGGGCTGCTTCCTGTGTGTGTGTGTGTGTGTGTGTGTGTGTGTGTGTGTGTGTGTGTGTGTGTGTGTGTGTGTGTGTGTGTGTGTGTGTGTGTGAAAAAATAGTAATTAGTAACAGTTGATTGATTGACAGTTGAGAGGCGGGCCGAAAGAGCAGAGCTCGACCTCCGCAAGCACAACTAGGTGAATACAACTAGGTGAATACAACTAGGTGAATACAACTAGGTGAGTACACACCATGCGCAGTACTTCACGGCAAAATTTGAGTTCTGCGCACACCTCACGGAAGACCGCCTGCTGCTTATGCCCTATTATCGGACATATGAGCCTTGCCATCATGGTCGGTAATTACACCTAAACACTGATCTCCTCGACCTAATGGCCTTATTCGTCTGGGGGGCAAAGAGCGCTATGCTTCGTTGGCTAACAATTGAATTAATACTTTCCATTGGATCATACGTGTGCTTATTTTTTATAATAAATTTATATATTTAAAAGGCGGTGTCTGTGTCTAGGGTTGAAGGACAGGGGCGTGTGGCTAGTCACCCCTGACTTTGCAGAGTGAATGGTCTAGGGTAGGGAACAGTCATAGGATGATAAGGAACGGCCCGACTGCCCCACTTTAAGAGATATTGCCTTCTATTGCTACCCCGACGTCCATGAAGTCTGCGTTGACTGATTCTGATGTTTATAATATTCCTTCTTGCCCAAGCTATATTATGTAATTCTACAGTTATGAAATATAAACACAGGGAGCTCACAATATTGTGATTCATCTTATAAGAAAATCCTTGGAGCAGGACGGGAATCGAACTCACGTCCTGAATAACCCCAGCCGTTTGCCTTAACCCGTGGGCCATCCCAGATTGTGTCATCTTTAGCATGTCGTGGTCCGGAGGGTTAAGGCGCGAGTCTCGGGGTTACCCAGGACAATAGTTCGAGCCCCGTCTTGCTCTAGTGATTATCTTGTGAAATACATGGGATTTCAGGGGCGCTTGACAGCTGGGTAGACAGCGCTTCGGATTCGTAGTCCTGAGGTTCCGGGTTCGATCCCCGGTGGAGGCGGAGACAAATGGGCAAAATGTTTCTTTCACCCCTGATGCCCCTGTTACCTAGCAGTAAATAGGTACCTGGGAGTTAGACAGCTGCTACGGGCTGCTTCCTGGGGGTGGAGGCCTGGTCGAGGACCGGGCCGCGGGGACACTAAAGCCCCGAAATCACCTCAAGATAATTATAACTTGAGAGTGTGAAAACCCATTAATTACCTTATCTGGTTGAGTAGTTAATAGCTCGCTACTCTGCATGTGTGGCGAGGGTCCAACCACTTGGGCTGGACGGTAGAGCGACGGTCTCGCTTCAAGCAGGTCGGCGTTCAATCCTCGACCGTCCAAGTGGTTGGGCACCATTCCTTTCCCTCCGTCCCATCCCAAATCCTTATCCTGACCCCTTCCCAGTGTTATATAGTCGTAATGGCTTGGCGATTACCCCTAAAAATTCATTCATTCTGCATGTGGTCCATAGGCCTCTATCTGCCCAATAGGCCTTCGAAGTCAGAAAAACATTTATGCGTGCGGATCAGCGCTGAAAATAGACATGTCATTGGTGGGAAATACAGTAGATGAAATAAATACTCACCTAGTTGTGTTTGCGGGAGTTGAGCTCTGGCTCTTTTAGCCCGACTCTCAACTGTCAATCACTCAACTGTTTTTTGTGTTTTTACTCTACACACACACACACACACACACACACACACACACACACACACACACACACACACACACACACACACACACACACACACACACACACATGGTCGAACAAATGGCTGTTAGAGTTTAACCCAAGCAAATGTAATGTAAGGAAGATAGGGGTATGAAGCAGGAGACCAGATACAAGGTACCATTTGGGAGATGAAATAATTCAAGAGTCAGAGAGAGAGAAAGACCTGGGGGTTGATATCACGCCAGACCTGTCCCCTGAAGCTCTTATCAAGAGGATAACATCAGCAGCATATGCCAGGTTGGCTAACATAAGAACGGTCTTTAGAAACTTGTGTAAGGAATCTTTCAGAACATTATATACCACATATGTCAGACCAATCCTGGAGTATGCGGCTCCAGCATGGAGTCCATATCTAGTCAAGCATAAGACTAAACTGGAAAAGGTTCAAAGGTTTGCCACCAGACTAGTACCCAAGCTGAGAGGTATGAGCTACGAGGAGAGACTACGGGAATTAAACCTCACTTCGTTGGAAGACAGAAGAGTTAGAGGGGACATGATCACCACATACAAGATTCTCAGAGGAATTGATAGGGTAGATAAAGACAGGCTATTTAACACAAGGGGCACACGCACTAGAGGACACAGGTGGAAACTGAGTACCCAAATGAGCCACAGAGATATTAGAAAGAACTTTTTTAGTGTCAGAGTAGTTGACAAATGGAATGCATTAGGAAGTGATGTGGTGAAGGCTGACTCCATACACAGTTTCAAGTGTAGATATGATAGAGCCCAATAGGCTCAGGAACCTGTACACCTGTTGATTGACGGTTGAGAGGCGGGACCAAAGAGCCAGAGCTCAACCCCCGCAAGCAGAACTAGGTGAGTACAACTAGGTGAGTACACACACACACACACACACACACACACACACACATACACACACACACACACACACACACACACACCACACACACACACACAGGAAGCAACCTGTAGCAGCTGCCTAACTCCCTGGTACCTATTTACTATTAGGTGAACAGGTACATCAGGGGTGAAAGAAACTCTATTCATTTGTTTCCCCCCATCGCCGGGAATCGATCCCCGGACCACAGGAATCCCGAACGCTGTCCACTCAGATGTCAGGCCCCCCCCCCCCTAGATGTGAGTGGAAGAGCATTACATGTTAAGCTAGCAAATATTCTAAATATTGATCAAATATCTAGACATACTGTTGACCAGACCACACACTAGAAGGTGAAGGGACGACGACGTTTCGGTCCGTCCTGGACCATTCTCAAGTTGATTGTGAATGGTCTCAATCGACTTGAGAATGGTTCAGGACGGACCGAAACGTCGTCGTCCCTTCACCTTCTAGTGTGTGGTCTGGTCAACATACTTTAGCCACGTTATTGTAGCTCATCGCCTGCATCTAGACATACTTTTAAAGCGTAACGAGCAACATACGTTCAACCTGAGCTTATCTTATCTTGAGGTTATCTTGAGATGATTTCGGGGCTTTTTTTTTTTTTTAGTGTCCCCGCGGCCCGGTCCTCGACCAGGCCTCCAACCCCCAGGAAGCAGCCCGTGACAGCTGACTAACTCCCAGGTACCTATTTACTGCTAGGTAACAGGGGCATTCAGGGTGAAAGTAACTTTGCCCATTTGTTTCTGCCTCGTGCGGGAATCGAACCCGCGCCACAGAATTACGAGTCCTGCGCGCTATCCACCAGGCTACGAGGCCCCACGTTGCTTGAGGTAGCAACCTGCATGCACCTCAGGCTTGGAGCCTTATTCTCGAAAGCACAATAGAAAAATTACAAAGCAAGTTTTACAATAAAAAAAATATTGGTTTTAAGGACTAACTGAGCTGAACAAAATGTTATTTGATTAAAAGACAATCATAGAGGGCATGGTCACGATATTCTAAATACTTAGAGTAATCAATACGGTAATCAAAGAAAGAATTCCTTAGGATGAAGAGCATGTAAACTAGAAGACACACACATGGTAGCTAGTTACACAGATGAGCCACTGGGATATATATATATATATATATATATATATATATATATATATATATATATATATATATATATATATATATATATATATATATATATATATATATATATATATAATATATATATACGCACACGTCGAGCCGCCTGCTATCGACGTCTGCGAGGCACTACACATCAAGAAGTCAACACCAGCAATCAACAGCCAATTAATGCACAACTATATTCTACCCACTTCAAGACTCCACTCCAATATAGAAGCATCAAGAAATATGGGGCAATAAAAATAGGCCTTCTGCAGTTACCTACTTTTAAAACCTGTTTCATTGTTTCGTGTTCTGTCTTGTGTTAAAAGTTTATTTTCACCTCATCCAAAACTATTGTAACATATCATTTCACCCAAATGTAGGTATAAAAACTCGAAAGATGTTTAAGCTCTATTCAGTTAAAGTTGTGTTTGTTTGTGTAAACTAAAGTCTTTGAAAATGTAATAAGTTTTTCGAAACGCGCTCAAGTGTCGCGTCAGACTAGAAATAAAAATGAATTTTGGAGAATTGATCTTTGAATTACCATCAACAGTGAAAAGAAACGTAAGAAAGATCGAGAAAATTCGTGTTAGAATTATTAATCTTACTTTTTCGGTCATATTTAATAATATGTCTACAGGAAAGACTGCTACCAAAATATACTAATATATATATATATATATATATATATATATATATATATATATATATATATATATATATATATATATATATATATATATATATATAATGTCGTACCTAGTAGCCAGAACGCACTTCTCTGCCTACTATGCAAGGCCTGATTTGCCTAATAGGCCAAGTGATTTTCTTTATTTCAAAATATTGTTTCGAGTTGGATTATTTGAAATATTCTTATTACATTATATTAGGAACATAAAGTATTGACTTAGTTATGTTAGTTTAAGTTAGGTTAAGATAGGTTAGGTTAGGTTAGGTAGGGTTGGTTAGGTTCGGTCATATATCTACGTTAATTTTAACTCCAATAAAAAAAATTGACCTCATACATAATGAAATGGTTAGCTTTATCATTTCATAAGAAAAAAATTAGAGAAAACATATTAATTCATGAAAACTTGGCTTATTAGGCAAATCGGGCCTTGCATAGTAGGCCGAGAACTGCGTTCTGGCTACTAGGTACGACATATATATGTGTATATATATATATATATATATATATATATATATATATATATATATATATATATATATATATATATATATATATATATATATATATATACAGGAGTTGTTACATTCTTGTACAGCCACCAGCAGGCATAGCATTTCGGGCAAGTCCTTAATTCTAATTGTTCCCCTGAACACGACCCGCGAAATCGTTTAACAACCAGGAACCCATTCACTGCTGGGAGAACAAGCTCTACAGTTAAGGAATGGCGCCCAGTCAATCCTCCCACCGGCCAGGATACGAACCAAAGCTAACAAAGTGCTCGCGAAGCGCCGGGAGAGTGCTTTACCACTGCGCCACGGGGACTGCGTACACATTCAGATGAGTTCAATTTGTTTAATTGAAGCCATTGACGCAACACACATCTTCAATATTAAATAGAAGTATAGCAAGGAAAGAAGGGATTGAAACTCATACCATTAGATAAAGGATAATTTCAAAGGCGGGACCCAGGAGTTGAAACTCTATCCAGAAAGATTGTTTTAGAGAATAATGATAAAGCAATAAAAACACAGGAATGCACACAGAAGCATACATATGTACACTCATGCAGAGTAATAAGATTATGTACAGGAATGCAGATGGAATTACAAACAAAGGAGTTGAATTAAAAGAACATTCAGACAAAAACAACTACGCAGCATCTCAATAACGGAGATGAAACCGACAAGTATTTAGTTGTAGTTTTATTTGAAGTAAGTTTCAAGATTTATTCTCATCTTATTTATTTATTCTCAATTTTTTATTTTTTATTTTTTATTTATTCAATTTTAATTTATTTATTCAATTTTTTTTTATTTATTCTCATCTTATTTATTTATTCTCAATTTTTCATTTTTTATTTTTTATTTATTCAATTTTAATTTATTTATTCAATTTTTCATTTTTTATTTTTTATTTATTCAATTTTAATTTATTTATTCAATTTTTTTTATTTATTCTCATCTTATTTATTTATTCTCAATTTTTATTTTTTATTTTTTATTTATTCAATTTTAATATATTTATTCAATTATTATTTATTTATTCTCATCTTATTTATTTATTCTCCATTTTTTTTGTGTGTGTGATAACATTTTTCTGGAAGATTTACCTACAGCATTCAGCAGGGTCAAAAAATATATCTCATCTCCAATTCCGTATAGAAAATTTCAACATTTTGTTCTGTTAATATTCCTAATATTTGTTGGAGGTCATTTGCAGAACTGAGGGTCTGTAATGATAGTGCTCAGAAAAAGATTTATTAAAAATTTCTCTTCTATAACGATATCTGATTGCATCTTGTATTCTGTTTCCAGTTTAAGTTCTTAATTTTTCTATACGAAAGACGTTGGAATTTTACCATTGATGAGAATTTTGTTGCTCTCTGTGGTCCAGTGGAAAACCTTTCTTCTTGTAGCTTTCAATGCCATCTGCTGGAGCAATTATAATAGCATATTACTTTTGGTATAATCCCCAAAGGATGACACAAAGCTGTGGATTGTATTTTTGTTTGTAATATGAAGACACGAAGGAGACGAGAGGCAAAAACAATGCCTTGAGGCACAGAACTAATCACTGTGCAAGATTTTGCTTCGTGTAAGAGAACTGATTGTGGCCTGTTTGTCATGAGCTTGAATGCCCATTGCCCCATTAAAGTTCACGACTGCGTCTTGGGGATGGGGGGATGGCCGCTGCTTTAACGAGCCTCGCCTGAGGACAGGGTTGGTTGGGCGCGCGTGCGCGTGTGAATTTGCAATTTTTGCCTGCAGGATCGAGCTGTTAGCTCTTGGATCCCGCTTTACTAACCGTCGGTTGTCTAATATACTAGCGACCTAATTTTCTCAATCATATCTACTACATATATTTTTCTCTTTCTCACACACAAACACACACATACATACAGTAGCAGCTGTCCAACCAACTCCTAGATACCTATTTTACCGACAAGCGAACAGAGGCATGAGATGAAAGAAAGTCTTCCTGTTCTACAGGACCTGCCCAAAACGCTAGGCGTTTTAATGGCTTCCTAGTGGCTAGTGACTTTGCAAGAATGTAAAAATATGTTGACCAGACCACACACTAGAAGGTGAAGGGACGACAGCGACGTTTCGGTCCGTCCTGGACCGAAACGTCGTCGTCCCTTCACCTTCTAGGTGTGTGGTCTGGTCAACATACTTTAGCCACGTTATTGTGACTCATCGCCTGTAAATGTAAAAATATCTCTCTAATGTAATCTCACCAACCCATTGTACTTTCTTGTAAATAAAATATTATTATTATTTTTATTAAGTTTCTGCCTCGCCCAGGAATCGACCCCGGGTCCTTTGAATTACGACTCCCGAATGGCGATTGTGTGTGTTAAACACTAAAAGCTAACCCATGTTCTCTCACTTATGGGACGTCAAATGCCAGGGAGATACAGAGGAGAACTGGATCCGATACCAGGCGTTTAACTGTCTCCTGACGTCTGAGGTGGGATCGAGCAGCCCAATTTCAGTGTTATTTTGTTTTAGAGAGAGAGAAAGGGAATAGGGCGAGAGATTCTTATCCTAATTGCCTTCCTCTGAAACGAGCAATTTTTTATTTTTTTTTTTTGGGAGGGGGGAGAGTCACCCCTTATCACGATCTAATTTTGCGTTTGGACAATGTGTAATGAAGCTGTCTCACAGGGGGAACATTTGTCAATGTTCTAGGGGAGGAGAACAATTTAGTTTTCCAGGAGTTACTCCGTGTTTTAGGTGTTTGAATGGTCTGGAGTCTTGATAAATGTTAATATGATGTCATACACATATATAGGGGGGCTGGTAGCCTGGTGGATAGCGCGCAGTTCTCGTAATTCTGTGGTGCGGGTTCAATTCCCGCACGAGGCAGAAACAATTGGGCAAAGTTTCTTTCACCCTAAATGCCCCTGTTACCTAGCAGTAAATAGGCACCTTGGAGTTAGTCAGCTGTCACGGGCTGCATCCTGATGTGTGTGTGGTGTGGAGAAAAAAAAGTAGTTAGTAAATAGTTGATTGACAGTTGAGAGGCGGGCCGAAAGAAACACAACTAGGTGAATACACACACATACACACAAACACACACACACACACACAGCCCAATAGGCTCAGGAACCTGTACACCAGTTGATTGACAGGCGGGCCGAAAGAGCAAAGCTCAACCCCCACAAACACAACTAGGTGAATACACACACACACACACACACACACAGCCCAATAGGCTCAGGAACCTGTACACCAGTTGATTGACAGTTGAGAGGCGGGACCAAAGTGCCAGAGCTCAACCCCCGCAAGCACAAATAGGTGAGTACCAGGAATTGACGCAGGAGTGGAAAAACCTGTGCAGCAATATAAGATGAAGGGAAGACAGATTCTTCAATCAGAAGAGGAGAAAGATTTTGGAGTGGACATAACCCCAAATCTGATGGCAGAAGCCCACATTAACAGGGATAATTCAGCTGACTCGCCATTCCTGAT
>NC_091185.1:3447023-3452023 GCF_040958095.1 Procambarus clarkii
CCGGTCCTCGACCAGGCCTCCACCCCCAGGAAGCAGCCCGTGACAGCTGACTAACACCCAGGTACCTATTTTACTGCTAGGTAACAGGGGCATAGAGTGAAAGAAACTCTGCCCATTGTTTCTCGCCGGCGCCCGGAATCGAACCCAGGACCACAGGACCACAAGTCCAGTGTGCTGTCTGCTCGGACGACCGGCTCCCCTTATCCTACGGGATAAGGGGATAAGGGGATATCTTACGGAACCCCGATTGTTACTAGTGGTGCTAGGACTCAACCTCAAGGTTTGATTGTGGGAGAGATGATTGACCCACAGAGAAGATTGTGGGACATGAATTCTCTCTCTCAAGTGGATCGGAAATGAAAGAAAGTCGGAGTGGTGAGGAAAAAAGTAGAAGTGGAGAGATTGGAGGAAAAGTAGAAGTGAAGAGATGGGTGGGGAAGGAAGGTGAGACAGATTTAGAGGTGATAGAGAAGAGGTGAAGCCGGGTCGAGGGAAGGAGAGGCTGACGACAGGACAGGAGGGAAAGGTGTTGAGTGAAGGAGGATGGAAAAGAAATATAATTGGATGCCTGAAAGAATCACAGATATCAAATATTGGAACTTTCAACCAATGAAAAACAGATGAATTAACTGCAGTTACAGGAGGCAGATAAAATGAAAATGTGTACATAATTTGCATTGTATGTAAGAAGGACTTGTTTATAAACATATGTTACTGAATATAACTTAAAAGATTAGATCACTGATTCTAACACAATTCTTCTCTATGTTTCTTATGGTCTTAGTAGAAAGATCTTAAGAGAATAGAAAGATCTCTTAAACTCATTTTACCCTTTCAATGAGGCTGATGTAGGTAAGAAAAGGAAGCAATTTTCTTAATCACACCTTAGCATCTTGGGAGGAAGAGACAGTTAATACATATGAGAAGAGGCAGCCTTATATATTATATGTAGGTGTGAGGAAAGGTGAAGTAATCACTCTGACTAGGGTGATTACCAGGAAGCCTTGTCCTGCATTCTCATTGGTCGGCTGGGGCAGTACATACGGACGTAGACTGGTAGTTATATCTTGGCCCTCGTTGATAGCATGTCTTGGCCTCGTAGATAGCATGTCTTGGTCTCGTAGATAGCATGTCTTGGCCCACGTAGATAGCATGTCTTGGGCCTCGTAGATAGCATGTCTTGGTCTCGTAGATAGCATGTCTTGGTCTCGTAGATAGCATGTCTTGGCCTCGTAGATAGCATGTCTTGGCCCACGTAGATAGCATGTCTTGGGCCTCGTAGATAGCATGTCTTGGTCTCGTAGATAGCATGTCTTGGTCTCGTAGATAGCATGTCTTGGCCCACGTAGATAGCATGTCTTGGCCCACGTAGATAGCATGTCTTGGCCCACGTAGATAGCATGTCTTGGCCCACGTAGATAGCATGTCTTGGTCTCGTAGATGGCATGTCTTGGTCTCGTAGATAGCATGTCTTGGCCTCGTAGATAGCATGTCTTGGTCTCGTAGATGGCATGTCTTGGCCTCGTAGATAGCATGTCTTGGCTTCGTAGATAGCATGTCTTGGCTTCGTAGATAGCATGTCTTGGCCTCGTAGATAGCATGTCTTGGCCCTCGTAGATAGCATGTCTTGGCTTCGTAGATAGCATGTCTTGGCCTCGTAGATAGCATGTCTTGGCCTCGTAGATAGCATGTCTTGGGCCTCGTAGATAGCATGTCTTGGCCTCGTAGATAGCATGTCTTGGCCTCGTAGATAGCATGTCTTGGCCCTCGTAGATAGCATGTCTTGGCCCTCGTAGATAGCAGGACGTACCTAGGCGCCCCATGTATAGAGGGAAGGAGAGGGGGACACGTTTAATGTTTATACGAGAAATCTAAAGTTTTGTCAAAGTTTAACAATTCTGTTGTTCTTCTCCCAACAGGTAAGTTCACCTGTTTAGACGGATGTCTTGGCTGATGTCACCGTTCACAAGCACACAGAAGGTGCACATGGACGTCAAGGTAAGGTATCGCGTACTTCATGATGTCTACTTGGCTCTGAAGTCGTTCAGAATTTATTTTTGTCTGTCAAATAGATGGATAAAAAAGGTAAGCATTTTTAATACTCAGTAAATATTAAATATACATTAGAAGGCAGTATGCTGCCCAAGATATAGTGTCCAAAACATACCTTCTAAGACGTGATGTCTGAGACATAATATGAAAGACGATAGGCAAGGTGTGGGGCTCCATTAAGCAGTTTACAGGGCTCCGTTACGTAATTTACAAGGCTCCGTTACACAATTTACAGGGCTCCGTTACGCTATTTACAGGGCTCCGTTACACAATTTACAGGGCTCCGTTACGCAATTTACAGGACTCCGTTACGCAATTTACAGGATTCCATTACGCAATTTACAGGGGCTCCGTTACGCAATTTACAGGGCTCCGTTACACAATTTACAGGGCTCCGTTACGCAATTTACAGGGGCTCCGTTACGCAATTTACAGGGCTCCGTTACACAATTTACAGGGCTCCGTTACGCAATTTACAGGGGCTCCGTTACGCAATTTACAGGGCTCCGTTACACAATTTACAGGGCTCCATTACGCAGGTCGTGGAGCTCCGTTCCGTAAGTCGTTGGGCTCCTTAATATAAGTCGCAGGAGCATCTCAGGGCTCCTTACCGAAGGCGATCTTCCTCCACCACCCGAAAACTGGTTCGCTAATTGCGTCGTTGAGATCTGAAGGTTGCGTTCAGTGCTTCATCTTGGCGTTAACTACCTGTTGGCCTGCATAAAACGTCGTGTTAATGAGAAGGTGGTTCGCTTCTCCGAGTCTTAGTATCGAAGCATTGCTACGGTTCTCTTTTTCTCTCAGGTGGTTCGCTTCTCCGAGTCTTATCGAAGTCTTATCGGTGGTTCGCTTCTCCGAGTCTTATCGAAGCATTGCTACGGTTCTCTTTTTCTCTCAGGTGGTTCGCTTCTCCGAGTCTTAGTATCGAAGCATTGCTACGGTTCTCTTTTTCTCTCATCTCATTTCTTATACTTTATTTTCACTGAGTAAATATTTTCATCAGCCCTTTATCAGTCATAGTAGCTAGCGTTTTATATCATGGCAATCACCCTTGATTGCCATGATATAAAAGTTTACAAAAATATAGCAGCATTTTGTGTCTCATAGTTCTTCATTTGTTTCTGAAATTGTTTAATTGTCTGTTTATTGACCAGACCACACACTAGGAGTTGAAGGGACGACGACGTTTCGGTCCGTCCTGGACCATTCTCAAGTCGATTGTGAATGTGACAATCGACTTGAGAATGGTCCAGGACGGACCGAAACGTCGTCGTCCCTTCAACTCCTAGTGTGTGGTCTGGTCAACATACTTCAGCCACGTTATTGTGACTCATCGCCTCCATTGTCTGTTTATTTAATGGGAATTAATGGTGGTAGAGTTAATCAATCCTCTGTTCAGTGAGTCGTGTGGGGTGTCACGACGTCTCCCGCACGACATTTCTGCTCCAGAAAAGTTAATATCTGATTACAAAGAGGTAATTCGATATTACCTTTTCTGCATGGCTGACCTGTACCCAGTGATCCCAGAGGGACAGTCAGCGCCCTGTGGGGACGGTATTAGACGGGAATGATCAGCTTTATCAGCTCAAGCAGCTGATAAAGGGACAGAGATATCTGTTAGTAGCTTGACAGGAAATTATAAGCTGTATATTCAATTGAATCTGAAGGCATAGAAGGCAAGAATATTGGCCATAAGAGATTCTAAATATGTTGACCAGACCACACACTAGAAAGTGAAGGGACGACGACGTTTCGGTCCGCCCTGGACCATTCTCAAGTCGATTGTGAATGATTCAGGACGGATCATTCGGTCCTGGATCCACAATTGACTTGAGAATGGTCCAGGACAGACCGAAACGTCGTCGTCCCTTCACTTTCTAGTGTGTAGTTTGGTCAACATATTTCAGCCACGTTATTGTGACTCCTCGTCTGCAGATTCTGAATATGTTGAACGTAGGAGTGAAGTTAATGAAAAACTGAATGAAAAAAATGAATGATTTAGATTTGTCTGTGAAATCAGACTCAGACCAGATAGCATTGTGAAATATTGAAGGAAGAGGCATAAATACTAAACTCTGGTCAGAGTTTACAGCCAAATGTCAGAAAATTCGAATTTGTCAAAGACTGAGAAAAAAAGCAATGAAATATTTATATTTAAGGATGGAGATAGAAAACAGGATTTACAGACTATTTTCAACAATATCTTTTATCCAAGATTTACAGGATTTAATTACTTTATCCAGGATTTGCAGACAATTTTCACCCATATCCTGCTAAGTGTCACAGAATGCAACTGGACAAAATATTTTGCATCAAATTACATTATTTAAGCTGTAAAAATGCAGAATCAATTTACAGTGAATTAGAAACTTGCAAGATTATTTCAATTAGGTTTTTGCTTTTATATTTATCATAGACCCTTGACACAGCATGTACTTTTGGAACTTGTTTGACGATAGACTGAAAATTGGTTATCTTGAAGCAAATATCAGGTTGCTCTAAATAGAGTCGCGGAGTTAGAAATGAAGAGTCTCGGGAACCAGTTTTGTGCTTGATTTATAGTAATTGGCAGCGATAATGGCTTATGTTCATAACATCAAAAGTATTATACCAAAATGAGAAGCAAAGTTACAACACCATTAGATCGACAGATATTGCAAGCCAATTTCAGCATCTTAATAAAAATAGGCTAACGAATAGCAGGTGAAATTTCACGCAGGAAAAAAATGAAAAGCTGTACTTATGGGGGGGGGGATGAAAAGGGGGAAAGCTTCTTAAGGAATAATGAAGAGTTGATGAAATTGAAGAGGTGTGGGAGTGACAGCAGTTGATGATCACAAGCAAAGTAAACAATACACTTATGACGTAAAGAAACTCAATAGAATATTATGTCTCTGTTCACTTGAGACAGTTAAGCAAGTCCCAGCTGTGTCTGGGTACAAGTGACA
>NC_091185.1:3457023-3467023 GCF_040958095.1 Procambarus clarkii
TTGGTGGACGGTCGGGGGATTGAACGCCGACCTGCATGACGCGAGACCGTCGTTCTACCGTTCAACCCAGGTGTTACGGGGCTTTTCCTGTTGACTTACAGTTATAACATGGCTATTTGTTGACCAGGGGCCAGATTCACGAAAGCAGTTACGCAAGCACTAACGAACGTGTACATCTTTCCTCAATCTTTGACGGCTTTGGTTACATTTATTAAACAGTTTACAAGCATGAAAACTTGCCAATCAACTGTTGTTATTGTTATAAACAGCCTCCTGGTGCTTCGGAGCTCATTAACTGTTTAATAATTGTAAACAAAGCCGCCAAAGATTGAGAAAAGATGTACAAGTTCGAAAGTGCTTGCGTAAGTGCTTTCGTGAATCTTGCCCCTGACCACACGCTAGAAAGTGAAGAGACGTCGACGTTTCGTTCTTGATTCGTCATGATTCCTTGATTCCGTCAAGTCGATTCGTCGTCAATCGATTTGAGAATGGTCCAGGACGGACCGAAACGTCGTCGTCCCTTCACCTTCTAGTGTGTGGTCTGGTCAACTTAGTTTAGCCCCGTTATTGTGACTCATCGCCTGCATAAGATGCCTTTATTACAAAAAAGAATATAAAAGAAATAAATGATTATTTCTATAAGGAATTCACTTATATCCTGAAAATGAGGAATTGCCAATCTACGAGGCCAAAAAAATTGCCCATCTGAAGAAATTGGAAAATTTGAGAAGACTATATGTATTATTCAAGCGTATTAACTAAAACTTAATAATGAAATTAATTAAAATATGTTGAAAGCTATTAATCTATTTTGCCTCATTTATATTGGGAGAGATTTAGGAGAGTCTGGGACTAAGACAGGAATGAGTTCTGGGATTATGAGAATCACGGCTAAATGGTACAATTTGCATGTTAATTGCATGTTAGTTAATAATTGGCATCTTGGTGATTGTTTCATCAGTCAACTGAAAGTGGTGATATTATCCTACACTACTCTAGTTCTAAGGCTTTGGTGATATAAATTTTTTCTCTCGTCAACTTCGAAGACAACTGGAAGTTGGCAGTCATAACACAAGGCGCTCAGCTGTCAATAGTCTCATGCTATTAAGACTGACAAGTCTCTGGAACTTGTTCGCTGAACACGTTCATGTGTGGGAAATTAAGTCGACTGATCACATGAAGGCTCTGATACACAGTTGGCTCTTGGCTCATTAGCTTCATTATACGATAGTCACCATTAAAGGTAGTTTTCCTTAATGGATACTCATAATAATCTCATTAAATAAAGGAGTCACTCGAGGCCAACTTTTAGATGAGATGATGTTGGGGAGAGGGAGAGAGAGAGAGAGAGAGAGAGAGAGAGAGAGAGAGAGAGAGAGAGAGAGAGAGAGAGAGAGAGAGAGAAAGAGAGAGAGAGAGAGAGAGAGAGAGAGAGAGAGAGAGAGAGAGAGAGAGAGAGAGAGAGAGAGAGAGAGAGAAAGAGAGAGAGAAAGAGAGAGAGAGAGAGAGAGAGAGAGAGAGAGAGAGAGAGAAAGAGAGAGAGAAAGAGAGAGAGAGAGAGAGAGAGAGAGAGAGAGAGAGAGAGAGAGAGAGAGAGAGAGAGAGAGAAAGAGAGAGAGAGAGAGAGAGAGAGAGAGAGAGAGAGAGAGAGAGAGAGAGAGAGAGAGAGAGAGAGAAAGAGAGAGAGAAAGAGAGAGAGAGAGAGAGAGAGAGAGAGAGAGAGAGAGAGAGAGAGAGAGAGAGAGAGAAAGAGAGAGAGAAGAGAGAGAGAGAGAGAGAGAGAGAGAGAGAGAGAGAGAGAGAGAGAGAGAGAGAGAGAGAGAGAGAGAGACAATGAATCAAGTCATGAATTATTCTTTTTTCAATAGCAACACGCCAACATATTATTCTTGGCACCTACATGGCCCACAGATACTGGTGTGGACCAGAGCGAATGATGTCCAACTCTCACCCACTCTCTCTCATTCACTCACACTCCCCTAGTGCCGCTTCTCTCTCTCCCTCTCTCTCTCCCCTCTCTCTCACACACACACATACATAAACACAGCTGTCATTATCAACATTCGCATCTCAGCCTCACCTCTCTCTCTCTCTCTCTCTCTCTCTCTCTCTCTCTCTCTCTCTCTCTCTCTCTCTCTCTCTCTCTCTCTCTCTCTCTCTCTCTCTCTCTCTCTCTCTCAAGTCCGGTCAAAGGAGGCCTCTAATCCTGGCCTTAATGCCTGGAGGAGCGGCCCTGGTGGACTTGAGAGAGTACTCAGCCAAGACCAACACACCCGTGATCCCCCACTACGAAGCTTGGCAGCAGTACTCCACCCACTCAGGAATTATTTTCCCTACTGTTCATCTCTGGGGTTTCGAGCGGGTTAAGGGGAAAGGGGTGAGTTGTAGTACAGTAAATAAACTGTGCTTGTGTTCTAGTGTTTGTTGAGTTGTGTGTGTGTGTGTGTGTGTGTGTGTGTGTGTGTGTGTGTGTGTGTTTACTAGTTGTGTTTTTACGGGGGTTGAGCTTTGCTCTTTCGGCCCGCCTCTCAACTGTCAATCAACTGTTTACTAACTACTTTTTTTTTTTCTTTTTTTTTTTTTTTTTTTTTTTTTTCCCCCACACCACACACACACACACACACACACCCCAGGAAGCAGCCCGTGACAGCTGACTAACTCCCAGGTACCTATTTACTGCTAGGTAACAGGGGCACTTAGGGTGAAAGAAATTTTGCCCATTTGTTTCTGCCTCGTGCGGGAATCGAACCCGCGCCACAGAATTACGAGTCCTGCGCGCTATCCACCAGACTTTGTGTGTGTGTGTGTGCGTGTGTGTGTGTGTGTGTGTGTGTGTGTGTTTTAAACAGCATGCAGCATACCATAGATAGCATCCCAGATGCTGTATTCTAGTCACATATCTCGTGAACACCATCCCAGGGACAGCATGCCAGCATTATCCCAGGGACAGCATGCCAGCATTATCCCAGGCACAGCATTTCAGGTACAGCATCCCAACGACAATATCCTAAGTACAGCTTCCAGACACAGCATCACTGGTACAGCATTAAAAGTTCAGCATACTAGGTACAGCATTCCTGATACAGAGAGAAAGATCTGGGGGTTGACATCACACCGAACCTGTCTCCTGAAGTCCAAATCAAAATGGTATCATCAGCGGCATATGTTAGGTTGGCTAACATAAGAACTGCCTTTAGAAACTTGCATAAGTCATTCAGAACCTTGTATATCACATACGTCAGACTAATCCCGGAGTATGCAGCTGAGACGTAGAATACGTCCCCTCGTTAAGCACAAAACAAAGTTTGAATAAATTCAGAGGTACGTCAACAGACTAGAACCAGAGCTGAGGGACATGAGCTATGAGGAAAGTAAGCTGGAATTAAACCTCACGTCACTAGAAGACAGAAGAATTAAGAGACACATGTTTACCACCTAAAAGATTCTCATGACAGAGTAATCAAAGATAAATTATTTAACACGGGTAGTATGCGAACAAGCGGACATTGAGTACTTAAATGAGCCACAGAGACGTCATGGAGAAATTTTTTCAGTGTCAGAGTAGTTAACAGGTGGAATGCATTAGGAAGTGATGTGGTGGAGGCTGACTCTATACACAGTTTCAAGAGTAGATATGATAGAGCCCAATAGGCTCAGGAATCTGTACACCAGTTGATTGACAGTTGAGAGGCGGGACCAAAGAGTCGAAGCTCAACCCCCGCAAGCACAACTAGGTGAGTACAACTGAGAACAGAATCCGCAGCATCTTTTGTAAAGTATCTCAGATACAGCATCCCAGGTACAGCATCCCAGGTACAACATCCCAGGTACAGCATCCCAGGTACAGCATCCCAAGTACAACATCCCAGGGACACCATCCCAAGTACAGCATCCCAGGTACAGCATCCCAGGTACAGCATCCCAAGTACAACATCCCAGGGACACCATCCCAAGTACAACATCCCAGGTACAGCATCCCAAGTACAACATCCCAGGTACAGCATCCCAGGTACAGCATCCCAAGTACAACATCCCAGGTACAGCATCCCAGGTACACCATCCCAATGAATAAAGCACAACTCAAAATTTCCATTTGATAAAGACGAAGCTAAAAACACTATATTTACCTCATCCATTGAATGATTTTTGTTTGTGCAAAGTAATTCAAGTTTTCTGTTCATTTCTCCAAAGCACAACTACAGCCTTGAAGCTGAAAGATGGTACCAGCGGGTGCTTATAAAACCAATAACGTGCATTTCAAAGGCCAGACACGACAACCAGGTATTACTCTTTAACCTAGGAGCTAATTTATCGCCACGGCGTACGGTACTTTGGGGGATACCTAACAGGGGGTACCCAAGTACCTGACAGATTGAGTACCGACCCTGGGGATAGTTTGAAGACCTCGTTTGAAATAGATTAATTGGCCCCCGAGCTGTGGGTTGGCTGGTTGACGACGGCTGAGGGCGAACAAGAGTCTTTATGTGGCTTGCGGAGAATTCGGAGCTAAGTGGGGCTCTCTCACTTAAAGCGTCGGCCGTGATGGATTTACTGCGCGGGGGGGCCGCATGTTGACACGGATTACTATGCTGGAGAGACAGGCTGATGCGTCAGTGATAAAGGGCGACTCAAGGAATAGTTAACGAGTAGTTAAGCATAATTGGGATGGCAATGAGGAGCTGAAAGGTCTAAATTGAAGGAAAGTGGCGTTTTAACCACTGATTCTAAACCTGGCTCGCTGTAGAGACATAAGTGAAAGAGTGATATCGGTTGTAGTGATATGGTAATGTTATTAAGATCAATAATATTTGGCAACATTGGTTTTATTAGTGTCTAACACGCACCACACACACACGCGCACACACACACACACACACACACGCACACACACACACACACACACACACACACACACACACACACACACACACACACACACACACACACACACACACACACACACACACACACACACTACGGCAAGAGCTACGAGGAGAGGTTAGAGGCATTAAATATGCCAAAACTAGAAGACAGAAGAAAAAGAGGTGATATGATCACTACATACAAAATAGCAACAGGAATTGAAAAAATCGATAGGGAAGATTTCCTGAGACCTGGAACTTTAAGAACAAGAGGTCAAAGATTTAAACTAGCTAAACACAGATGCCGAAGAAATATAAGAAAATTCACTTTCGCAAACAGAGTGGTAGACGGTTGGAACAAGTTAGGTGAGAAGGTGGTGGAGGCCAAGACCGTCAGTAGTTTCAAAGCGTTATATGACAAAGAGTGCTGGGAAGACGGGACACCACGAGCATAGCTCTCATCCTGTAACTACACTTAGGTAATTGCACTTAGGTAATTACACCATAGACCTACCTCTCACCACAGCTCTGTTCACTCTCCACCTCACAATCATTCATCACACCTAACACAGCATTCAACTCTCAGTTACAACCTACACCAGTAGAGGCAAATAGACAAGAATGTTCTGAGAATT
This sequence comes from Procambarus clarkii, assembly GCF_040958095.1. Taxonomy (NCBI): domain Eukaryota; kingdom Metazoa; phylum Arthropoda; class Malacostraca; order Decapoda; family Cambaridae; genus Procambarus; species Procambarus clarkii. The sequence continues at coordinate 3,462,521 of NC_091185.1, forward strand.
CTGGTAACAGGACGTCCAAGAAGAGGCTCGAGATCTCGTACACAAACGCTGAAGGAGTTACAAACAAAGCAGATGAAATAAAATAAATGGTTCATGAAACAGCATGATTTAATTGCAGTAGTAAAAAAAAAATAAACGACATGATCTCTGATGCAATATTCCCAAGGGTGATACAAGTTATTAAGGAGAGAAAGAACTTAAAGACAAGGGGCCAGATCCACGAAGCAATTACGCAAGTACTTACGAACCTGTACATCTTTCCTCAATCTTGGACGGCTTTGGTTACAATTATTAAACAGTTTACAAGCATGAAAACTTCTCACTCAATTGTCGTTATTGTTATAAACAGCCTCCTGGTGCTTCGGAGCTCATTAACTGTTTAATAATTGTAAACAAAGCCGCCAAAGTTTGAGAAAAGATGTACAGGTTCGTAAGTGCTTGCGTAACTGCTTCGTAAATCTGGCCCAAGGAGAGGGAGTAGATAAAGTGCAGAGAACAGCAATAACAGCACATAGAATGAGGCCCAAGCTGCTAGATAAAGGGGACCTAAGTTATTTGGAGATCGACTGGGAATCGAGAATCCCCAATATTGGGGAAACAAGCAAAGAACCAAATTGGTGGACGTTGTGAACAGAAACATCTTAACACAGCATGTAAAGGATGACACAAGAGAAACGGGAGGAGATATTCCAAGTCTACAGGACATGGGGCCAGATCCACGAAGTAGTTACGCAAGCACTTACGAACCTGCACATCTTTTCTCAATCTTTGGCAGCTTTGTTTACAATTATTAAACAGTTAATGAGCTCCGAAGCACCAGGAGGCTGTTTATAACAATAACAACAGTTGACTGGCAAGTTTTCATGCTTGTAAACTGTTTAATAAATGTAACCAAAGCCGTCAAAGATTGAGGAAAGATGTACACGTTCGTAAGTACTTGCGTAACTACTTCGTGTATCTGGCCCCTGATCTTCACTCAGACTATGAAAGACAGTCTGGAGCTGAAGATCAGAACTTGGAGCCCGAATACCACCAGGAGCCAATGATCATTTTGTCCTGGTATTTAACATCACGATCGAACTGAAAACAGTGACGATATAAGACATGGAGTCCAGGGGGCCAGATTCACGAAACCACTTACGCAAGCAGTTACGCAAGCACTTACGAGCGTGAACATCTTTCCTCAATCTTTGACTGCTCTGGTTACATTTATTACAAGCATGAAAACTTCCCATTAAACTGTTGTTATTGTTATAAACAGCCTCCTGGTGCTTCGGAGCTCATTAACTGTTTAATAAGTGTAAACAAAGCCGCCAAAGATTGAGAAAAGATGTACAGGTTCGTAAGTGCTTGCGTAAGTCCTTTCGTGAATCTGGTCCCAGGGATATGAGAGTAGCCTGTCGAGAAGAGGACTACGTAAAGGTAAGAGAGTGTCTTTGAGGTAGGATTTGGGAGGAAAAACTGAAAGGAAAGAGGGAGGGAGGGAGGGAATTGTCAGGGGAAAGCGCCAAGCCATTACGACTATATAGCATTTGGGAGGGGTCAGGATAAGGATCTGGAATGGGACGGGGGAGAGGGGAGGGGGGCTGGAATGGTGCCCAACCGACTAGGACGGTCGGGAGATTGAACGCCGAACTGCATGAAGTGAAACCGTCGCTCTACCATCCAGCCCAAGTGGTTGGGCTGAAAGGAAAGAAGGTCCAGGAAATAATGAACCAAGTCAAACTGAGATGCAAAGAGACAGAAGATTCATACTACCAATAAAATAAAAAAGTAGGTTAGAACATAAAAACTCGTGGTTCAGTAGACAGATCCAAGAAGCAAAACCGAAAAGCAAGAGAGAGTGAAATAAATATAAATGTCAAACAATGGAAGAAAACTGAAATGGATACAAGAGGGCTATGAAGGAATACATAAATATACGAAGACTGACAAAAAGAAACTATGAAAAGGACTTAAGACAGAACCCCAAACTCCACCATAATAAGAAAAGAAGGAAAATGACATTGAACGATCAAGTGACTAGCCTACGAAAAAGGGGAGTTTAATATACAATAAAGAATATGAAAAGTTGTGAGGAACTTAATGCCAGCTTCCACGGAGGGTTCACAACTGAACCAGATCACGTCCTAGTGCAAGATGGTTACCTTAGACGAGAGACTATCAGACATTGAGGTAACAGCATAGGAAGTAAGGCAAAAAACTCGCATGACTAGCTGAGACAAAAGCTATTGGATCTTTGTTCAGCACCTACATGAGACCAATTTCAGAGTATGCTGCCCTATCATGGGTGTCGACCAGGACTTCAATAAAGGTCTAAGATTTCATATGGATCCAGGTCTCTATAAGGACCTTGTGGCTTCATATGGATCCAGGTCTCTATAAGGACCTTGTGGCTTCATATGGATCCAGGTCTCTATAAGGATCTTGTGGCTTCATATGGATCCAGGTCTCTATAAGGACCTTGTGGTTTCATATGGATCCAGGTCTCTATAAGGACCTTGGGGCTTCATATGGATCCAGGTCTCTATAAGGACCTTGTGGCTTCATATGGATCCAGGTCTTGATATGAGTAGAGGATTTCGATAAGGATCCAGGACTTCGATATTCCTAACAGATATAGCATGGGAAACAGAGCTCAGGGGAAAGACGGCCCAAGATATGATGGATTACATCACGCAGAAGTGCAAGGACGCAGCAAACAAGTTTGTCCCAGTCCAAAAGGAAAACAGAGAAATGAAGATGAGAAACCCATGGTTTAATCATAGATGTAGGCTAGCTAAGCAGCAAAGTAAAAGGGCATGGAGAAACTATAGGAATAACAGGACACTGGAGAGCAGAGAAAGATACCAGAATGCCAGGAATGAATATGTCAGGATGAGAAGAGAGGCAGAAAGACAATACGAAAATGACATCGCAAGCAAGGCAAAGACTCAGCCTAAATTGTTGCATAGCCACATTAGGAGAAAAACAACAGTAAAGGAACAGGTTATGAGATTAAGGATAGGGGCGGAAGGATTCACTACAAATGACAAGGAAGTGTGTGAGGAATTGAATAAGAAATTCCAGGAGGTCTTCACCTTAGAACAAGGAGAAATTCCAGAGGTAAGTGAGGGAATAGCTAACCAGGAACCACTGGAAGAGTTTGAGATTACCAGTGGGGAAGTAAGGAAGTGTTTACTAGAGTTGGACGTGACAAAGGCTATAGGCCCAGATGGAATCTCCCCTTGGGTTCTAAAGGAAGGAGCAAGAGAACTGAGCCTACCACTCTCCATAGTGTATAACAAATCACTGGCAACAGGGGAACTGCCAGATATTTGGAAAGCAGCTAACGTAGTCCCGATATACAAGAAAGGGGATAGGAGGCACTGAACTACAGGCCAGTGTCCCTAACCTGCATACCATGCAAGCTGATGGAGAAGATTGTGCGAAAAAAACTAGTGGAGCATCTGGAGCGAAGGAACTTTGTAACACAGCATCAACATGGGTTCAGGGATGGCAGGTCCTGCCTCACAGGGTTACTTGAATTCTACGACCAGGCAACAAAAATAAGGCAAGAAAGAGAAGGGTGGGCAGACTGCATATTTTTGGATTGTCAGAAAGCCTTTGATACAGTGCCACACAAGAGGCTAGTGCGAAAGTTGGAGATGCAGGCTGGAGTGAGAGGGAAGGTACTCCGGTGGATAGAGGAATACCTAAGCAACAGGAGACAACGAGTCTGTGTGAGGGGTGAGGTCTCAGATTGGCGAGACGTCACAAGTGGAGTCCCGCAGGGGTCAGTCCTTGGACCTATACTGTTTCTGGTATATGTAAATGATCTCCCAGAGGGTATAGATTCGTTCCTCTCAATGTTTGCCGACGATGCAAAAATTATGAGGAGGATTGAAACAGAGGATGATAGTAGGAGGCTACAAGATGACCTGGATAGACTGAGTGAATGGTCCAACAAATGGCTGTTGAAGTTCAACCCGAGTAAATGCAAAGTAATGAAACTAGGCAGTGGAAACAGGAGGCCAGGCACAGGATACAGAATAGGAGATGAAGTACTTAATGAAACAGACAGAGAGAAAGATCTAGGAGTTGATATCACACCAAACCTGTCTCCTGAAGCCCACATAAAGAGAATAACGTCTGCGGCATATGCGAGGCTGGCTAACATCAGAACGGCGTTCAGGAACCTGTGTAAGGAATCATTCAGAATCTTGTACACCACATATGTAAGACCAATCCTGGAGTATGCGGCCCCAGCATGGAGCCCGTACCTTGTCAAGCACAAGACGAAGCTGGAAAAAGTCCAAAGGTATGCTACTAGACTAGTCCCAGAACTAAGAGGCATGAATTATGAGGAAAGGCTGCGGGAAATGCACCTCACGACACTGGAAGACAGAAGAGTAAGGGGGGATATGATCACAACCTACAAAATCCTCAGGGGAATCGACCGGGTAAACAAGGATGAACTATTCAACACTGGTGGGACGCGAACAAGGGGACACAGGTGGAAGC
>NC_091185.1:3472023-3477023 GCF_040958095.1 Procambarus clarkii
AACCATCTCTCATAGGACTCTTCTACACAACAAATCACCCTCTCTTCGAGGACTTGTACAGGACCCTCTCTCACAGGACTCTCTCACAGGACCCTCTCATAGGACTCTGTCACAGGACTCTTTCATAGGACTCTCTCACAGGACTCTCTCGCAGGACTTTCTCACAGAACAGAACTCTCTCACAGGACTCTCTCACAGGACTCACTCTCACAGGACTCTCTCACAGAACTCTCTCATAGAACTCTCCCACAGGGCTCTCTCACAGGACTCTCTCACAGGACTCTCTCACAGGACTCACTCTCACAGGACTCTCTCACAGAACTCTCTCATAGAACTCTCCCACAGGGCTCTCTCACAGGACTCTCTCACAGGACTCTCACAGGACTCACTCACAGAACTCTCTCACAGGACTCTCTCGCAGGACTCTCTCACAGGACAGGACTCTCTCACAGGACTCTCTCACAGGACTCACTCTCACAGGACTCTCTCACAGGACTCTCTCACAAGACTCTCACAGGACTCTCTCACAGGACTCTCTCTCACAGGACTCACTCTCACAGGACTCTCTCACAAGACTCTCACAGGACTCTCTCTCACAGGACTCTCTCACAAGACTCTCACAGGACTCTCGCAGGACTCTCTCACAAGACTCTCACAGGACTCTCTCTCACAGGACTCTCTCACAAGACTCTCACAGGACTCTCGCAGGACTCTCTCTATTTTATTTGCCGGTACATTTATCATTATAATTGTTATTATTTTGTTATTAATTTTATTGCTAAGCATGATTTTCTATGTGTTCTTCTGTAGCACAGTAGTCTACGTCCTCGACTCTCACTTGAAGAACCCATGTGTATTCCCTAAACAGGACAGAAATGGTTGGGCTCGTTTCCTTTCATCTGATGCCTCTGACGCACCTGGCTATCCTGAGTACTCCGGGAGCAAACTGCATGAACAAGAACGGGGTCATGATATCACACACACAGACAAAGAGTGCTGGGAAGACGGAACACCACGAGCGTAGCTCTCATCCTGTAACTACACTTAGGTAATTACACTTAGGTAATTACTGAGTGCCTAGTTACATAGACCCTTCAGAACCCCTGGCATAAGGCTCCTGGAACTATGCAGTTGCTTTATTACCTCTCGTGTTCTTGAGGATATCCTTATAATGCACCAAGAGTCCGCCAGTACAGACTATTGATCACATGGTTTTGTATGACCAACCATCCTGTGTGATGGGGATTTTTAACATCTCGTAACTCGTTCTTGACACACACTGTACTCCCCTTCATATAGTCTAGGGCAGCTAGTTCTTGACACACACTGTACTCCCCTTCATATAGTCTAGGGCAGCTAGTTCTTGACACACACTGTACTCCCCCTTCATATAGTCTAGGGCAGCTAGTTCTTGACACACACTGTACTCCCCCTTCATATTGTCTAGGGCAGCTAGTTCTTGACACACACTGTACTCCCCTTCATATAGTCTAGGGCAGCTAGTTCTTGACACACTCTGTACTCCCCTTCATATAGTCTAGGGCAGCTAGTTCTTGACACACACTGTACTCCCCTTCATATAGTCTAGGGCAGCTAGTTCTTGACACACTCTGTACTACCCTTTATATAGTCTAGGGCAGCTAGTTCTTGACACACACTGTACTCCCCTTCATATAGTCTAGGGCAGCTAGTTCTTGACACACACTGTACTCCCCTTCATATAGTCTAGGGCAGCTAGTTCTTGACACACACTGTACTCCCCTTCATATAGTCTAGGGCAGCTAGTTGTTAAAAAAAAATCAAATCTGGCGTAGACGTTCAGGCCCCATGACGTCAGAGGCCCTGTTGCTCTCTGGACGACGTCCAACCGTCGACGGTTTGAAGGCTGACACCTGAGGTGAAAGGGAACGATGCCAATTTATTTCTGCTCCGGCCGGGATGCGAACCCAGGACTTACGGCCTGAGAATCGAAGACTTTCACCGCATGACCACGGAGCCTCTCGTACAACACGCCTTCCTCACTCTCTCTCCCCTCACTCTCTCCCCCCTCACTCTCTTTCTCTCTCTCCCCCCTCACTCTCTTTCTCTCTCTCTCCTCCCTCACTCTCTTTCTCTCTCTCCCGCCCCCTCACATTTATTCAACTTGTCTCCAAACTCTCCATACCATCTCTCTCCATTCTTCTCTCCCTCCCTCATTCCTCCCTCTCTAACACATACCATCCCTCTCTCCCTCCCTCCCAACAGTCGACCTTTGGCATGTGGGGTTTCCACATTAGGGCGTATATATATAGCCTAGTGGTCTGAAATATTAAAAAATACAGAATAGTTACCAATTTGCTTTGAGAAAGGCAGAGCTTGAGAGAGGATAGTCTGTTCACGCTACAGCCAAAGTAAGGATAGTAGAAAGTTTATTTTTTTTAAATTTCCTGAGATGGGTGAATAATGGGATATATTATTATCATAAGAATATAAGGGGTACTCGAAGAAATGAAACTGTAAGAAGTCATTAAGAAACTGTATTAAGTCATTCGAGGCAGCTCCTGTTTTTATCCACACAAACACATTCATATGAGTCTGTGAGGATTAAGACTAAATTTTTATTTTTCCCCCCTGACGTGATGGCGTTGCTCAATCATTTGTTTCTGTCATTTCGTGAATATTATTAAAATATTATGTATTCCCCGAAGCGTCTTTTGGTTAGTCATTCTTGTGTTATACATTTATGCTTATGTTCCCATCTCTTGTTTATATATATATATATATATATATATATATATATATATATATATATATATATATATATATATATATATATATATATATATATATATATATATATATATATAAGGTCTATCCTGTATCGGAAATAAGCCTTTACACAGGTTTTCTCTGTATCTCTTAAGCTTATCAAACATACATACACATTGTTTTGTGTTTTGTTTTCTGTATATATTTAAAAACCTTATCAACAAACCATTCATTATACACTTTTATCCATTTGAATTATTCAGTCTTTTCACCCTCTTATCAGTCTTTGGGAGATAATTGAAAGCTTGTCACCCTGTCTCTACGTCGTCACTTAAGACTTTCTCTAATCAAGTGACAAACTCCAGACTTTCCTTCCACAAACTAGAAGTTAAGAAGAGTCCTTGGGCAGTGTGAAGGATCCTAAACTTCTTCCCCAATGCGTCGAGAACTTCTCAAGGAATCCTTGCACTAGACAGCTGGACCAAACCTAATCAACTGGACCTGACTCAGGAACAGCTGTTATCTGATGTTATCTTATCTTATCTGATGGCCCCGCTGTCGACATTCCGGCGAGTTAATAATGTTTACATCCACTTGTCTCTGTTAGTTAATAATGCTCGTTTGCCATGACGGAATGCAGGAGCTGCAGACTGCATACTGAGTAGAGTTCACGTCTTAAAAAGGCTGTAAGCCACACTCTATTGTCAGCAGGGACTGTGCCTGACTGTGTCAGCTGATAGCAGGGAGTGTGGCAGACTGTGTCAGCTGATAGCAGGGAGTGTGGCTGACTGTGTCAGCTGATAGCAGGGAGTGTGGCTGACTGTGTCAGCTGATAGCAGGGACTGTGGCTGACTGTGTCAGCTGATAGCAGGGAGTGTGGCTGACTGTGTCAGCTGATAGCAGGGAGTGTGGCTGACTGTGTCAGCTGATAGCAGGGACTGTGGCTGACTGTGTCAGCTGATAGCAGGGAGTGTGGCTGACTGTGTCAGCTGATAGCAGGGAATGTGGCTGACTGTGTCAGCTGATAGCAGGGAGTGTGGCTGACTGTGTCAGCTGATAGCAGGGAGTGTGGCTGACTGTGTCAGCTGATAGCAGGGAGTGTGGCAGACTGTGTCAGCTGATAGCAGGGACTGTGGCTGACTGTGTCAGCTGATAGCAGGGAGTGTGGCTGACTGTGTCAGCTGATAGCAGGGAGTGTGGCAGACGGAACTATCTGACGATATAAAGAATCATAACAAAATAATTCACGTCTCAGCATCTTCAAGAAGTCCTGGTATCTTCAAGAAGTCCCAGCATCTTCAAGAAGTCCCAGCATCTTCAAGAAGTCCCAGCATCTTCAAGAAGTCCCAGCATCTTCAAGAAGTCCCAGCATCTTCAAGAAGTCCCAGCATCTTCATGAAGTCCCAGCATCTTCAAGAAGTCCCAGCATCTTCAAGAAGTCCCAGCATCTTCAAGAAGTCCCAGTATCTTCAAGAAGTCCCAGCATCTTCAAGAAGTCCCGGCATCTTCAAGAAGTCCCAGCATCTTCAAGAAGTCCCAGCATCTTTAAGAAGTCCTAGCATCTTCAAGAAGTCCCAGCATCTTTAAGAAGTCCTAGCATCTTCAAGAAGTCCCAGCATCTTCAAGAAGTCCCGGCATCTTCAAGAAGTCCCAGCATCTTCAAGAAGTCCCAGCATCTTCAAGAAGTCCCGGCATCTTCAAGAAGTCCCGGCATCTTCAAGAAGTCCCAGCATCTTCAAGAAGTCCCAGCATCTTTAAGAAGTCCTAGCATCTTCAAGAAGTCCCAGCATCTTTAAGAAGTCCTAGCATCTTCAAGAAGTCCCAGCATCTTCAAGAAGTCCCGGCATCTTCAAGAAGTCCCAGCATCTTCAAGAAGTCCCGGCATCTTCAAGAAGTCCCAGCATTTTCAAGAAGTCCCAGCATCTTCAAGAAGTCCCAGCATCTTTAAGAAGTCCCAGCATCTTCAAGAAGTCCCAGCATCTTCAAGAAGTCCCAGCATCTTCAAGAAGTCCCGGCGTCTTCAAGAAGTCCCAGCATCTTCAAGAAGTCCCAGCATCTTCAAGAAGTCCCAGCATCTTCAAGAAGTCCCGGCATCTTCAAGAAGTCCCAGCATCTTCAAGAAGTCCCGGCATCTTCAAGAAGTCCCAGCATCTTCAAGAAGTCCCAGCATCTTCAAGAAGTCCCAGCTAGGATCCACAGGAAGTCCTAGCATCCTCAGGAAGCCCCAAGACAAAAGGCATCCGTTGTTGGGA
>NC_091185.1:3482023-3499523 GCF_040958095.1 Procambarus clarkii
CCCACCACACCTAATCTCACCCACCACACCCAATCTCACCCACCACACCCAATCTCACCCACCACACCCAATCTCACCCACCACACCTAATCTCAACACCCATCTCCCCCATTCTTACCCCTCCCCACCTCCCCCCCGCCTACCACTCCCATGCCAATCCTCCCCATTAATTTCCTCCTGCATCCATTATGCCCCTCACCCTTCACCCATTACCCAAAGCCAGCTCCCTCCCATGCCAACCCCTTCCCCTTAACCTCATGCAAACCCCTTTACCCATTCCCCATGCCAAGCCCTTCCCCTACCCCATCAATGGGCACGAATCTGCTCATCCCCTCACAGCTTCTCCATCAGCTTAGGGGTAATGGAAGGTAATGGAGTGGCCAATTTTCTCCCGCAGTCTCCTACTTTTTGTCTTGCAAGCTTGTCTGTCCTGGTAAATTGATAATGCGTCTGATTAACGATTGGGCTCGTAATAGGTGGGTAATAGGCATGTAATGGACATGTAATGAGTACATAATACCCAGGGTAGGGATGCCTGGCTTCGTGGTAATAGGTAATGGAGTGGTTGCTTGCGTGGTGATGATCCCGATGATGATGCTGATGATGCTGCTGCTGCTCCGGATGCTGGTAGTGGTGGCACTTAGCTATCAGTCCTTGATTACCAGTGGCTGTACATGTCTGTTTCAGGATTGTTATATCTAATAATGTTTTGATATCTTTCTCGATTTTGGTTATATTTCAAAATGCGTCGTCGGCAAACATTGCCTCGTTCAAGGTCATTCACCCCCCTGGTTGGTTATTCACGTACATTAGCAGCAAACAATGGTTCGGAGATCGAACCTGGGGGAGGGTAAGGGGGTGATGCCTTTTATCACACTCAGCCAGTCTAACACCTTCTCATTGACTGTGGCTCTCTGTTTTCCATCCGTCAGGTATTCATTTAAAGAGTTATTTTTGTGTCTTCCTAATTACCCCCCCCCCCCCCCAGCTTGCTTCTCTGTCCTGTACAGTCTTTCATGGAGAACAAATATTTTTTTTGACAATGAAAATGCAGAGGAAAAGTCACACTAACGTGGCTGAAAAATGTTGAGCAAACCACACACTACAAATTGAAGAGACGACGACGTTTCGGTTCTTCCTAGACCAATATCAAGTCGATTGGTCGACTTGATATATAATGGTTCGTCCTGGATAATGGTCCAGGACGGACCGAAGCGTCGTGGTCTCTTCAATTTCTGGTATGTGGTTTGGCCAACAATCAAAATACAGTCAACTCAGCCATCTTTTTTTCCCGCCGCATTTTCGTAACTTGATCATTGAACGTGTTTTTGTCAGGCCTGATTTCTTTCCCTCTAATCTCACGGTGCCCATTTTCTTACCAAGTTATCCACTCTAGGTACTCTATTATCCTCTACCTAATTACTTCCCCTCCATAACTTTACGCGGAATACTTGTCATTGATAAAGTGGTGTGTAATTTAGTTCCTCCTTTCTGTGACTTTTTTCCCCTTCCAATTTGGAGACTACGTTACCTCCCTTTCCCAGAATTCTGGGAGATTTCGTGTCTTAAGATGACAAAGTGCTTCTGTGGCCTCCTTAGGCGGGGAAAATTATATTAAGTCTGGTGCTGTTGATCTCGGGGCGTTGGGTGTCTCGTGGTGATTTTTCACCTGTTCAAAAGTGACTATTGCTGTGGTGGTGGTGGTGGTGGTGATGGTGGTGATGGTGGTGGTGGTGATGGTGGTGATGGTGGTGGTGGTGGTGGTGATGCTGGTGGTGGTGATGGTGGTGGTGGTGATGGTGGTGGTGGTGATGGTGGTGGTGGTGGTGATGGTGGTGATGGTGGTGATGGGGGTGATGGTGGTGATGGTGGTGATGGTGGTGATGGTGGTGATGGGGGTGGTGGTGATGGTGGTGGTGGTGATGGTGATGGTGGTGATGGTGGTGATGGTGGTGATGGTGGTGGTGGTGGTGATGGTGGTGATGGTGGTGATGGTGGTGGTGGTGGTGATGGTGGTGGTGGTGGTGGTGATGGTGGTGATGGTGGTGATGGGGGTGGTGGTGATGGTGGTGGTGGTGGTGATGATGGTGGTGGTGGTGATGGTGGTGGTGGTGGTGGTGATGGTGGTGATGGTGGTGATGGTGGTGGTGGTGGTGATGGTGGTGATGGTGGTGGTGGTGGTGGTGATGGTGGTGGTGGTGGTGGTGGTGGTGGTGGTGGTGGTGGTGATGGTGGTGGTGATGGTGGTGATGGTGGTGGTGATGGTGGTGGTGGTGATGGTGGTGGTGGTGATGATGGTGGTGGTGGTGGTGGTGATGGTGGTGATGGTGATGGTGGTGGTGGTGATGGTGGTGGTGGTGATGATGGTGATGATGGTGATGGTGGTGATGGTGATGGTGGTGATGGTGGTGGTGGTGATGGTGGTGGTGGTGATGATGGTGGTGGTGGTGGTGGTCATGATGGTGGTGGTGGTGGTGGTGATGGTGACGGTGGTGATGGTGGTGGTGGTGATGGTGGTGGTGGTGATGATGGTGGTGGTGGTGGTGGTCATGATGGTGGTGGTGGTGGTGGTGATGGTGACGGTGGTGATGGTGGTGGTGGTGATGGTGGTGATGGTGGTGATGGTGGTGGTGGTGATGGTGGTGGTGGTGATGGTGGTGGTGGTGATGGTGTTGGTGGTGGTGGTGATGGTGGTGGTGGTAGCGATGGTGATGAGTATGGTGTTGGCAGTACTGATCTTGGTGGTGATGGTGGTGGTGGTGGTGATGGTGGTGATGGTGGTGATGGTGGTGATGGGGGTGGTGGTGATGGTGGTGGTGATGGTGGTGGTGGTGGTGGTGGTGATGGTGGTGGTGGTGGTGATGGTGGTGGTGGTGGTGGTGATGGTGGTGATGGTGGTAGTGATGGTGGTGGTGGTGGTGATGGTGGTGATGGTGGTGGTGGTGATGGTGGTGGTGATGGTGGTGGTGGTGGTGGTGGTGGTGGTGGTGGTGGTAGGGGTCCTGTGTGGATGATAGTTTTTAGTATTTTTTTTTTTTTGCAGGGAAATTCCTGCGCGGGCCTTAAGCCTCTGGCTGGCCCACTAATGGTCATTAGCGTTGATGAGGTTCAGCTCTTTTATGCCCCTACCAATTAGCCTTGTTGTTCCTGCTGTGTTTAGTAATTAAATTTTCCTGACGTTCGAATTATTTGTCGAACTTGGCCAAAAACTTGAGAACTGTTGTTAATGTAGTGAAGTTTGACCAGAAAGTCTTTCCTCATAGCTTAATCCCTTCAGCTCAGGAACTAGTTTCATGGCATACCTTTAAACCCTCTCCAACTCCGTCCGGTACTAGACTAGGTATGGACTCCACGCTGGAGCCGCATACTCCAGGATTGGTCTGACATATGTGATAAACAAGGTTCTGAGCGCTTTCTTACACAAATTTCTAACCGCAGTTCGGATGTTAGCCAGTCTTGCATGCGCCGCTGATGATATCCTTTTGATGTGGGCTTCAGGAAACAGGTTCGGTGCCATATCAACTCCTACAGATGCCCTTCTCCCTATTCGTTTCATTGAGGCATTCATTTAATCGCCTGCGCCCCCGCACACACACACACACAGTTCGCCAGTCGGACTGGCGAACAGTAACAAGTGGAGTACCTCAAGGATCGGTGCTGGGACCAATCCTCTTTCTAATTTACTTAAATGATATGTTTACAGGAGTGGAATCATACATGTCAATGTTTGCAGATGACGCAAAATTAATGAGAAGAGTTGTGACAGACGAGGATTGTAGGATCCTCCAAGAGGACTTAAACAGGCTGCAGAGATGGTCAGGGAAATGGCTACTGGAGTTTAACACCAGTAAATGTAAAGTTATGGAAAAGGGATCAGGTGACAGGAGACCAAAGGGACAGTACACAATGAAGGGGAACAGCCTACCTGTAACGATTCGAGAAAGAGACCTGGGAGTGGATGTGACACCTAATCTAACTCCTGAGGCACATATAAATAGGATAACGACAGCAGCGTACTCTACACTGGCGAAAATTAGAACTTCATTCAGAAACCTAAATGAGGAAGCTTTTAGGGCGCTTTACACTGCCTACGTGAGACCCGTCTTAGAGTATGCCGCGCCATCATGGAGCCCCCCACCTGAAGAAACACATAAAGAAACTGGAGAAGGTTCAGAGGTTTGCGACGAGGCTTGTCCCAGAGTTACGAGGGATGGGATATGAAGAGCGGCTGAAGGAACTGGACCTTACGACACTAGAGAAAAGAAGGGAGAGAGGAGATATGATAGGGACATATAAAATACTCAGGGGAATTGACAAAGTGGAAATAGATGAAATGTTCACACGTAACAATAACAGAACGAGGGGACATGGGTGGAAACTGGAAACTCAGATGAGTCACAGAGATGTTAGGAAGTTTTCTTTTAGCGTGAGAGTAGTAGAAAAATGGAATGCACTTGGGGAACAGGTTGTGGAAGCAAATACTATTCATACTTTTAAAACTAGGTATAATAGGGAAATGGGACAGGAGTCATTGCTGTAAACAACCGATAGCTAGAAAGGCGGGATCCAAGAGTCAATGCTCGATCCTGCAAGCACATATAGGTGAGTATATATAGGTGAGTACACACACACACACAGACACACACACACACACACACACACACACACACACACACACACACACACACACACACACACACACACGCACACACACACACACACACACACACACACACACACATACTCCTTCCATCACAATATTTAGGCCATCAAGCCTCTTAACCAATAGGCCTACGGATACGAAAACGAAATACAACATTAGAAAGACAGATAGACAGATAAACACAAAAACAAACAGACAGACAGAACACACAGATTAAGAGACAGAGAAACAGAAAACGACAAAGACAAACGGAGACACAGAATAAAAAAAAAACATTCGGAGAAACAGACTCAAGAAAGGAGAGAGAGAAACACGGAGCCCCAAAATGCCCAAACGTTACAGAATTCGGTTTGTTAGACGTCAATGTGAGTTGAGTCAACCCGTTAGTTAGTTGCTGGTGAGCGTCGTCTTAAAGTGGTCCATTGCTGAGGCTTCAGATGCACTTAAGGCGCCTGACAATGCACAGAGATGCACGTGACTCTACTTGACCTTTGACCTTACGTACGTGTGTGTGTGTGTGTGTGTGTGTGTGTGTGTGTGTGTGTGTGTGTGTGTGTGTGTGTGTGTATGTGTGTGTGTGTGTGTGTGTGAACTCACCTAGTTGTACTTACCTAGTTGCGTCTGCAGGCTCGAGCATTGACTCTTGGATCCCGCCTTTCGAGCATCGGTTGTTTACAGCAATGACTCCTGTCCCATTTCCCCTGTACTCACCTAATTATACTCACCTAATTGTGCTTGCGGGGGTTGAGCTCTGGCTCTTTGGTCCCGCCTCTCAACCGTCAATCAACTGGTGTACAGATTCCTGAGCCTATTGGGCTCTATCATATCTACATTTGAAACTGTGAATGGAGTCAGCCTCCACCACATCACTTCCTAATGCATTCCATTTGCTAACTACTCTGACACTGAAAAAGTTCTTTCTAACGTCTCTGTGGCTCATTTGGGTACTCAGCTTCCACCTGTGTCCCCTTGTTCGCGTCCCACCAGTGTTGAAAAGTTCATCCTTGTTTACCCGGTCGATTCCCCTGAGGATTTTGTAGGTTGTGATCATGTCCCCCCTTACTCTTCTGTCTTCCAGTGTCGTGAGGTGCATTTCCCGCAGCCTTTCCTCATAACTCATGCCTCTTAGTTCTGGGACTAGTCTAGTAGCATACCTTTGGACTTTTTCCAGCTTCGTCTTGTGCTTGACAAGGTACGGGCTCCATGCTGGGGCCGCATACTCCAGGATTGGTCTTACATATGTGGTGTACAAGATTCTGAATGATTCCTTACACAGGTTCCTGAACGCCGTTCTGATGTTAGCCAGCCTCGCATATGCCGCAGACGTTATTCTCTTTATGTGGGCTTCAGGAGACAGGTTTGGTGTGATATCAACTCCTAGATCTTTCTCTCTGTCTGTTTCATTAAGTACTTCATCTCCTATTCTGTATCCTGTGCCTGGCCTCCTGTTTCCACTGCCTAGTTTCATTACTTTGCATTTACTCGGGTTGAACTTCAACAGCCATTTGTTGGACCATTCACTCAGTCTATCCAGGTCATCTTGTAGCCTCCTACTATCATCCTCTGTTTCAATCCTCCTCATAATTTTTGCATCGTCGGCAAACATTGAGAGGAACGAATCTATACCCTCTGGGAGATCATTTACATATACCAGAAACAGTATAGGTCCAAGGACTGACCCCTGCGGGACTCCACTTGTGACGTCTCGCCAATCTGAGACCTCACCCCTCACACAGACTCGTTGTCTCCTGTTGCTTAGGTATTCCTCTATCCACCGGAGTACCTTCCCTCTCACTCCAGCCTGCATCTCCAACTTTCGCACTAGCCTCTTGTGTGGCACTGTATCAAAGGCTTTCTGACAATCCAAAAATATGCAGTCTGCCCACCCTTCTCTTTCTTGCCTTATTTTTGTTGCCTGGTCGTAGAATTCAAGTAACCCTGTGAGGCAGGACCTGCCATCCCTGAACCCATGTTGATGCTGTGTTACAAAGTTCCTTCGCTCCAGATGCTCCACTAGTTTTTTTCGCACAATCTTCTCCATCAGCTTGCATGGTATGCAGGTTAGGGACACTGGCCTGTAGTTCAGTGCCTCCTGTCTATCCCCTTTCTTGTATATCGGGACTACGTTAGCTGCTTTCCAAATATCTGGCAGTTCCCCTGTTGCCAGTGATTTGTTATACACTATGGAGAGTGGTAGGCTCAGTTCTCTTGCTCCTTCCTTTAGAACCCAAGGGGAGATTCCATCTGGGCCTATAGCCTTCGTCACGTCCAACTCTAGTAAACACTTCCTTACTTCCCCACTGGTAATCTCAAACTCTTCCAGTTGTTCCTGTTCCTGGTTCCTGTGTGTGTGTGTGTGTGTGTGTGTGTGTGTGTGTGTGTGTGTGTGTGTGTGTGTGTGTGTGTGTGTGTGTGTGTGTGTGTATTCTT
This sequence comes from Procambarus clarkii, assembly GCF_040958095.1. NCBI lineage: Eukaryota > Metazoa > Arthropoda > Malacostraca > Decapoda > Cambaridae > Procambarus > Procambarus clarkii. The sequence goes on from NC_091185.1 coordinate 3,489,117, forward strand.
GCACTACAATTATGTGTGTGTGGGGGGGGGGGTTGCAAATATGACTGTAGAGACAGATATTGCAAGCTATTAAACACCTATACATCTGACTGCAGAGATGACAGCAACTAGGTTACGCTTGCAATTACAGTCATGGAGCTATATTGCTTTCGATTAAACCATTGTATGGGTTAAAAGGGACTGGATATATCCTCGTATATCTTCATTGGATATATGAGGATATACGAGGTAAAGAGAAATTTAACAAAAAACTCTATGCTTGCCTTAAATTTGGATTGTGATGATGATGCATAGATAGCAAAGAAATTGTTACATATTTATCAAATACTGAAGACTATATATCATATTTAGATGATCATATATCATATATAGAAAATTATATGTCAAATATAGAAAATTATATGTCAAATATAGAAGATTATTAATCATATATAGAAGATTATATATCATATATAAAATATTATATATCATATATATATAATATTATATCATATATATATATATATATATATATATATATATATATATATATATATATATATATATATATATATATATATATACATATATATATATATATATATATATATATATATATATATATATATATATATATATATATATATATAAGAGAGAGAGAAGGAGAGAGAGAGAGAGAGAGAGAGAGAGAGAGAGAGAGAGAGAGAGAGAGAGAGAGAGAGAGAGAGAGAGAGAGAGAGAGAGAAATAGGAATTCATGTGTATAATAAACATGAAAATGAACTAGTTACTTGCAACACAAAATGCTCTCAGTGTGCAAGGGATCACAGGGAGTGCAAAAGCTGGTGTGCAAAAGTTCTCAAGAATTATAGTCTAAAACAAATACAAATCCCATAGTGGTAGGGAACTGTGATTATTCCTCACCAACAAGGGCTTTGAGGAAGAGCCCAAGAGCTGTAACTCATTCTTCGTTTATACACACTCGCACTAATAGGTGATTATAAATGGTGCTGTATACACCCGCTCGTGCCGATATCCAATTATTTCGGGATTAGGAAATCGTAATTAGGTAATTAGTTAATATTCCAAGTATCATGTAGATCCACTGAGTAGAGAGGGGAGGCAATACCCAGGACTGCAACTAATCACTAGCGTCAGTATAATCACAGGACTTGGCTGTCACAGGGAGCTTCGAGGACAACCCAGAACCAATATTATAAATAACCTGACACGCACACAAGGGGGTCCCTGAGGGGCCTTATGAAGGCTTGGTATAGTGGGAGTAAGGGGGAATTATTATTATTAACATCTTTATTGACAAAATTAATTAAAATTTTGCCTAATCTGTGGATTTCGATTAAGTTTTATTAAAGTGAGGATAATGGTGGTATTCACTGTCACGCAGGACAGAGGCTCATACACAAGACAATAGGTCTAAACTGTTGGCGGAAGTACATATATATATATATCATGGTTACAATCAATGTTTTAATGTATGGATATGTGAAAACAACTTTCTATTGAAAGGAGGCAATATAGCCCCATTCCACTCACCTGGGCTGTAGGAGATTCGAACTCTGGTTCCCCATGCGTGTGAGGCCGAGGTTCTATCGATTGGGCTATGAATAGTCTTAATAAGAAAATTTTTGTGTTTTTTTTCGGCAATGTAGTCCTCTATTCCTCCTTGTCCCCCCTCTCTCTCTACCCCAGCCACCCCCCCCCCCCATCCCTTCTCCTACCCCGTTACCCCTCACCCTCTATCCCTCCCCTCCCCTACCCCCCTCCAATCATCCCCTCCCTCTACCCCCCTCCCAGGGGTAGGAAAATTATTTAGGAAACATCAGCTCACTTTTGCCACAGTGATAATTGGTGTCTGGAGCGTACTGAACCAGCCGGAGTTGTCTTGGGCCGGCCTGGAGCGGTAGACGAGGAGGAAGAGAAGGAGAAGGAAGACACAGAAAGAGATAGAAGGAAGAGACACAGGAGAAATAGCCGGAGGAGAAAGAACTCAATAACTGAGAGGTGTAAAAGCAGGAGTCCAGGCACTCCCATTGTTTTTTTTTTAACACACGTTAATCAACGGACATTCAAGAACATAATGGGGGTAGGATGTGAGGCCTTAATATAGCATATAATTTACATATGGGTGGCATTATCTTCGGCACCTGTTCCGCATTCTTGGTAATATTTGTACCCCCAAGTCTGAGTCGCATGTGTGTGTGTGTACAGTCTCCAAACATTCTTCCTTTTTTTTCAGAAGTGAAATCGGTGTTTTGACTCACATGTTGTGTTGCACTGTTTGACTTCTCTTGTATGTTAAACCATCTGGCTGGGCCTCGCAGCCATCTGGCTTGGCCTCGAAGCCATCTGGCTGGTCCTCGCAGCCGTCTGGCTTGGCTGCTGGTGTTGGTAGGGTTCCTTATGTGTATTTTAACGCATACGCATACGACAAGATGTATTCTTTTATGTAAATATGTATACGCATACTCTGGTGTCTATATAAAAATGCTTTGCAGTTAATCGACTTCGACTAAGTTTTTGTTGTTAGGTTAGAGAGATTTTCAGATTAATTATTGTGGGTTAATATGTGCTTGTGGTGCATGGAGAGGTATGCTTGGAGGGAGGGGGGAGTTGGTGACAATGTTTGGGTCTACACTTTAACAAAGCAATTGGAATTGCAGGTTTGTTTGCAGGTTTGTTTTGTCTACGAGTGCCATGGGGGCTCTTGTTCCATGGAGCTGTTGGATTGTTTGGTCGTGGTGGTGGGAGGTGGTTGTGCCTACACGTGATTGTAATATTGTTTTTTTTTCTCTTTGAGGATGAAGGCCAAATGCTTAGGGCCTGCGTCATCTGATTTTTTTTCCGAGTAATTCCTGATGGTTACATGCCCAACATCGCCGAGTTAGGATTGACCTGAGAGAAAAGAATGCCACGGGAGACCAAAATTACCCCCCAATAAAAAAAATTTCTCTTCAGTTATGACGACTTTGAATTATTACTCTTCTGCAATTTCGTAAATTTTATGCATTTATCGCGCCAAAATTTTAATAAAATTAATCATAATAAAACGTTAAACTCCCCCGCCCTCCAAAACCCATTGATATTTGTTCTGTTTATATGACTTTCTGTCCAATTTAAAAAGATGGGGGGGGGGGTATGGGGTCAACCACAACCACACTACGACACTCACCAAACAATCTCAATTCACCACGGAAAGTTGTGTGAGGCTAACCAGAGGTAAATTGCCCTTCAGCCTCGTACAGACAGGTAGACAGATACCCTCTTATATATAGATAAATGTTCGAGTGTTCTACATATAGTTACCGAGGTCTTGGGCTACATCTAGTGCAGTGAGTTACTGAGACATAGAATGTGCTTGAAGTGTTCATTTGGCAAACTGCAATTCTAATCAGCAAATATGTCCATATTTGCCATGTCCATGTTCATGTCTTACATGGACAGGCCAAGAGATCATCTGCAGTATACTTTACAGTGACACTATACACTATACACTTTCAGTATGATGTCCTCTGCCAAGTATATGTAAATTCAGACTGTAGCTGTGCTGTGTCCTCGGAAGCTGCAGAGATGCTCCCTGAATCTCAGTCACGTAACATACCTTATTGAGCTACTATAAATAGGGTGATTAGGGCTGGCATCTTTGGTACGCATGAAGAGTCCAAAGGAGGACACTGGATACCGAGTATCCTTCCCCGAGTATCCTTGCCCGAGTATCCTTGCCCGAGTATCCTTGCCCGAGTATCCTTGCCCGAGTATCCTTGCCCGAGTATCCTTGCCCGAGTATCCTGGCCCTATCCTCTCACTCTCTCTACCTATTCTACATACACGTAGAACAAGAATATGCTCGAAAATGTTGTCAAAAATGTTCTTGAAATCGTTGAGATACTCCTAAAATCACTAGAATCCTGGGTAAATATTTCCCAATTAATAAGGGCCAAATCGTTCTGTTAAAGTAGGAAACAGCTCTCGATACATTTCTGGGAATTGTGTTACATTGATCCTGTCTGGTCAGTGGTGGTGGTGCTCTGAGCTCGTTGATCAGGACACTGTCTGCCTGCACCACACAGGGCTTCTGGATCATTCTTGTCTGATGCTATCTCTTGATTCTCTTCCATTGGCTTCGCTGGACTGGTGGATCAAGTGGAAGAGGAGGCTGTGTGGAGAGGATAGATGGGAGGGGTGAGGACAGATGGGAGGGGTGAGGACAGATGGGAGGGGAGAGGACAGATGGGAGGGGAGAGGACAGATGGGAGGGGTGAGGACAGATGGAAGGGGGGAGGTGAAAGGGAAGAGTTACGACAGCCTGAAAAAGTTGAAGTCAATACCAAGGTGAAATTTAAAAGAAATAATAATATGAATCTGATACACGCCTTCTGTCACATATTCTCCTTCTCTTCCATCTTCTCTACCTCTTCCATCTCTTTTCTTACGAATCATCGGAAAGAACTAAAATATTATTCCAACTCCAGCTGATCAAAGAGTTGATAATCATGAATAATTAATGAAATAATATAAACCTGAACTTACCTGTAACTCGAACACAAACAACAATTATGTATTTAGTTAAATCTAACTTTATAGATAAATCGGGATGGGTGTTATTGTATGGGGTTTATTGCTTGGCTTAATTGCGTGGTTTCGTTGCATCAATTGATTTATTGCATGCAGTGATTCATTGCACGCATTGATTGGATTTCATGCATTGACTGTTTGCATGCTTTCATTGCATGGATTGATTCATTGCATGCATTGATTCATTGCATGCATTGATTCATTGCATGTTTTCATTGCATGGATTGATTGATTTCATGCATTGACTGATTGCATGTTTTCATTGCATGGATTGATTGACTACATTGGATGGTTACATCACTTTAAAATAAACTGAATTTCCACTGTCAAGGGCAGGTAGCTTGTTAGGTCTGTCAAGGCCTGTCAAGGCCAACAACTCACCTTCATTAACTCCTGGGTACCTGTTTACTGCTCGGTGAATAGGGCCCCATGAGATGAAGGAAAACTGTGCCTAAACGCAGACCACTACGCTACAGGAAGCTGAAACAAAACTTGAGCGAGACAACACATTATAAGCTTTCAAAAGCTTTTTTTCATGAATGAATAGATGATTACTACAGCCCATTCATAAAGCATATTATTACGAATGAATCAGCTGATAACTCATTTGCATCAATGAAAACAACTTTTTTGAGTGCAATGTTTTCCCTAGCCTGAAGTCAACATTGTTTTTTATTAGTAGTAGTATTAGTGTTTTCAACAGGGATTTTAAATCGTAATTCTTTGGCGTATTTTCATAATGTTTCATATCGCTTATGGCTCTCTCTCTCTCTCTTCTTGGCATGCATGAAAAAATATCCTTGCTTGAAGTGTTTTGTTATCCTGTTGTGGACTGTGTGTGTGTGTGTGTGTGTGTGTGTGTGTGTGTGTGTGTGTACTCACCTATATGTACTCACCTATATGTGCTTGCAGGATCGAGCATTGACTCTTGGATCCCGCCTTTCTAGCTATCGGTTGTTTACAGCAATGACTCCTGTCCCATTTCCCTATCATACCTAGTTTTAAAAGTATGAATAGTATTTGCTTCCACAACCTGTTCCCCAAGTGCATTCCATTTTTCTACTACTCTCACGCTAAAAGAAAACTTCCTAACATCTCTGTGACTCATCTGAGTTTCCAGTTTCCACCCATGTCCCCTCGTTCTGTTATTATTACGTGTGAACATTTGATCTATTTCCACTTTGTCAATTCCCCTGAGTATTTTATATGTCCCTATCATATCTCCTCTCTCCCTTCTTTTCTCTAGTGTCGTAAGGTTCAGTTCCTTCAGCCGCTCTTCATATCCCATCCCTCGTAGCTCTGGGACAAGCCTCGTCGCAAACCTCTGAACCTTCTCCAGTTTCTTTATGTGTTTCCTCAGGTGGGGGCTCCATGATGGCGCGGCATACTCTAAGACGGGTCTCACGTAGGCAGTGTAAAGCGCCCTAAAAGCTTCCTCATTTAGGTTTCTGAATGAAGTTCTAATTTTCGCCAGTGTAGAGTACGCTGCTGTCGTTATCCTATTTATATGTGCCTCAGGAGTTAGATTAGGTGTCACATCCACTCCCAGGTCTCTTTCTCGAATCGTTACAGGTAGGCTGTTCCCCTTCATTGTGTACTGTCCCTTTGGTCTCCTGTCACCTGATCCCATTTCCATAACTTTACATTTACTGGTGTTAAACTCCAGTAGCCATTTCTCTGACCATCTCTGCAGCCTGTTTAAGTCCTCTTGGAGGATCCTACAATCCTCGTCTGTCACAACTCTTCTCATTAATTTTGCGTCATCTGCAAACATCGACATGTATGATTCCACTCCTGTAAACATATCATTTACGTAAATTAGAAAGAGGATTGGTCCCAGCACCGATCCTTGAGGTACTCCACTTGTTACTGTTCGCCAGTCCGACTTTTCGCCCCTTACCATTACCCTCTGGCTCCTTCCTGTTAGGTAGTTCTTCACCCATACTAGGGCCTTTCCGCTTACTCCTGCCTGCCTCTCAAGTTTGTATAGCAGTCTCATGTGCGGTACCGTATCAAAGGCCTTTTGGCAGTCAAGAAATATGCAGTCTGCCCAGCCTTCTCTGTCCTGCCTTATCCTTGTTACTTTATCATAGAATTCTAAAAGGTTTGTTAGGCATGATTTCCCTGTCCAGAACCCATGTTGGTGCTTGTTTACAAACCCAATGCTCTCCAGGTGCTCAACAAGTCTTAGCCTAATTATTCTTTCAAGTATTTTGCAGGGGATGCTTGTCAGTGATACGGGTCTGTAGTTAAGTGCCTCCTCCCTATCCCCCTTTTTGAAAATCGGCACGACATTTGCCTCCTTCCAGCAACTGGGCAATTCTCCCGACATAAGTGACTCATTGAAGATCATTGCCAGAGGCACGCTGAGAGCCTGCGCTGCCTCTTTAAGTATCCACGGTGATACTTTGTCTGGTCCAACAGCTTTATTTGCATCCAGTGTTGTCAACTGTTTCATTACATCCTCTGCTGTCACCTCTATATCTGATAGTCTTTCATCTTGGGTAATCTCTTCTAACAATGGGAGCTGCTCAGGCTCGGTAGTGAACACTCCATGGAATTTTGCATTCAGTACCTCGCAGATTTCCTTGTCGCTTTCTGTATATGCCCCTTCTGTTTTCCTCAGTCTTGTCACTTGGTCATTTACCGACATCTTCCTTCTTATATGGCTATGTAGTAATTTTGGTTGCTTTTTCGCTTTGACTGCAATATCGTTCTCATAATTTCTTTCCGACACTCGTCTTATGTTAATGTAATCATTCCTAGCTCTGTTACATCTAATCCTGTTGTCCTCTGTCCTTTGCCTTCTGTACTTCCTCCACTCCCTCCTGCTTCTCACCTTTGCTTCCTGACACTGTCTATTAAACCATGGGTTATTATATTCCCTCCTGCTTTTTTCCTTTATTGTTGGAATAAATCTATCTTCAGCCTCCTTGCATTTCAATATGACTTGGTTCATCATACCTTGCACTGTTTTTCCTCTAAGTTCTTCCTCCCACTGCACTTCTCCCAGGTAGTCCCTTATCCTTCTGTAGTCCCCTTTTCTGTAATCAAGTCTCCTTTCCCGGACCTCTTGTCCTTTGGTCACAATTTTAAGCTCCATCATGTAGTCAAAGGCTAGGACACAATGGTCACTAGCTCCTAGTGGTATTTCATGTTCCAACTGCTCGATGTCTTCTACATTCTGAGTGATAATGAGATCTAATAGGCTGGGCGTATCCCCTCCTCTTTCCCTAGTATCTTCTTTCACATGCTGTGTTAGGAAATTCCTGTCAATAACGTCTACCAGCTTCGCTCCCCAGGTCTCCTCCCCGCCATGGGGATTCCTCGTTTCCCAATCTATCTCTCCGTGATTTAGGTCCCCCATGACCAGCAGCTTCGCTCTCATTCTATGCGCTAAAGTTGCTGCCCTCTGCAGTTCATCCATACATGTCTTGTTGCTGTCCTCGTACTCCTGCCTGGGCCTTCTACTGTTTGGTGGGGGATTGTAGAGTATCAAGATTACAATCTTCTTCCCATCCACTGTCAGAGTTCCATGTATGAAGCTTGTGCTTTCATTGGTACCCGGATTTTCCAGCTCATCAAACTTCCATTTCCGCTTTATTAGTAGTGCCACTCCTCCTCTCTGTCTCTGTGTCCTTTCTTTTCTTATCACCTGGTACCCCTCTGGAAAGATTGCATCCGAGATCATGCCATTTATTTTAGTTTCCACTATTGCCACTATGTCTGGGTCTGCCTCACTAACTCTTTCTTTTATCTCTTCTGCTTTATTGGCTACCCCATCAGCATTGGTGTACCAAACCTTGAGACTCTTCTTGGAAACTCGGGTGTCAGAGTTCCCCCTTTCACCAGGGGTCTGGGGGGAACTGGGGGGTGTCTGGGGGGCAAGTGGGGGTTGTGGGGGTGAGTGGGGGGGTGCTAGGGGGGTGCCTGGGAGTGCCTGGTAGGCGAATGGGGTCTGGGCATCTAGGGGGGTAGGAAGGGCATAATGGGTCTGAAAGTTAGGGGTCTGAATAGCATAGGGGGGTTGAGAAATAGAGTGAGACTGAGAGTCAGATAGAGGTTGAGAGGTTGGGGGGAAGAGGGCTACTGAGGGTGGAGAGTTGAGATGAGAATGGAGCATGGGTGCTGGGAGTGGAAGAGAGGGTATATTAGTTAGGGGGGAATCGGGGGTAGGTGGGGGTTTTGGGGTAGAAGAGGGGAAGAGGGAGATGGGGGAAGGTGTGGGTTTTGGGGTAGAAGAGGGGAAGAGGGAGATGGGGGAAGGTGTTAGGGGGTCACAAGGTGAGGGGGTTAAATGTGGGCTGGAGGTGCATAGGAGGGGTGAGGGTTGGGTGGGTGTGTGTGTGTGTGTGTGTGTGTGTGTGTGTGTGTGTGTGTGTGTGTGTGTGTGTGTGTGTGTGTGTGTGTGTGTGTGTATATGTGTATATGTGTGTGTGTGTGTGTGTGTGTGTGTGTGTGTGTGTGTGTGTGTGTGTATGTGTGTGTGTGTGTGTGTGTGTGTGTGTGTGTGTGTGTGTGTGTGTGTATGTGTGTGTGTGTGTGTGTGTGTGTGTGTGTGTGTGTGTGTGTGTGTGTGTGTGTGTGTGTATGTGTGTGTGTGTGTGTGTGTGTGTATATGTGTGTGTGTGTGTGTGTGTGTGTGTGTGTGTGTGTGTGTGTGTATGTGTGTGTGTGTGTGTATGTGTGTGTGTGTGTGTGTGTGTGTGTGTGTGTGTGTGTGTGTGTGTGTGTGTGTGTGTATGTGTGTGTGTGTGTGTGTGTGTGTATGTGTGTGTGTGTGTGTGTGTGTGTGTGTGTGTGTGTGTGTGTGTGTGTGTGTGTGTGTGTGTGTATGTGTGTGTGTGTGTGTATGTGTGTGTGTGTGTGTATGTGTGTGTGTGTGTGTGTGTGTGTGTGTGTGTGTATGTGTGTGTGTGTGTGTGTGTGTGTGTGTGTGTGTGTGTGTGTGTGTGTGTGTGTGTGTGTATGTGTGTGTGTGTGTGTGTGTGTGTATGTGTGTGTGTGTGTGTGTGTGTGTGTACTCACCTATACTCACCTATATGTGCTTGCAGGATCGAGCATTGACTCTTGGATCCCGCCTTTCTAGCTATCGGTTGTTTACAGCAATGACTCCTGTCCCATTTCCCTATCATACCTAGTTTTAAAAGTATGAATAGTATTTGCTTCCACAACCTGTTCCCCAAGTGCATTCCATTTTTCTACTACTCTCACGCTAAAAGAAAACTTCCTAACATCTCTGTGACTCATCTGAGTTTCCAGTTTCCACCCATGTCCCCTCGTTCTGTTATTATTACGTGTGAACATTTGATCTATTTCCACTTTGTCAATTCCCCTGAGTATTTTATATGTCCCTATCATATCTCCTCTCTCCCTTCTTTTCTCTAGTGTCGTAAGGTTCAGTTCCTTCAGCCGCTCTTCATATCCCATCCCTCGTAGCTCTGGGACAAGCCTCGTCGCAAACCTCTGAACCTTCTCCAGTTTCTTTATGTGTTTCTTCAGGTGGGGGCTCCATGATGGCGCGGCATACTCTAAGACGGGTCTCACGTAGGCAGTGTAAAGCGCCCTAAAAGCTTCCTCATTTAGGTTTCTGAATGAAGTTCTAATTTTCGCCAGTGTAGAGTACGCTGCTGTCGTTATCCTATTTATATGTGCCTCAGGAGTTAGATTGGGTGTCACATCCACTCCCAGGTCTCTTTCTCGAATCGTTACAGGTAGGCTGTTCCCCTTCATTGTGTACTGTCCCTTTGGTCTCCTGTCACCTGATCCCATTTCCATAACTTTACATTTACTGGTGTTAAACTCCAGTAGCCATTTCTCTGACCATCTCTGCAGC
>NC_091185.1:3504523-3529523 GCF_040958095.1 Procambarus clarkii
CTCTCTCTCTCTCTCTCTCTCTCTCTCTGTCTCTCTCTGTCTCTCACTCTCTCTGTCTCTCTCTCTCTCTCTCTCTCTCTCTCTCTCTCTCTCTCTCTCTCTCTCTCTCTCTCTCTCTCTCTCTCTCTCTCTCTCTCTCTCTCTCTACACACTCTCTCTCTCTGTCTCTCTCTCTCTCTCTCTCTCTCTCTCTCTCTCTCTCTCTCTCTCTCTCTCTCTCTCTCTCTCTCTCTCTCTCTCTCTCTCTCTCTCCGTTACTCCACTATCGCACCTCACCAGGCGGCTTTCACCCAGTCACAAATATGTGAATGAGTTGGGAAAGTAATGGAAAACAATTTGCATCCCAAATAGCATTCATTTGGAACTAGAGAGAGGAGAGAGAGAGAGAGAGAGAGAGAGAGAGAGAGAGAGAGAGAGAGAGAGAGGAGAGAGGAGAGAGAGAGAGAGAGAGAGAGAGAGAGAGAGAGAGAGAGAGAGAGAGAGCGAGAGAGAGAGAGAGAGAGAGAGAGAGAGTGAGAGAGAGAGAGAGAGAGAGAGAGAGAGAGAGAGAGAGAGAGAGAGAGAGAGAGAGAGAGAGTAGAGAGAGAGAGAGAGAGACAGAGAGAGTGTGTAGAGAGAGAGAGAGAGAGAGAGAGAGAGAGAGAGAGAGAGAGAGAGAGAGAGAGAGAGAGAGAGAGAGAGAGACAGAGAGAGAGAGTGTGTAGAGAGAGAGAGAGAGAGAGAGAGAGAGAGAGAGAGAGAGAGAGAGAGAGAGAGAGAGAGAGAGAGAGAGAGAGAGAGAGAAAGAGAGGTGCAACAAATTTCTTTTACATGAGGAAACCAAATATTATAGACATCCAGCCAGTTAAACAGTCGACAAATCAGAATGATATGCAGCGTCCCAGTTACACAGCTAACAAGGGACGTAGACAGTCACTCAAACTCGTCAACTAGGTGTCCTGTCAATCAGTCAATCATCCTTGTGGGGCCTCGTAGCCTGGTGGATAGCGCGCAGTCAATCATCCAAGTATCGAGCCAGCCAACCAATCAACCATCGGTTCATCCATCCGTATATCAAGCACGCCACTAGCTTCGCCAGCCAGTCATTTTGGCTGACAGCTTTTCAGCCAATCAGCTAACAAACATAACTAGCCAGCGAAGTCAGGCAGACAGTCCTGACTCCCTGTTTTAACAGGTGGCACATGACAGCTGCCTCGTGATTAACAGCTAGCGCATGCCAGCTGCTTCATGACAGCTGCTGCATGACATCTAGCTGCTTTTGACACACGTGTTTCCTGAGTAATTAGCGTCGGCTGTGACAGTGCCAGACTCGCGCGTTTCTGGGTGCCCGATGCACGATAGTCAATGGAGAGAGAGAGAGAGAGAGAGAGAGAGAGAGAGAGAGAGAGAGAGAGAGAGAGAGAGAGAGAGAGAGAGAGAGAGAGAGAGACCATTGGTGTCAGACTGATAACCTATCACAGGGATGTGTGCTTGGTCCTATGTTGTGAAATGTCTTCCTCGAAGATCTGTTACATCTTATTCTTGAAGCTGAGGTCTTTGCTGATGACTGTACACTGACCTTTACATGTGGACAAAAAGAAATGACAATTACTACGAGGGGCATTAATCACAAGCTTTCAACACTATTTTGCTGGGTAAGATAATGGCCCTTGGTCACATTTGTGGCATAGAAAACCTAGGCAATGATGATAACCAATAAGCATGATTATAACCAATAAGCATGATGATAACTAATAACCAATCAGCATGATGATAACCAATCAGCATGATTATAACCAATAAGCATGATGATAACTAATAACCAATCAGCATGATGATAACCAATCAGCATGATTATAACCAATAAGCATGATGATAACTAATAACCAATCAGCATGATGATAACCAATCAGCATGATGATAACCAATCAGCATGATTATAACCAATAAGCATGATTATAACCAATAAGCATGATTATAACCAATAAGCATGATTATAACCAATAAGCATGATGATAACTAATAAGCATGATTATAACCAATCAGCATGATTATAACCAATAAGCATGATTATAACCAATCAGCATGATTATAACCAATAAGCATGATTATAACCAATCAGCATGATGATAACCAATAAGCATGATTATAACCAATCAGCATGATGATAACCAATAAGCATGATTATAACCAATAAGCATGATGATAACTAATGAGCATGATGATAACTAATGAGCATGATGATAACCAATCATCATGATTATAACCAATCAACGTGGTGATCACCAATCAGCATGATGATAACCAATCAGCATATCACCAATCATGATGATAACCAATTAGTGATGTAGACGACACATTTGGAATGAGAGTTCGACTCTTCAATTCAATGACCGTGAACAAGTCACTATATATAGCAAGTGAGCCAAGGAACGTACAACACTAACGAAGCAGCTAACACCTGTTGGATAGCATGGTTGTAAAACCTGCTAAAGCACATGTTTACTCCCATCTTGAGTATGCAGACCAGGCCTGGCTTGCCTCCAACCACTCCCCCCCCCCTCTCTACCCCCTCCTAATCATTCATCAGTATCTTGGACAAGGTGGAAAGCCGAGTAAAACGTCTTGATTCATCTTGGGATTGACTAGTCAGAACACCAGAGCCTTCGAATCCCGTGAAATATTGGTGGATATAATATTATGTATGTGGTTAGTATTTTCTTTGTAACTACAACTCAGGACGCTCAGCCAATAGCAATCTTGTTGACCAGACCACACACTAGAAGTTGAAGGGACGACGACGTTTCGATCCGTCCTGGACCATTCTCAAGTCGATTGTGAGAATGGTCCAGGACGGACCGAAACGTCGTCGTCCCTTCAACTTGTAGTTTGTGGTCTGGTCAACATACTTCAGCCACGTTATTGTGACTCATCGCCTGCAATAGCAATCTTGACTCGAATTTTTAGCATATTCAATTACAAAGTTGATATTTGTGAAATCAAGTCAATTGATCATTTGAAGGCCCTGGCACTCGATTGGTTTTAGCTTGATCATGTACCTATTATAACTTTAACTTAACGATCAATAACGTACCTGCTTAATAACCCAAACAGTTTACACAAATACTTAACAAATGTATCAGATTCTAAAGTCAGGCTTTAAATATCATAAAAATATTGATAGCAAAAAAAAAAAATTGACCAAATCCAATAAGAAAGACTACATAGATTTGCATGACCAGAAGACTTTGAGGAGAGTAAGACGTTCTCACGATTTGACGAAGACGCCTAATTCAGCCTTGATGACCTGCGGACGTCTGGACACCTGCTCTGTCAGGGGGCGTCTGGACACCTGCTCTGCCTGGGGGCATCTGGACACCTGCTCTGCCTGGGGGCATCTGGACACCTGCTCTGTCAGGGGGCGTCTGGACACCTGCTCTGTCAGGGGGCGTCTGGACACCTGCTCTGTCAGGGGGCGTCTGGACACCTGCTCTGTCAGGGGGCGTCTGGACACCTGCTCTGTCAGGGGGCGTCTGGACACCTGCTCTGTCAGGGGGCGTCTGGACACCTGCTCTGTCAGATGGCATCTGGACACCTGCTCTGTCAGGGGGCGTCTGGACACCTGCTCTGCCTGAGGGCACCTGGAACACGTGACACGATTTTGCTCCTGATATCAATACTATCATCAGGGATTCCTCTCCACCGACCCGGACTGATACGATGCCTGGGACAACTACCTCCTGCGGACACCGAATTATGGATTTTTTTGTCTCATTTTGCCGTTCGCCGCTGGCTTGATTTAGACGCCTCGGGAGATGGGATATCTTGAAGGCTGCCGATGCGCTCACGGAATTTAGTGGGCATATGGTTTCCCTGGAGGTCACCGGAAGATGTTTTGGCGAGTCTGGGCCAAAAGAAGCGCTTCTGGCCGATTAGAAGCGGCCATCGCGATTCTTCAGTTCTGTCGCAACTTTGCTCGACAACAAGTCACCGAACACTTGCCGCCTTATCGTGTGATAAGGCGGTTTTTCCTGTTGGTTTTCTGAGTGGGTTCCGGCCCTTGGGTCCCTGAGGGACGCCAAGGGTCACTAAACATCTGCCTCAAAGCACGTTTATCAGCCGTAAGACGCAGTGGTCTTCCAGAAACTGGCGACAATTCGCCCCCTTAACAACATCAACAAAGATTTGATAAGTGTCAAATATGTAGTGCATTTGAGTAACCAAAAGGGGACCAACCCAAGCAACCCACCAAACCTATCGAGGCTGAGGCCCAGAAAGCGTCAATATTTCAGTGTTTTAGTTTGACTAATACATCGCATTTTTAACGTATTTTGTCGATTTCGCTACAAATTCGACGAAGAAGGACGGGTTGAGGTTTGATACAAGCAACCAATAAAACAAAACAAAAAACACCCGATCAAAGATTATATTTTCGTACAAAAACATGAAAAGACATCCAACATCTGAGCACGCTGGACTTGTGATCCTGTGGTCCTGGGTTCGATCCCAGGCGCCGGGGAGAAACAATGGGCAGAGTTTCTTTCACCCTATGCCCCTGTTACCTACCAGTAAAATAGGTACCTGGGTGTTAGTCAGCTGTCACAGGCTGCTTCCTGGGGGGGGTGGAGGCCTGGTCGAGGACCGGGCCGCGGGGACACTAAAAAGCCCCGAAGTCATCTCAAGATAACCTCAAGATAGCTTTGATATAAGCACTATGGGTACTAAGATATCACTTGTTTACACAAAGAACAGATATCAAGGGGTGTTTACTATCTTTGTCTTCAGGATTGAACTCTTTCTCCAGTGTCAGGCACTCGACAATGTTGGATTTAAACCTGTATGTTAATTTAGGAGATAAGGCAAGAGCCAATTTGCGTGCGTGTGTGTGTGTGCTTCTTGGCAGAATGGTTTAATATCTGTGGACATAGTGGCACTTCGTGGCACTATGGATGGCAAATAAATCTCTCTTGATGATAGAGATTATGTGTTGGCTTCTGTGTGTGTGTGTGTGTGTGTGTGTGTGTGTGTGTGTGTGTGTGTGTGTGTGTGTGTGTGTGTGTGTGTGTGTGTCAAGATAAAGTCCCCTTACAAGATATTTCATTAATAGTAGAGAATCTGTCTAAATTATTACAGCACTTCTTGACTAATGAGCCCAAACTTTAAATTAGCTGATGCGTTGTCGAGTTTATCTTAAGTGTCAGAGAAGCCACTGAGATTTAACACTGAAAGTTATTAAATACAGCTTACTGAAGCCAAGATCTGAGCCATAAATACTCACCCACTGCTTAAGTAAGACTGAAATATGTCTTAACAGCCAAAAAAAAAAAAACTACGGGAGCTGTAAGAATGTTCCTGAAATACAAATCAAGTCTGAAACAGTCTGAAAACAGAGAGTTTCAGAGTAGCAAGAGAGACAGGGGTCGTTAGGGGTGTGTGATATCGCTGCACTGCGTCATCGAACCTACGCGTTAAGGATATTAATGACCAATTGACCTCTCAAGTTGTCTTAGAGAAACGTCTTGTACGCCCTCAATATATATATATATATATATATATATATATATATATATATATATATATATATATATATATATATATATATATATATATATATATATATATATATATATATATATATATATATATGAGAGAGAGAGAGAGAGAGAGAGAGAGAGAGAGAGAGAGAGAGAGAGAGAGAGAGAGAGAGAGAGAGAGAGAGAGAGAGAGAGAGAGAGAGAGAGAGAGACAGACAGACAGACAGACAGACAGACAGACAGACAGACAGACTTCTTGGTGAATATACAGTGTAACTACACTGAGATTTAAATTTTATTCCTAAGTTCAGAGCAAGATTATTCTTGGTGGTTGGTCAGTATGGTGTGAAGGTGACCATAATAAGCCCTCGAGAGGTTAATAGGTCTTAATAACCCTCCAGAGGTTTATAGGCCATAATAACCGTGCAGGAGACGCCAAGCCAAGCACGCCAGGAGCTCTGCGAGGCTGTTAACACGGCCAAGATTCAACACAATTCAAGTTCGTGCTTGAGAATGCCTCTGAAGCTGTTTTGCTATGACGCCGACATTCCAAGACATTGTTCAAGTTTAGATATACACTTTATGAATATATATACATAGTCGTGGAATGCGCGGACTGTAGTCTACAAGGATAACAACCCGTGTATGTATATTCACTGTTTGTGTCTGCAGGGTCGACTTTGTTAGCTCTTGGACCCCGATTTTCTAGACGTCAGTTATCTAATGTATTCCAGAATTATTCTGCTTTATCATAACTACTTACAGGGATTTAATTTGGGAAAGCCATTCCCAAATTAACTGCTTGACACCTACATCAGGAGGAAGGCAACACTGAAGGAACAGGTGATGAAATTGAGAAAAAAGGTAGCACAGGCTCACTGAGAATGACAAGGAAGTATGCGACGAGCTCAACAAATGCTTTTAGGAGGTCTTCAGAATAGAGCAAGGAGAAATGCCTTACCTGAGAGAGGTGATGTAATACGAGGCAGCACTGCGGGAATTTGAGGTTACTTGAGATACGAAAACATCAGCTGGCTCTGGACGTGAGAAATGCTGTTGGACAAGACAGAATCTCACCAGGTATACTAAAAGAAGGAGCAGAAGCACTATGCTTGCCGCTCTTTTTTATGTTGTACACTATATCAATGAAAATTAGAAGACCTTTAAAAAAGTGTATAAGAAAAAAGTGTATAAGAAAAAAGTGTATAAGAAAAAAGTGTATAAGAAAAAAGTGTATAAGAGAGAGTACCTAAGCAACAGAACACATCAAGCCACTGTGAGGGGTGAGATCTCAGAGTGGAGAGATTTCTCCAGCAGAGTCCAACAGGGATTATGACTTATCCTGTTGTTTATATACGCAATTGGTCTTCTAGAGATAATTAACTCGTCCCTTTCAATGTTTACTGATGTCAAAATTATGAGGAGGATTAAGGCAAAGGATGAGAGCAAGAGGTTACCAATGACCTTGATAAACTGAATGAGTGGTCCAGGAAATGGCTACTTGAGTTTAACTTAAGTAACTGCAATGAAACAGGGAACAGAAGACCGGACACAAAGTACCAACTGGGAGATGAAATCTACAGGAATCAAGAGGAAACGTATATTGGGTGGTTGATATCATGCCGAACCTGTCCCCTGCAGGGCACATAGAAATATTTTCAGCGGTATATGCTACGTTATCTTGAGATCTTGAGGTTATCTTGAGATGATTTCGGGGCTTTTTTTAGTGTCCCCGCGGCCCGGTCCTCGACCAGGCCTCCACCCCCAGGAAGCAGCCCGTGACAGCTGACTAACAAGACGTTGGCTAAGATAAAAACTACCTATAGAAACTTGTGCAAAGGAACCATTCAAACCCTTGAATATCACATATGTCAGACCAGTCATTGAGTATGAGGCGCCAGTGTGGAATCCAAATCTAATGGACCACAAGGCGAAGTTAGAACAAAGTTCAGGGAAATGTTACCAGGATTAGTGTCGGAGCTGAGAGGTACAAGTTACAAGGAAAAGCTACTGGAATTAAACCCCACGTCACTGGAAGACAGAAGAGTTAGAAGAGACATGATTACCACCTATAAAATTCTCAGAGGAATGGCTCAGGAGGAACTGAGGACCCAAAAGAGCCACAGAAATATTAGAGGAAACACTTGTTAGTGAGGCCTGTGTTTAATACAGTGGCTTTTGTCTTCCCTCATTTGTAATGAGGATTGATGAGGGAGGGAATTTTCAGGGAGAAAGCGCCAAGCCATTACGGCTATATAGCAAGTGGGTCAGGATAAGGATTTGGGATGGGAGGAGGGGAAAGAAATGGTGCCCAACCACTTCGACGGTAATGAGGAGTTGAAAACTTTAATATGGGATCAGTGCAATGTTGCAGCTGCATCTTTTAGGATCCATGGTGAGATCTTGCCAGGACTTGTGTCTTTCTTGACATCCGGTGCCTCTGACTTGGTCTTGACGTCCTCTACTGATACTTCCACCTCGGTGAATCTTTCTTTTGGTTGTGCCTGGTTCATACGAAGTCATAGACGCCGAGGCAGCTCTGGCTCCACATTAAAACCTTCCTGGAAATTTGTATTGAGTTCTTCGCACACTTCCTAATCATTCTTTGTGATAAGGAATGTCGCCTTCTCTTTCATGAAGCTCCTTTCATCTTCCTCCTCATGTGGCTATATAGACATTTTGGCTGATCTTTGGCTTTGTATGCTACGTTGTCCTCATGTTGTGTCTCTGCTGCTTTTATTAGTATTATTTTATAGTTTTTATTTTAATCACTGATCATCACTGCACTCATCATACTCATCATCATCACTGCACTCATCGTACTCATCATCATCACTGCACTCATCATACTCATCATCATCACTGCACTCATCATACTCATCATCATCACTGCACTCATCATACTCATCATCATCACTGCACTCATCATACTCATCATCATCACTGCACTCATCATACTCATCATCATCACCATCCCCTCACAAAACATTTACAATTATATTCCTTCAAACACTCAGGACTACCTTCCAAAATATTTTCCCTCTCTCCAAGCATGTAAAAAAAAGGTTGACAAAGGTTGCTATTAAAAAGCTTTCATTTATATGTTCACCAACAGCATAATGGCTGGATCAATATTGTTGGGGATGACTAGCTACAGACCTTGGACCCTGGCGGCTCAGTCCTGCCTTGTTCCTTGGTGCTGGGACTGTGCTTGCTCACCTAGCTGTGCTTGTAGGGGTTGGGCTTCGGCTCTTCGGTCCCGCGGCTCATTCCTGCCTTGTTCCTTGGTGCTGTGGCTGTGCTTACTCACCTAGCTGTGCTTGTAGGGGTTGGGCTTCGGCTCTTCGGTCCCGCCTCTCGACTGTCACTTAGCCGGTGTACAGGTTCTTGAGCCTATTGGGTTCTGTCATATCTACATTTGAAACTGTGTATGGAGTCAGCCTCCACCATATCACTTCTTAGTTTATTCCATTTGCTAACTACTCTGACCCCTAAAAAAGAATCTTAATGTCTCTATGGCTCATTTGGGTACTCAGTTTCCACCTGTGTCCCCTTGTCCGTGTTCCACCCGTGCTAAATAGTTTGTCTTTTTCTACCCTGTCAATTCCCCTGAGAATTTTGTAGGTGGTTATCATGTCTCTCCTTACTCCTCTGTCTCCCAGTGTGTGTGTGTGTGTGTGTGTGTGTGTGTGTGTGTGTGTGTGTGTGTGTGTGTGTGTGTGTGTGTGTGTGTGTGTGTGTGTATGTGTACTCACCTAGTTGTGCTTGCGGGGATTGAGCTCTGGCTCTTTGGTCCCGCCTCTCAACCGTCAATCAACAGGTGTACAGGTTCCTGAGCCTACTGGGCTCTATCATATCTACACTTGATATACACGTGTGTGTGTGTGTGTGTGTGTGTGTGTGTGTGTGTGTGTGTGTGTGTGTGTGTGTGTGTGTGTGTGTGTGTGTGTGTGTGTGTGTGTGTGTGTGTTTAATACTTGCATTTAC
Organism: Procambarus clarkii; assembly: GCF_040958095.1. NCBI lineage: Eukaryota > Metazoa > Arthropoda > Malacostraca > Decapoda > Cambaridae > Procambarus > Procambarus clarkii. The sequence continues at coordinate 3,514,024 of NC_091185.1, forward strand.
TGTTTATGCCTGCAGGCTCGAGCTTTTAGCTCTTGGACCCCGCCATACTAACCGTTGTAAAGGTGTGGGGTCAGAGTATTCTTAGGGGGTATTACTTTGAATTTCAACCTCACTCACCCTTGCTGTTCCGGCCGAACAGCAACGAGAGTCCAAGGGTCCAACTAAACCGCTTTCAACCATGTGAGGCTCTGAACATCCCTGTCTCCACCAGTCCCTGATCAGTATTAAATAATAAATAGGCAACAAAAAGCAGTATGTCCCCCCTGCTGGCACCTCTCCCATCTCTACATCACCTTGAGAGGTCCCCTGGCCATGCCTTATACCTGGTGTGAGAAAGACCCACGTTGGATAGAGGGAAATTCACATTAGCAAGTTCCTGTCGAAATGTTCTACATCCATTGCTGGAACTGGAGCCCCTAAGAGGCGAATTGTTGGTGACTTCGTTCTGGTAGCTCCTGCGACGGTGCTTAAATCAAGCGAATTGGCGTATACCTTTCCATTGGAAACTTTCAGCAACGTGGAGAGGGGCGGACCTGCTGCATGGGTAACAGCTTCTCCTTCATATCAACCTACCCTGGCTTTGCGCTTTGGAGAGGACACCCCAGGCCTCGACAACCAGAGCTCAACTCCATAGTCTCCTGAGACTATAGGATGCCTACTGCTGGATCCATGGAATTTCTTTCTCACTTATATATATTCCCATTTGTCCTCCCCCCAACTCTCATTCTGTTGTTCCACACCCACCTTCTGAAATAAAGGTAACAAGCCAGGGGAATTATTTTGTGTCAAGAGTTATCAGATCTTCAGAAGGCAAGGAGGAAAATACCTGGATCTAAAAGGAGTCAATATTTAATCAAGAAATACACAAGGGGACCAAATATGGGTGACCCCCTCAAACTTAACCCTTCAGAAGTTCAGTAGAACTTCGGTTTCAACCCTTTTAACCCTGTCATAGCTCAGTCGATTAAGGCAGTGTCTGGGATGCTCCCGGACGCAGGTTCGAATCCTCGTCACGGCCCTTGTGGGTTTGTTTAACCCTTCAGAACTCCACCTGAATCTTGTCACCGGAACAGGATTGAATGTCTTATGTCATACTGCAATTAGAACAAGTTATAGCATGTAACATATGCATTACCATTATCTATAAAGTCAACTCTGACCTGTAGCTTCCATTTCCTGCATACAATGACCATAAATTGTGAAATCTATACAGTAATGTATATTTACAGCCATTAACTTCAACGGAAGATGTCTTGGTTAACAGATTATACAACTGGATATTGTATAATATCCAGCTGTTATTATACAAGTGATGGATGAGAGACAAGAGACTGATGGATGATTACTACTATTCTTAAACTCACCACAATAATACATCAAAGTGTATCGTGAATACAACAAGCTGAGTGGTAATTTAACCAATGACGGACTTCATCAACACCTACTCATGCCCGTGCCGCCTCTTGGGTGACTTGATCATCATCAATCAACCAATTCATCAGCACGTCACTAGGCCTCCCTCGGCCTATGCTTGCGGCGGTCTATCAACCGACATTTCTGGCACCTTTACCAAACCCCAGCTACGGCTCCGGCCGGATACCAGCCGGATACGTTATAACTTCTCAAAAACACCTGAAATCTTTCAAATTCGTTACTGCGCTAAACACACGTATTTTAATGGGCAGTGACATGGCCCTCCGAACCGTCCTTTCCTGGGACGTAATTGGGTGCCCTCCGTCATTTTCCTGCTCTCCAGGTAGAATTTCAGCAGGAAAAGCGAACGTGCGTCGAATCGCGTGCTCTGCTGAACGCGATTCGATGCACGTTCAGCATCGATAGGCGTCCGTTCTTAGAGCGGTAACCAAGCCTGGTATAGAACCTTTACCTCAATCACAGCCCAACCTGATCCCATCGGCTACCAGTAACCCCATCCTCGTGTCTCCTCAAGCCTGCAGCTGGCTTAATGCCCCAGGAGCGCTTAAGGAACCAAGAAAACTTGGTTCCAAGAAATTCTTGGAAATTTTTGCCAAGAAATTCTTGGTAAAAACAAGAATTAAGGAGCGCTTGGAACCAAGAAAACTTGTGAACACAAATATTCGTCTCCTTGTTCAATCTTCTTGACTCCTGGACAGAGAAATTAGATTGTATGCTAGTCTTGAAGAATGTCCAGGTCCGAATTATTCTTACAGGTGAAGGGGGAAGGGGACTATCGGGAGACAGCGCTAAGGCATTAGGACTATGTAGCACTGGGAAGGGGTCAGGATAAGGATTTTGGGATGGGACGGAAGGAAGGAATTGGTGACCAACCACTTAGACGGTCGGGGATTGAACGCCGACCTGCAGGGAGCGAGACAGTTGTTCTACCGTCTGTTCCAAGTAGTTGGGTTTTCACAGGTGAGGTGTATTTTAAGATTGGCTGTAAGGGGGAGGCGGCCGGCCGAGCGGACAGCACGCTGAACTTGTGATCCTGTGGTCCTGGGGTCGATCCCAGGCGCCAGCGAGAAACAATGGGCAGAGTTTCTTTCACCCTATGCCCCTGTTACCTAGCAGTAAAATAGGTACCTGGGTGTTAGTCAGCTGTCACTGGCTGCTTCCTGGGGGTGGAGGCCTGGTCGAGGACCGGGCCGCGGGGACACTCAAAAGCCCCGAAATCATCTCAAGATAACCTCAAGAAGGTCAGTACACCGTTCATTGTCTAATGTACTGACTCCCGACCTCTTTTTTCTCTGTCATATGTGCTACATATTTTTGGGTCACATACACTCACTCACTCACACACACATACACACACACACACACACACACACAGACACACACACACACACACACACACACACACACACACACACACACACACACACACACACACACACACACACACACACACACACACACACACACACACACTCACACACACACACACACAGGGCGCTGGTGGCTGCGTGGACAGCACGCTGGATACGTAGTCCTCTGGACCGGGGTTCGATTCCCGGCGCCGGCGGAAACAGATGGGCAAAATTTCTTTCACCCTGATGCTCCTATTACCAAGCAATAAATAGGTACCTGGGAGTTAGACAGCTGTTACGGGCTGCTTCCTAGGGACGTGTGTGTGTGTGTGTGTGTGTGTGTGTGTGTGTGTGTGTGTGTGTGTGTGTGTGTGTGTGTGTGTGTGTGTGTGTGTTTGTGTGTGTGTGAAAAAAAGAAGTTAGTAACAGTTGATTGACAGTTGAGAGGCGGGCCCAAAGAGCCAGAGCTCAACCTCCGCAAGAACAACTAGGTGAGTATACACACACACACACACCCATCCCCAGGGAAGAGCTCGTAATAGCTGGTTGAATCATTCACATTCCAGGTTGCAGTCAATGCGATTGGGGAGACGGAAGCAGAGAAGCAAGATGGTTGCTAGACTTCAGCAATCAATGCTGAAGCCAGCAAGGACATCTAGATGAGTTCATATAGGTTAGTTGCAAGGCAGTGGGACTGGCATCTTGAAGCTGTTGCAGTCTCAACTGTTCCAGCAACAGCAGCAGCAGCAGCAGCAGCAGCAGCAGCGCCAGAACTACAAGTAACAAAGTAGCTCCATCAGTAACAGACATTGAGACACCACCACTGGCGTTTATGCTGGCAGTAATTCATGGTTCTAACACTCAAGTGCCACTTAAAATGTCACGTAGAACTTTATATGGCACCCGCGAGGTCACCGCTTGAGTGGCTGGTGGTACACAGTTGAACACTGTGAAGCGCTCTAGTGGAAGTAGTATGGTGATGCGAGCTTTTCATTGTACTATAGTGTCTTGGTACATTGTAATTTCGGAACAATTTGCGATGGTAAAGTTGTCATTGTAATGCTGAGATCACACACTCAGTGTGTATGAGTGTGTATAGTGTGTGTATAGGTATGTGTATAGTGTGTGTATAGGTATGTGTATAGTGTGTGTATAGGTATGTGTATAGTGTGTGTATAGTTCTGGTGGCTTACTGCTTTCTGTATCACATTATTTTTCCTGAGACCATACAGGTTGTGTTGATCTCCCCCCCCCTCCCCCCCCCCCCACAGTACAGCAACGGCCTCGCTTCTTGCAGGCCCCCGTTCGATTCCCGATGGTCAACAGTGCCGTATTTTCATAATTTGTCAAAAACCTTATTTACATTAATTGGTGTATTTTGAATGAAATGAACGTCTCTATTACCCCGTGCACAAGAACTATTAATCTACAGGTGCCATGTGGTATAGCTTGTTCCTGTCCCTTCTTCCTATTTATATTTAAGAATTTTTCTTAACCCAAGCAACCCACCTAACTCATCCAGGTTGTTGCATTAAAGAAAACGGCAATATTTCGGTGCTTAAAGTCATACTAATACGTCCCATTTCTAATGGATTGGTCGATCTCGTAACAAATCTGATGTAATAAGCAGATGATGAATCACGTCAACGTGACTGATGATTTCATGGCCGAATCATCCACCAGAAGATGGAGGAACGACGACGTTTCGGTCCTGGACCGAAACAAGTTCAAGTTTATCAAGTCACTGTGGTCCAAGACGGACCGAAACGTCCTGGTCGTCTCCTCATCATCATCATCATCTTCTGGTGTGTGGTTTGGTCATTATATCATCAGTCATGTTGTTGTGACTCATCGCCTGCAGTGCTAAGCCTTATATCACACGATGGGTTGCTAAGCCTTATATCACACGACGCAGTGCTAAGCCTTATATCATGCGACGCAGTGCTAAGCCTTATATCATGCGACGCAGTGCTAAGTCTTATATCATGCGACGCAGTGCTAAGTCTTATATCATGCGACGCAGTGCTAAGTCTTATATCATGCGACGCAGTGCTAAGTCTTATATCATGCGACGCAGTGCTAAGTCTTATATCATGCGACGCAGTGCTAAGTCTTATATCATGCGACGCAGTGCTAAGTCTTATATCATGCGACGCAGTGCTAAGCCTTATATCATGCGACGCAGTGCTAAGCCTTATATCATGCGACGCAGTGCTAAGCCTTATATCATGCGACGCAGTGCTAAGCCTTATATCATGCGACGCAGTGCTAAGCCTTATATCATGCGACGCAGTGCTAAGCCTTATATCATGCGACGCAGTGCTAAGCCTTATATCATGCGACGCAGTGCTAAGCCTTATATCACACGACGCAGTGCTAAGCCTTATATCACACGACGCAGTGCTAAGCCTTATATCATGCGACGCAGTGCTAAGCCTTATATCATGCGACGCAGTGCTAAGCCTTATATCATGCGACGCAGTGCTAAGCCTTATATCATGCGACGCAGTGCTAAGCCTTATATCACACGACGGGTTGCCAGGTAACTTGTGATCTGCTCCTGGAACGACTTACTCCATACTAACAGGGAAAAGCCATTCTCCTTACTCTTTTTATTAATAATAATATATCTGATTATTGATATTATTATTATCATTATTGCTATTATGTTTAGTATATTAAATTATTAGTAATACTTTCAAATTGACTTCATTTTTCTTCTGGTTATTATTATTACATTCACAAACTAGAGAAGAGTAATGTCCTCAGGAAGTCAAGGTAAAATCAACAAATTATGCTTTAAAGCACTACGGGCTCACCATAGCCCGTGCTACTTGGAATTTTTTGTTCCAAGTAGAATTCTTAAACAACAACGACAAGTTTAAAAGCAATCAAGGTATTTATGTAATATAACCCTAAAAGTTTAACTTGTTTCTCGATATATATTCAATGAATAATTACTTTATTCTTGGTCTCTATGCTTAGGATGTAAGTATTCTTAGTGGCTGGTCAGTGTGCTCTTGTGAGTCTCTAACAACCCTCCAGAGGTTGAAAGGCCTCAAGCTTAACACTAAAGCAAAATGCGAATCATTTAACTCGTTAAGGTCGAGCGAATGCAAATGCTCCAAAACTTGCGAAGAAGATAAACAGGGAATGAGAGAATGGAGCACAGAGGTCGAAGCGAAGAAGGGAATGGAGAATAATCAGGGGGAGATAATTTAAGCAGGAGAATGGAGAAATAGCCAGGGATGCTAATTTAGGCACTCCCTCCCTTCATAAATATACCTCCGCACAAGGTAAGGGAAACAGACTCACCGTGATCATGAAAGCAGAAATTAAAGAGTAGAGAGAGAATTATTGATAACGTTGAAGCGGGAGATGGAGCCGACGTACGGAACTTTTTGTTTTTATTTCGAAAGACATTATCTCCAAAATTGACTGGAGTGATGGAGAGAGCCGGTTAGGAATTATTAAAATGGCAGAACGAAGTCTGGAAGAGGATATCGCAGAGAACTGTGGATGGAAAGGAATAGGTGGAGACGGAAATTAAATTCGGACGTTATTCCTAAATGGTTAAAACGAAAGGCTTCTTGGAAGTCCAATAGGACGTGTTTCATGCATGTTCAATAGGACGTTCGTTACTCATGGAAAGTAGAGAAGATGGGCTTCCTGCAAGGCAAGCAGAGGTGCTCCCTGGAAAGCAGGCAAGAGGTGCTCCCTGGAAAGCAGGCAAGAGGTGCTCCCTGGAAAGCAGGCAAGAGGTGCTCCCTGGAAAGCAGGCAAGAGGTGCTCCCTGGAAAGCAGGCAAGAGGTGCTCCCTGGAAAGCAGGCAAGAGGTGCTCCCTGGAAAGCAGGCAAGAGGTGCTCCCTGGAAAGCAGGCAAGAGGTGCTCCCTGGAAAGCAGGCAAGATGTGCTCCCTGGAAAGCAGGCAAGAGGTGCTCCCTGGAAAGCAGGCAAGATGTTCTCCCTGGAAAGCAGGCAAGAGGTGCGCCCTGGAAAGCAGGCAAGAGGTGCTCCCTGGAAAGCAGGCAAGAGGTGCTCCCTGGAAAGCAGGCAAGAGGTGCTCCCTGGAAAGCAGGCAAGAGGTGCTCCCTGGAAAGCAGGCAAGAGGTGCTCCCTGGAAAGCAGGCAAGAGGTGCTCCCTGGAAAGCAGGCAAGAGGTGCTCCCTGGAAAGCAGGCAAGAGGTGCTCCCTGGAAAGCAGGCAAGAGGTGCTCCCTGGAAAGCAGGCAAGAGGTGCGCCCTGGAAAGCAGGCAAGAGGTGCTCCCTGGAAAGCAGGCAAGAGGTGCTCCCTGGAAAGCAGGCAAGAGGTGCGCCCTGGAAATGAGTATTTACACTGCTTACAAATTTATTGAATTGCTTTGAACTGGCATTGAGGAATTTCCGACCCCAAACAATAGCATCTTCGCTAGCATGGACCCAACCCTGTGACCCGGAGCGAGGGGCCAGAAGAGCCCCTTAACACATCGTAACTGCAATGGACTCAAACCCATGAACATGGGACTCATAGCTAGCATACCCACAACCCAGTATGCCTCGTACCTCCATCACGAGGGCCTTATTTAACCACTTACCAGCTACAATAGGCTACGAGATCATTGGACTGAGGTCGACTCTGAAGAGCCTAGAAACTCGTAAATGCTTAAGCAACTAAAAAGCTGCAGTGGTCGACAAAGGAATATGGATCTCATGTGATTCCAGAGCCTTGAGTCGTCAGACAATTACATGTTCCTTTACGAAACCTGTACATCTTAGCTCGATCATAGCGCCTTTGCCTTCATATATTAAACAAGTTACGAGCTAGGAAACGTTGCAAGATTGTTCTCGATCCAAGGTTATATTGAGATAATTTCGGGGCTTTAGTGTCCCCGCGGCCCGGTCCTCGACCTGGCCTCCACCCCCAGGAAGCAGCCCGTGACAGCTGACTAACACCCAGGTACCTATTTTACTGCTAGGTAACAGGGGCATAGAGTGAAAGAAATTCTGCCCATTGTTTCTTGCCGGCGCCTGGGATCGAACCCAGGACCACAGGATCACAAGTCCAGCGTGCTGTCCGCTCGGCCGACCGGCTCCAAGATCCAAGGTCACTATTGCTATAGATAGCCTCGTAGTGCTTCGGAAATAACATGTTTACAAAAAACAGACGAAGGCGCCATGATTGAGAATAGATGTACAGGTTTCGTCAAATAAACATGTAAATGCTTCATGGATCTGGACCCCTGGGATTTAAGGCAGATGTAAACATCAGTTTACATCTGATGTCTCCCAAAGCACATTAAGTATTCAGGTAGATTTAAATAATAGACTGCGAAAATGGTCGTATGGTTAAGTAAACAAAATGGCCATGAATTAATATATGTCTGTGTACAAACTGTCTATCTGTCTGTCTGTATAATACCAATGAAAGGGTGGTGAGACAGAGGACAACCTGTCACTCTGCTCATGTGACAGGACCGCACAGAGCGAGGGGTCAACACCTCTACTCAGGACGGCACAGAGCGAGGGGTCAACACCTCTACTCAGGACGGCACAGAGCGAGGGGTCAACACCTCTACTCAGGACGGCACAGAGTGCTCTGTGACCAATTTGTTTAATATCTCAGGAAGAATAATGTGACGAGCTGAATGCACAAGCAATTAGGAGGATGTTGGAGACTCGAACTCCTGCCCCTCCTCCTCCTGATCTTTATCTTTGTCCTTCTCAACCTCAGCCTCCTCCTTCTTCTTCTTCTCCTCCTCCTGCTCCTCCTTAGCGTCTTCCTTCTGCTAGGTCTCGTTTAGACATGTCGGCTAACACTGCCTCTCTTCCTCCAGCGTTGAATATTAACTGGTTTAAAACTCTCCTGTGTTTCATGTTATTCATTTTCTCCTCTTTTAAATGTTTTTTCTCTCGTGTTCCTTTTTATCATTCCTTTTCATGTTTCTCCTCTTTCTTGTTTGCCATGTGGTTTTTTTCTATCTTGTGTAACTTTTACATCTTTCTGGGTTCCCTTTATTCTTGCTTGTGTCTCTTTTTTCGTTTTCTCAAGCTTCATGCTCCTCTCTCTCTCTTTCTACTCTTCTCTATTATATCTCTAATTCTTCATTTTCTCTTCATCTTCTGTCTGTTATTTTTCCTTCTATTTTTCCCTCTCTTATCTTTTTAATAATTTTGTTTTTTCTTCTATAATTCAATTGTTTTCTTTCGTCTTTTTAGTGTTTTATTCTCTTCTTCTTTCTCAACTTTTCTTGTTGTTTATCTTTCCCAGTCTTATGATCCTCCATTCTATCTTCTAAACGCCTCATTCGTCCTTCTGTTTCTCTCCATCTCTCTCTCTCCTGTGGCTCTTCTCTTGTCTCCCTCTCCTGTTTCTCTCTCTCTCTCTCTCTCTCTCTCTCTCTCTCTCTCTCTCTCTCTCTCTCTCTCTCTCTCTCTCTCTCTCTCTCTCTCTCTCTCTCTCTCTCTCTCCTGTGGCTCTTATCTCGTCTCCCTCACCTAAGTTTCTTCGCTTGTGTCTATCTCCCTCCAATCTACCTATCCCCCCTTCGTATCCACTTATCATGCTGTTTCTTCCTTCCACTCCTGCTCTTACCCCTTTTTATCTCCTTCCGTCCCCTTCTCTTCCTTTGTCTGCAAAGTCTCTCCTTATAAATATTTATTCCTTGCTTGCTAACAAGGCTGGATGACCCTTTGGGCGCTCCTCCTCCTCCTCCTCGGTGACGTGCCAGGGCGGCACGTGTGCCACATGTTGATGCTTTCCCTGGTGAACTGTGGGTCGGGCAGGTCATCTCTCACTTCTAGCAACCTCTCCCTCATATCTAACCTCCTCCTCCTCCTCCTCCTCCCTCACCTCTAACAATAGCTGTGACAGGGGGGGGGGGGCCTGTTGACATGTCGTATGACACAATCTTTGTATCTATGACACATCTCCATAGTGGTGACACGTGTTATGTATCTTATGCTAGAGAATGTATGCTGTAGAGAAGATCGTCTTTATTGTATTGTACAATATGAAAGAGGTGTATATGATAAAGGAATTTATTCTCTTGCCGTAACTACGGGCTCACCATAGCCCGTGCTACTTGGAAATTTTTGTTCCAGGTAGCGAATCTTTAACAACAACAACAACAACTTGCCGCAACTTGCGTTGTATGTTGTATCGGGTTTTATTTCCAATAGTAGGATATGGTAACCTTGGTAGGGAGGCCTACACCCACACCCAACACAGGTGTGGAGGCCTGTCCACCCCCCCAACTCAGGTGTGGAGGCCTGCCCCTCCCCCCCCCCCAACTCAGGTGTGGAGGCCTGCCCCCCCCCCCCCACCTGGGTGATATTATTGCCAAATAAAAAAAAGAATTCCAATTAAAAGAACAAAAATTCGAATTCATTGAATACCTGCAATTCAGCTAATGTGATATTCATTTTTCTATATTTTGAACCAAACGTTAACCTAACCTAATATATATTATATATTCATTAGTAAACATAATTTAAAAAGTTATGTTTACGTTAGTAAAAGTTAGTAATTATATATATATATATATATATATATATATATATATATATATATATATATATGTCGTACCTAGTAGCCAGAACTCACTTCTCAGCCTACTATTCAAGGCCCGATTTGCCTAATAAGCCAAGTTTTCCTGAATTAATATATTTACTATAATTTTTTTCTTATGAAATGATAAAGCAACCCTTTTCTCTATGTATGAGGTCAATTTTTTTTTATTGGAGTTAAAATTAACGTAGATATATGACCGAACCTAACCAACCCTACCTAACCTAACCTAACCTATATTTATAGGTAAGGTTAGGTTAGGTAGCCAAAAAAAGCTAGGTTAGGTTAGGTTAGGTAGGTTAGGTAGACGAAAAAACATTAATTCATGAAAACTTGGCTTATTAGGCAAATCGGGCCTTGAATAGTAGGCTGAGAAGTGCGTTCTGGCTATTAGGTACGACATATATATATATATATATATATATATATATATATATATATGTCGTACCTAGTAGCCAGAACTCACTTCTCAGCCTACTATGCGAGGCCCGATTTGCCTAATAAGCCAAGTTTTACTGAATTAATATATTTTCTCTAATTTTTTTCTTATGAAATGATAAAGCTACCCATTTTATTATGTATGAGGTCAATTTTTTTTTATTGGAGTTAAAATTAATGTAGATATATGACCGAACCTAACCAACCCTACCTAACCTAACCTAACCTATCTTTATAGGTTAGGTTAGGTTAGGTAGCCGAAAACGTTAGGTTAGGTTAGGTTAGGTAGGTTAGGTTGTCGAAAAAACATTAATTCATGAAAACTAGGCTTATTAGGCAAATCGGGCCTCGCATAGTAGGCTGAGAAGTGAGTTCTGGCTACTAGGTACGACATATATATATATATATATATATATATATATATATATATATATATATATGTCGTACCTAGTAGCCAGAACTCACTTCTCAGCCTACTATGCAAGGCCCGATTTGCCTAATAAGCCAAGTTTTCATGAATTAATTGTTTTTCGACTACCTAACCTACCTAACCTAACCTAACCTAACTTTTTCGGCTACTTAACCCAACCTAACCTATAGAGATAGGTTAGGTTAGGTTAGGTAGGGTTCGTTAGGTTCGGTCATATATCTACGTTAATTTTAACTCAATGAACAAAAATTGACCTCATACATTATGAAATGGGTAGCTTTATCATTTCATAAGAAAAAATTTAGAGAAAATATATTAATTCAGGAAAACTTGGCTTGTTAGGCAAATCGGGCCATGCATAGTAGGCTGAGAAGTGAGTTCTGGCTACTAGGTACGACATATATATATATATGTGTCGTACCTAATAGCCAGAACTCACTTCTCAGCCTACTATGCAAGGCCCAATTTGCCTAATAAGCCAAGTTTTCATGAATTAATTGTTTTTCGACTACCTAACCTACCTAACCTAACCTAACCTAACTTTTTCGGCTACCTAACCTAACCTAACCTATAAAGATAGGTTAGGTTAGGTTAGGTAGGGTTGGTTAGGTTCGGTCATATATCTACGTTAATTTTAATTCCAATAAAAAAAATTGACCTCATACATAATGAAATGGGTAGCTTTATCATTTCATTAGAAAAAAATTAGAGAAAATATATTAATTCATGAAAACTTGGCTTATTAGGCAAATCGGGCCTTGCATAGTAGGCCAAAAAGTGAGTTCTGGCTACTAGGTACGACATATGTATATATATATATATATATATATATATATATATATATATATATATATATATATATATATATATATATATATATCGTACCTAGTAGCCAGAATGCACTTTTCGGCCTACTATGCAAGGCCCGATTTGCCTAATAAGCCAAGTTTTCCTTAATTATTATATTTTCTCTAATTTTTTTCTTATGAAATGATAAAGCTAGCCATTTCATTATGTATGAGGTCAATTTTTTTTTTATTGGAGTTAAAATTAATGTAGATATATGACCGAACCTAACCAACCCTACCTAACCTAACCTAACCTATCTTTATAGGTTAGGTTAGGTTAGGTACCCGAAAAAGTTAGGTTAGGTTAGGTTAGGTAGGTTAGGTAGTCGAAAAACAATTAATTCATGAAAACTTGGCTTATTAGGCAAATCGAGCCTTGCATAGTAGGCTGACAAGTGCGTTCTGGCTAATAGGTACGACATATATATATATATATATATATATATATATATATATATATATATATATATATATATATATATATATATATATATATATATATATATATAATAGGGGTACCACATCTGGTGCAATTGTAGGGACCCACATCCTCGAAGAAGAAAAATAAAGAGTATATATATATATATATATATATATATATATATATATATATATATATATATATATATATATATATATATATATATATATATACACCTCTAGATAATCTTTATTCTCATTGACCTATAACCTCTCTCTTCTTGGCGACATTCCTTGGGTTTTGACCTTTTCACCGTGCGATGTTTCCTGTCTTCGCTCTTTGACCTCACTTGACCTCGGAGCCCCTGTCGCATTCTTCTTTCTACCGTTTATTGGCCAGTTTCCATCTCCCTCTGGCTTACGTCTCTTTCTCTCAGCGTTTGCAACGGTAATTTAATATTCCATAAGATACATTTATTTTGATACGTTGGTGTGGTGTGTGTACTCACTTATTTGCGCCTGCTAGGTCAAGCATTAGCTCTTGGGGCACGATTTTCTCTCCACTGGTTGTCTAATGCAATGACTGCTGGCCTATTTCTTCCTATTGTATCTACTCTCAGAGTTATGACAGGAGTTTGCCTCTGCTCCTCTAGTTCATTCTCTTTTCCTCACTACTCCTGCGGTAAATGAAAACTTTCTAACACCATTGACTTACTTGAGTCTTAAGCTTCCATCCATGCCTGCTTTGTTCTATTGGTGCTCATTGTGACCATTTCAATTTTTTCTCCTCAGTCAATCCCCCTAAGTATTGTACACGTCTCTATCATGTCTACCCCTCACTTCTCTTTTCTACCATCGTCATGTTTAGTTCCTTCAGTCTCTCTGCATTCCCCATACCTCCTAATCCAGGGACGAGCCTTGTTGCTGACTTCTGAACTTTTTCGAGTGCCTTTGTGTGTGTTTTTTTAGGGAGGTGTGGGGTGGGGGGGTGTGGGAAGGGGGGGGGGCTCCACGATGGGGCAGCATACTCTAAGACTGGTCTAACATTGGCAGTGTACAGCGATCTATATGCTTCTTTATTTAGGTTCTTGAATGATAGTTCTAACATTTGCTAGTGAAGAATGTGCTGCTGACGTTCTCAGGAGTTAGGTTCGGTGTTGTATCTCGCAGGTCTTTTTCTCCAGTCGTTAAAGGGGAGATAGTTTCCCTCTATCATGTACTGTCATTTAGGTTTCCTGGTACCTGTTTCTATTTCCATCACTTTACATTTGCTGGTGTTGAACTCCTGTAGCCATTTCTCGGACTAACTCTGCAGCTTGTTCAAATCATCTTCGGTAATCTAACGCTCCTCATTTGTCACATATCATTAATTTTCCATCGGCTGCAAACATTCACATATCACTCAACTCTTATTGATACATCTTTTAGATAAATGAAAAATAGTATGAGACCCAGAACCGTTCCTTGACGTACCCCGCATGTTGCCCTACGCCAATGCATCTTCTCACCTCTCACTAGTCACTCTCTGACTCCTGTCTGTTAGGCAATTCTTTAACCATGTTAGTGGTTAGCCATGTTAGTAACCAGGAGGCCTGGTCGACGAACGGGCCGCGGGGACACTAAGCCCCGGAAGCACCTCAAGGTAACCTCAAGGTAAGGTAGTTTTTCAGCTTACTCCGCCTGCTTCTCGAGTTTATTAATCTCTTGTGAGGTCATGTATCAACGACTTTCTGGCAGTCCCGAAATACACAGTTTGCCCAACCTTCTCTATCCTGTCTTATGTTCGTTGCTTTATCATAGAACTCCAATTGGTTCGTTTGGCGCCATTTTCCCTTCCCTGAAGCCATGTTGATGTTTGTTTACATACCTAAATCTCCTTAGGTGTGTAAATAGTCTTGTCCACATTAGTCTTTCGAGTACTTTGCAGGAGATGTTTGTCAGCGACACTGGTCTGTAGGTAAGTGTCCTTTCTTTATCTCATTTCTTGTAAATTGGTACCACATTTACCCTCTTCCAAGAGCTGCTGGGCAGTTGACTGATTAAGTGACTGAACATAATCAGTCACTTTGTAAGTGACTGATTAAAGATCTTTGCTAGACGTATGCTGAGGGCCTCTGCTGCTGCTTTTAACATCAATACGTTGTCTGGTAGTTTAAGTGTGTGTGTGTGTACTCACCTAGTTTTGCTTGCGGGGGTTGAGCTATGGCTCTTTGGTTCCGCCTCTCGACTGTCATTCAACTGATGTCCTGAGCCTACTGGGCTCTTTCATATCTACATTTCAAACTGTGTATGGAGTCAGACTCCACCACATCACTGCTTAATACATTTCATTTATTAACTACTCTGACACTGAAAAAAAAATTCTAATATCTCTGGCTCATTTGAGGTATTACGTTTCCACCTGTGTCCCCTTGCTCGTATTCCACCCATGCTAAATAGTTTGTTTTTGTCCACCCTGTCCATTTCTTTGAGAATTTTGTAGGTGCTTATAATATCATCCCTTACTCTTCTGTCTTCCAGGACGTGAGGTTTAGCTCCCGTAGTCTTTCCTCGTAGCTCATACCTCTCAGTTCTGGGGCTAATCTGGTGGTATGCCTCTGAATCTTCTCTAACTTTGTCTTGTGTTTAACTAGGAATGAAACTCCAAGCTGGAGCCACTCAAGGCTTGGTCTGACATAAGTGGTATACAGGGTCCTGAACGATTCCTTACACAAGTTTCTAAAGGCAGTTCTTATGTTAGCCAGTCTAGCATATGCTGTTGATGATATCCTTTTGATGTGGACTTCTTGGGACAGGATCCACGTGATATCAACTCCCATGGACAGGTTCGGGATGATATGTGTGTATGTATGTGGTGTGTGGGTGTGTGTGTGTGTGTGTGTGTGTGTGTGTGTGTGTGTGTGTGTGTGTGTGTGTGTGTGTGTGTGTGTGTGTGTGTGTATCTTTTTGTCCATATTCCTGTCTTTTCTTAGAACATTTCTCTCTCTATCTATCTCTCTCTCTCTCTCTCTCTCTCTCTCTCTCTCTCTCT
>NC_091185.1:3534523-3537290 GCF_040958095.1 Procambarus clarkii
TAAAGGAAGTTTAATGTCAAGAAGTCAGGCATCGGAAGGTCTGGGATCTTGCACTGAAGTGAAAACTAATGGCTTAATGGACAGTTTATGTCTTTAAAACTGAAACGACCAATCAGGAACGGGCAGTTTAGAATGTAATGGGCATTCAGAGGGACTGGGACCGACGAGCATTATGTAACAGAGACCTTAGCTGTTCGATCTTGTGACAGTCGGAGTCATGTTAACGGTTGAGACTTATTGACACGTGTTGCAGGAGTAGTCTTAGGAGTGGCAGCTTTATAGTGAGGCCTTATTGCTTATAGTTCATATTCAGTCATCGTCGAACTGACGAGAGAGAGAGAGAGAGAGAGAGAGAGGGAGAGAGAGAAATTAGACGTTAGACGATGTCTAACGTTAGACGACGTCTAAGGCTAGACAACGTCTAAGGCTAGACGACGTCTAAGGATTAGACGTCGTCTAATGCTAGACAACGTCTAAGGCTAGACAACGTCTAAGGCTAGACGATATCTAAGGTTAGACGACGTCTAAGGCTAGATAACGTCTAAGACTAGACGTCGTCTAAGATTAGACTGCGTCTAAGGCTTGACGACTATTGTCAAGATACCAAGAAGTGACAATGAGCTGTGACGTCATCAGTTGTGTTATCCTACAGGCTCATTATATCTTGCTATTGAGTCAACCTGTGGCACTATTGGTGCTCATTGTAAACACTACCACTCTTAATTTGTCTTAAGATTGTGTACAAAGGTCATGTCTTTGTCATGACTTTGTCTTTGTCTTGTTAAAATTGTCAT
This sequence comes from Procambarus clarkii, assembly GCF_040958095.1. Lineage (NCBI taxonomy): Eukaryota > Metazoa > Arthropoda > Malacostraca > Decapoda > Cambaridae > Procambarus > Procambarus clarkii. Next base: position 3,535,318 of record NC_091185.1, read on the forward strand.
GTCTTCCTTATTTCTTCTATCCTGCGTTAGTGTTTCCCAAATGATGGCACGGGCATGAATAGCCCGTAAATATGGAACATTCAAACAGTAACTTTTATAGACATTGCCAGTAAGCTACAGTGATCTAATGGGCTAATGCAGTACTTCACCTCACTATTATACATTCCGTAGCTCCGGGTAGAGTGTGTTAATTCACTGCACTCTGTCTTTGAATATGTTGACAAGGGTCAGTGAAACGCAGCTCTTACGTCGAGTTATGAAAAAGCTGTAAAATGAACTTTGGAGAGTTAATTTTTCAACTTCCTTCTCAGGTGAAAAAGAACAAGAAATATAGGGAATATTTGTGATAGAATGATTAATCTCGTCCTTTCTGTGATAGTGATATTCAATAACATTTTATATTATAATATAAAATGTTATAATATATATTTTATATTATAATGTAATATAAAATGTCATTTTATATTATATTATAATATAAAATGTTAATGTATAGTGAAACAGTTTTGTATAGTGAAAGGAGAGAAAAATAGACCAGGGCCCAGATTCACGAAGCAGGCTACGCAAGCACTTACGAACGTGTACATCTTTCCTCAATCTTTGACGGCTTTGGTTACATTTATTAAACAGTTTACAAGCATGAAAACTTGCCAATCAACTGTTGGTATTGTTATAAACAGCCTCCTGGTGCTTCGGAGCTCGTTAACTGTTCAATAATTGTAAACAAAGCCGCCAAAGGTTGAAAAATGATGTACAGGTTCGTAAGTGCTTGCGTAACTGCTTCGTGAATCTGGCTCGTGGTAAAGAGAAGAGGTAAGTGCAAATCGGAGAAAAATAATGAGGAAGAAGAACCACACAAGAAGATGATAAAGAAGAAATAGGGAGCAGGCAGAAAGTAAGAGGTAAGAGGACGCAATAAAGGTAATGGGGAATGGAGCCACAAAGGGAGTAACTCCCCATTCACTATTTCTAACTCGTAATGGCTTCACCGCTAAGTTTAATCGGAATCTCCTCCGGTATATAGCAGGACTTGCTGAGTTTAGCTGCTGTTTGCGCAACCCTCGTAGCCTCGTAGCCTGGTGGATAGCGCGCAGGATTCGTAATTCTGTGCCGCGGGTTCGATTCCCGCACGAGGCAGAAACAAATGGGCAAAGTTTCTTTCACCCTGAATGCCCCTGTTACCTAGCAGTAAATAGGTACCTGGGAGTTAGTCAGCTGGCTTCCTGGGGGTGGAGGCCTGGTCGAGGACCGGGCCGCGGGGACACTAAAGCCCCGAAATCATCTCAAGATAACCTCAAGATAACCCTACCTACCCCTCCCTCTCTCCCCCCCCCTCCCCTCCCTCCCCCCCTCTCTCTCCTACCTTATATTCCAATCCCATTCACCCCCATTATCAATGCCACATTTCCACTCTCCCCCCCCCCCCTACAATATCATCATTCTTACCCATTAGCACTATCCCCCCCTACCAAAACCCATATACGCCTCACCTCTCCCCCCTCCCCTGCTCTTCCCCCACCACATTCAACACCCCCCCCCTTTTATTCACTTCTGTCCACTCCCCCCCCCCTTCCACCCTCCTGTCCACTAAAATTCTCCCATCCTCACCAACTGACTGTTTGGGTGGGTCTTAATTGGGTCGTTTTGGATGGAGTTTAGGTTAGTTAGAGGTCGTCTTGGTGTGTGTGTGTGTGTGTGTGTGTGTGTGTGTGTGTGTGTGTGTGTGTGTGTGTGTGTGTGTGTGTGTGTGTGTGTGTGTGTGTGTGTACTCACCTATTTGTGCTTGCGGGGGTTGAGCTTTGGCTCTTTGGTCCCGCCTCTCAACTGTCAATCAATTGGTGTACAGGTTCCTGAGTCTACTGGGCTCTATCATATCTACATTTGAAACTGTGTATGGAGTCAGCCTCCACCACTTCACTGCCTAATGCATTCCATCCGTTAACTACTCTGACACTGAGAAAGTTCTTTCTAAC
>NC_091185.1:3537790-3555290 GCF_040958095.1 Procambarus clarkii
CGATGTCTACAATTCAAGTTAAGTCTATCCGAAACCCATTATCTATCATTAGTGGCCATTAATGTCATTATATAGGGTGACCCGGTTAGAACGCGAAATCGCCTCATACTAAAGGTAATTAAGCCAGGTCTTTAATGTTCCATGTACTGTACAGTTTTCTCTGAAATACTTGTCATATATAGGATTCTGGCTTCACAGCTAGCGCACTTTTGACAGGTCAAGACGAGGAAGGAAGATTTGTGCACCAGTTACTGGGTGATATGGAAGCTACCTCAAAGAGGATAATTTGGTGTCTACACCCTAGTTATACCTGGTGGACTAACCTGCTGTACTATAAGATAAGGAACCTCATCAATGTATGTAGCTATTACTGTAGTTTGATTGGCTGCATATATATTAAATTTAATAAACCCCCCCTAATGTGTAGAGGATCGATTTGTGAGATTAAGAGATTATTGCAGAAATACAGTCCACTTAACATTATACAAATTGCTATCGAAGTATATAAATTAACGTAAATATAAATTCATATAAATTAAATAAATATAAATCTCACAGGTCGGTTCCCACATTATTTGGTCATCTTCGAACCGGATGACGGATTATTTGATCCTTGTGAACCCACATTTGGTCATCTTAGTACCGGATGAACCAGTTAACCAGTGGATTCATTAAATATACTAGTGCAGTGTGATTTAAACAAAGCCAGTCAAAGACAGCGGCGAAGCCTCGTGGGAGCTCAGGAGCCTCCCTCAGCCCAGTTCAGCTTCGTCAGCGGTTTCATGCACACCCACAGATATTTGGTGGCGTGTTATTTCGTGAAATGACAGCGCTAATATAGAAGCCAGCCTAATTAGTGACTGTGTCTTCGCGATATTGTTCACGGATTTCGTGGTGTTACATTTCGCGAGAGATTATCTACGAATTTTGTGGACTTTATTTCGCGAGGTCACTAATAATATTTAATACTTCTTGATAATATTAGAAGTTTCATAGAGGCTAATTAAGAGGCTATTAACAATAATTGTGTATATTATTTCTCCAAAATAGAGAATTATTTAATATATATTGCACTAGTGATCTCAATATAATATTTACTAATTGCCAACCCACAACAGGGTAGGATATTAACCATTGACTAGTTGAACTATTATCGTTCACCCTAGTCCCATTATTACCATAGTCAGTTGTACTATATTGAACAACCTAACACCATTAATGAATGGTCCAGACCCTATTTTGGGTGTAATTTTTATCAACTCGAGTTGAGTTGTATATATAATAATTTACTTATGATCATTACACCTTTGAGTGATTAATTAGGGTCTCTACCATCCTAGGGTGATATAGAAGAGCTAACCTAAAGGTACTTCCAGTGACACTGGTTTATCACTCAAATCATTAGTGTGTATGATTGCATATATATAATGTGTATTAATTTTAAGTGCTAACCTCTAGTAGAGGTAGGATTACTGCCTAGTGAGTGCAGAATTTACCCTAGGCTACCATTAGTGTTTGTTCAGTATTATGAGCAGCCCAAGTACAAGCCCCACAAGGCTTCACCAACGAGCCAGTATGGATAATGCAGGGAGAATGAAAAGAACCCTTGCAGGTCTTAAAGGCCACTTAACAAGACAGATCAAGAAATGTGAAGATTTGTCACAACAATCTCAAGTTGATTATGCTGACCTGGAAAGCTATTATCAAGCAGCTGCAGGTAAATTTGAGCAAATCAAATGCCAAATGGCTGTCCTTGTGGGGACAGACTACTACCATCAATTCATTGGTAGCCCTACTAAATATCAGGGTATAACCATGTTAAACTCTGCAGGAGGTAAATTACTCTCAGGCCCAGTATCAAGCCTGAGGAGACCTATGCCTGCAGATAAACAATACCAGTAGAAATCTAAATTTGTCAGCTGATTATATTTCTCCAGTAGCATTATACTAAGGAGATTACAGCTGACTATACTAACAGAGGTTGATGTTAGTATCATCATTTAAAGCTGGAGATGAGTTCATGAGGCCTCAGTGGCAAATCAGTGAACAGTAGCCTAAACCAGCTACAAGTCACTGCGACCAATGTCACTGAACCCACTGCAGTCTCAGAACCATACTTTACTTTAATGATGAGCTATTCAATCTTCTGAATCAATTAACTAAATTAAACCCCAATAAATCTGATGACTGATTTGATACATTTATTATTTAATCAAGATGTATTCCATGGGCCTCAGTGTTTATATATCAGTGACCAGTTACCTGAAGAAACTTCAAGTTATATCTAAAGTCACTGATCTCACTGCAGTCCCTGAATCATACTTGACTGTAGTACTTGATCACATTCAGTCTTCTGGGTTAAATAATATGTAATAAGGCTTGAATATTAGCCTTTCAAGAGTTGACAGGGAAATGAAATCGCATTAGACTTCTAACCCCTGCAACTCTGGTACGGGACATCCGTCCTGTACGAACAGACACACAAATGTGTGCTTACTAACAACTAACATCAAATTAATCTAATAATACGAAGGAGGAGTATCGGTGTTCGTCTGTTCTAAACAGGACTTCGACCCGTGAGCAGCCCCCTGGGGAATTATGTCGGAAAATCCGACACCATTTAATAATCATACAGATAATAGCTGTATTACCAACAAGTTACCCATAGAAAACGTAACTTGTAGTGGAATTACCGTCTATAGAAAACGGGATATCATCACCACATACTATTATAATTCACCAGCTATTCTGCTGGGAATTATTCTTAAATACATTAGTCTTTGGACTTTACCATCATAAAAACATCTTATATAAATTAACTTAATTATCAATATTAAAGTAGAGTAAATGTGACCCTTCTATCACTTTCTGAAATCTGGACAAAGTAGGCCAGGCGAGAGGGAGGAAGGAGGCAGCCATTGTTGTGTCACCTCCGAGACGTGTGGAGCAAATTCGGCTCCTATCATTCTGGACAATGTCGGCCAGTAACGTCAATTATTATGGAGTGTTAAACAGCCATTGTGTATATACGAGACCAGAGGCTCACACGGGAGCAAATTCGGCTCCTGTTAATTTTACTTGGACGTAGTGTTATGGAAACCAAAGGTACCATCTCCAACACGATGTCTACAATTCAAGTTAAGTCTATCCGAAACCCATTATCTATCATTAGTGGCCATTAATGTCATTATATAGGGTGACCCGGTTAGAACGCGAAATCGCCTCATACTAAAGGTAATTAAGCCAGGTCTTTAATGTTCCATGTACTGTACAGTTTTCTCTGAAATACTTGTCATATATAGGATTCTGGCTTCACAGCTAGCGCACTTTTGACAGGTCAAGACGAGGAAGGAAGATTTGTGCACCAGTTACTGGGTGATATGGAAGCTACCTCAAAGAGGATAATTTGGTGTCTACACCCTAGTTATACCTGGTGGACTAACCTGCTGTACTATAAGATAAGGAACCTCATCAATGTATGTAGCTATTACTGTAGTTTGATTGGCTGCATATATATTAAATTTAATAAACCCCCCCTAATGTGTAGAGGATCGATTTGTGAGATTAAGAGATTATTGCAGAAATACAGTCCACTTAACATTATACAAATTGCTATCGAAGTATATAAATTAACGTAAATATAAATTCATATAAATTAAATAAATATAAATCTCACAGGTCGGTTCCCACATCCCGAGCGTGATTTTTGAGCCGAATACTGACTCTCTGCACCTATTTTCATTTTCATATTACGACGTTTTATACCTAAAATATGCCAATTACTGAAAACAGCGATGGGTCATATTTCGCCCAAACCCCCTTACAATTTTTAAAATATCTGAAATTTCGGAAATTTGACTCCTGAACGTAATTTTTGAGCCAAATTCTGATTCTCTGCACCTATTTTCATTTTCAAATTACGTCTTTTTATTCCGAAAATATGGCAATTACTGAAAACGGCGATGGGTCATATTTTGCGCAAACCCCCCTGCAGTTTTCAAAATATCTGAAATGACGGAAATTTGACTCCTAAGCGTGATTTTTGAGCCGAAAACTGGCTCTCTGCACCTATTTTCAGTTTCATATTACTACTTTTTATACCGAAAATATGCCAATTACTGAAAACAGCGATGGGTCATATTTCGCCCAAACCCCCTTACAGTTTTTAAAATATCTGGAATTTCGGAAATTTGACTCCTGAGCATGATTATTGAGCCGGAATCTGACTCTCTGCACCTATTTTAATTTTCAAATTACGACTTTTTATACCGAAAATATGCCAATTACGGAAAACGGCGATGGGTAATATTTTGCCCAAACCCCCCCCCCTGCAGTTTTTAAAATATCGGAAATATCGGAAGTTTTAGTCCTGAGCGCGATTTTTGAGCCGAATTCTGATTACCTGCATCTATTTTTAGTTTCAAATAACGACTTTTTATACCCAAAATATGGCAATTACTGATTTCGGCGATGGGTCATATTTCGATCAAACCCCCTTTACAATTTTTAAAATATCTGAAATTTCGGAAATTTGACTCCTAAGCGTGATTTTTGTGCCGAATTCTGGCTCTCTGCACCTATTTTCAGTTTCAAATTACGACTTTTCATACCGAAAGTATACCAATTACTGAAAACGGCGATGGGTCATATTTTGCCCAATCCCCCCTGCAGTTTTTAAAATATCAGAAATATCGGAAATCTGACTCATGAGCGTTATTTTCGAGCTGAATTCTAGCTCATTGCACATATATGGAGTTTGAAATTACGAATTTTTATACTGAAAATATGCCAATTACTGAAAACGGCGATGGGTCACCTTTTGTATGCTGTTTTCAAAATATCAGATATATCAGATATCATATAACTGACTCATGGTCGTTATTTTTTAGCCGATTTCTGACATATTTGGAGTTTGAAAATATGCTAAATGAAAATATGACTCAAAATATATTTCAGTCGACTTAAAAAAACAATTCCCTCCAATCTCTACTATTTACAAAACAAAAGACCTACAATCCTTTTTTCTCTCTCAAAACTTTGTATTTCATACAGTTAACAAAAACAAAAATGAAAGCCTTATTTTCTCAATAGAAATCCTCGGAAAATGTCTCTTCCCAAAGGCGTAAATGTTCATCTACCCTGTCATCTACCTGGACTACAAATGAAAGTCTTGATTTATCTCCCAAGGAACTCCTCAACCAACGTACCGTCCGGTTCCGAGACGACGTTGAAGGCTGCATCAACTGGACTCCAAGATCGAAGAGCGGGGGTTCCGAAGGCTTGTTAGACGCCTTCCTCCGACCTGGGAAGACGAAGACGCAAGATGACTCGACCTCCCAACAAGGAGTCACTCCGAAACAAGAAAATCTACGTCATATCATCGAAGTTCTCGCTCAGAAAGGAATTAGATTCATTTGCAATTATGTTAGCTAATTAATGCTGTTTATGCATTATTTAATATACATTCTATGGCAAATAATACATTGATGACATAATTATGCCTTTAAGATGAAAGGAGAAAGCACTAAATCAGTATTAGATAACCAGCATGTCTCAAAATACGAGCTTGTTTCATCGGAAAATCAAATGCTGTCCTCACCTTGTTCAAGTTGTGACCCATGCTGGTGTCGTGTCCTGTGGGTGTCAGCTGGGGTAGCAGGGGTTGACGACCCAACTGAGGGCCGTCGTTGGGTTCCGGAAACACCGCCAGACGGCCGTCTTGCCCCTTCTGGGGTGCCAGGCCTCGGGATGGCGATAGGTCTCAGAGGAACGCTATTCTTAGGGAACTCCGGTGGGAAAGCGCCGTCTCTTCCCGACGTCAAGCCCGTCCCTCCTCCTGCATCGACGCTGCCCTCATCTAGGGTTAAACCGTCTGTCCTGGTGTGTCCCGGATACCTAGACCCTGTGAATCCTACACCGGAGGACACAGAGCCTCCCGTTGGAACTCTTGGGTACTGTTGTCCCGGCAAAAACTGGGTTCCTAGAGGTACCCCTCTACCACTGTCTTGTGACCCGTATGTAGGACCCCAGGGTATGGGTAGAGTCCCTGTGGCCTTGCCTGTGCTCCCCAAGGGCGTAAGGGGCTGACTGTGGGGAGAGATGGCAGCTGGAACTCCCAAAAATGTGGGACTCTTTCTCTGGGATCCTGCTGGACTCGCTGCAACACTACCACTTTGTGGGTTGAGAGGAAGAAAAGGGAACTCCACTGGAAGTTGAAACCGACCTGGTTGGTGCCGCCGCCGCTAAGAGATGGCCCGAAGTTGCCTGCTGGAAGCCCTGTATTCCCGCTGCCATACGGATACAATCCAGGAACGCCTTGGCTCACGCCACCTGAGCTTGGATTCCTGAGACCGATATTGGTGTTCCTTGAGCCGCCAGCTTGAAGTTCCCTGAGGCAGAGGCTGGAAAGGAGTCAGCTGGGCGCCCATATGTGGCCGCAGACCTCCAGGTGAACTTCCCAGACTTCCAGACGGGGGGTTTAAGCCACTGGAGGAGGAACTGCCGAGGTACTCTGGTAGCGGTACTCTGTACTCGTACTTGACGCCGGGGTTGGGACTCTGGGAGATAAGCTGTTGAAATTTGTATATGTTATTAGAATGCAGTAATTGTGCAGCTTAAAAATATTTATATTTATATCCCGCGGCGGCATATCGGCGAAACTCGCTTTGAAAAGTGTATATTCAATTCACATGTCCTGACATAATTTTTCAATGTATGTATTTCATTTTTGTTCCAATGTGTTCGCAATAAAATGTTCTATGAGAACATGGGTATTAAAGGTCACATAAGAATGCGTTCGACCGGCAACATATATAAAAACTACGTCGATTATACTCATGGTGTCAATAATACAATTGTTTTACCACGATGATTCACTGTCATGCCGTTCTCTTTAATAAGCTATTCGGCTATTAGAGAAAACGTAAATTTCATGGCAAACATTTGTAAACTATCCCCAAGTTGATCGGATAATAAATGGATTTTATACAAATATTTTTTCTCTCGACTACATGAGTAGTCCATGTCGCGTAACCGTAAGAACAATAGATGACGACCAACCACGGTCCCCACTGATGCAGCAGTGTTAGAATGCAGTAATTGTGCAGCTTAAAAATATTTATATCTATCAACAAAAATGCCTATCTGTCTGTTCAAGGTTGGAGGCAAGATGCTTGGGGCGAGTTTCACCAAATTTGTCATGGTAATTGCTGTTGGGTACGTGCCCAACATGGGCGGATCGAGATAGGCGTAAAAGAGAAGGGTGCTATGTGAAACTGTGCCAACCCTACTTCCCTATGAAAATAGACAAAAACCAGGTAGACAGACAGAAACAGGAAGACAAGAAGACAGACAGAAAACAAATAATAGAAAAAACACAATCACAAACACACACAAAAACACAAAGACATAGAGGCAGATCTGATTGCTAATTAAGAGAGCCCCATTGCAAAGCAGTTTTCAGTGTGCTACACTAATGAGGGGACTTTCACGTACCGATACTCTTCTTTCGAACATAATGTCCTCTGCTTTCATCCTCTAAAAGCAGGCGAGAATGTAACCCGACCATTAGAGTTCCTCTACTGCTGGCTCATTCTCTATACAACATCTAAACAATTGGGATTGACTCAAAGAATACAGAAGTTGCAGGCGGTGAGTCACAATAACGTGGCTAAAGTAAGTTGACCAGACCACACAATAGAAGGTGAAGGAACGACGACGTTTCGGTCCGTCCTGGACCATTCTCAAGTCGATTGTGACAATCGACTTGAGAATGGTCCGTGACGGACCGAAACGCCGTCGTCCCTTCACCTTCTAGTGTGTGGTCTGGTCAAAATACAGAAGTTGCTGTGAGGAAAAGGGAAGATATATTATCTCACGAGTTGGTCCATGTAAGGATTGAAAGTCATGTGTAGTATTACATATATTTTGGTCATATTATCATATTGATTCACCTTTCTTTTCATTTATCTTACGTATTACGGAGGATTTACTGGGCGCAAATCCTTAACTGTAGCCTCTGTTTATCTCAACAGTAAAATGGGTACTTGGTTGTTAAACGATTCTTCGTGAGGGTCGTATTCCAGGGAACATAGGATTAAGGACTTCCCCGAAACGCTACGCGTACTAGTGGCTGTACAAGAATGTAAAAACTCTTGTATATATAAATAAATAAAAAAAATAAAAAAATATATGTTTTCCTGGAATTTAAAAGCGCCTTTTTGCTAAATAAACAAATAAAGAATAGGATTGTTTCCTTCATCCGGCTAAACTATAACAGACCCTTAATATGTATAATTAGGTAACAATTTATTGGAATTAGAAATACAGTAGAATATGCAGAATAAATCCGATGAAAACCAAAGATACTATAACAAATAACTTAGTTAGCCAATATATCGACGTGTGAAAACTCATTTTCTATGATGCACATATCAGTATGAAAGAAAACTAAAAAAAAGTTAGAATTTTAAGGGATAACATATAAAAACATTATCGGGGACTTTAGCGCCCGTACCTATTTTACTTTTGGTTTATGCAAAAAGCTCAATATATTTGAGTAGGCCTACCATGAAGTCTATGGGTTCTTTGAGAGGTCCAGGAGCTGAGAGCTGCTCGCCGTGGTCATCGCTGGACGGGGTGTAGAGGAAGGTGGTACCGGCCGCTATGTACTCTCCGGATGCCTGGATGTCCCAGTTGCCATTCAGAACATAGGTGCCGTCCGATCGTCGCAGAGCTGAGGCCAAATACATGGATAGACACTTGAGAAAAAAGTATACCAAGAATCTCGTCACTTTGGCCAAGCAACAGAACATGGCCGTCACAGGGGCCTCGTAGCCTGGTGGATAGCACGCAGGACTCGTAATTCTGTGGCGCGGGTTCGATTCCCGCACGAGGCAGAAACAAATGGGCAAAGTTTCTTTCACCCTAAGTGCCCCTGTTACCTAGCAGTAAATAGGTACCTGGGAGTTAGTCAGCTGTCACGGGCTGCTTCCTGGTGTGTGTGTGTGGTGTGGGGAAAAAAAAATAGTAGTTAGTAAGCAGTTGATTGACAGTTGAGAGGCGGGCCGAAAGAGCAAAGCTCAACCCCCGCAAAAAACACAACTAGTAAACACATTCATGAACAAAAATTCAATAGACATGAAAAGTATGTAGGTGGATGCAGGCGACGAGTCGCAATAACGTGGCTGAAGTATGTTGACCAGACCACACACTAGAAGGTGAAGGGACGACGACGTTTCAACTCTCAATCAAGTCGTCCCGTCCTGGACCATTCTCAAAGTCTCAATCGACTTGAGAATGGTCCAGGACGGACCGAAACTTCGTCGTCCCTTCACCTTCTAGTATGTGGTCTGGTCAACATATGTTGGTGGATTGTGCTCATGTCTAACGTATACGTACTTGTAAGGGATATATACACCGAAAAGTGTAGCCAATTACACGGTGTATATATATACTGAGATTTTATAATAGTCCTGGGCTATGTTCAGGTCTAAAGGATACTTGCTAATAGGTCAGTATAAGCTATTGTGGTGGCCTTAATAACCCTGCAAAGGCTTATTGATATTAATATCCCCCTCCAGAGACTGATTAGCCTTAATAGACTTAATAAAGAGGTTCATTAGCCTTAATAACACTCCAGAGGTTGATCGGTCCATCATCTAACCAAATAAATATTGTTTGTCAAGCTAATCTTCATGTTAACTAAATTCATCACATAATACAAAATAATGTTATGAGAGAGAGTGAGAGATAGAGTGAGAGAGTGAGAGAGTGTGAGAGAGTGAGAGAGTGTGAGAGTGTGAGAGAGCGAGAGAGTGAGAGAGCGAGAGAGAGAGAGAGAGAGAGAGAGAGAGAGAGAGAGAGAGAGAGAGAGAGAGAGAGAGAGAGAGAGAGAGAGAGAGAGAGAGAGAGAGAGAGAGAGAGAGAGAGAGAGAGTGTAGAGAGAGATGAGAGAGAGAGAGAGAGAGAGAGAGAGAGAGAGAGAGAGAGAGAGAGAGAGAGAGAGAGAGAGAGAGAGAGAGAGAGAGAGAGAGAGAGAGTGTGTGTGAGAGTGTGAGAGAGCGAGAGAGAGAGAGAGAGAGAGAGAGAGAGAGAGAGAGAGAGAGAGAGAGAGAGAGAGAGAGAGAGAGAGAGAGAGAGAGAGAGAGAGAGAGAGAGAGAGTGTGTGAGAGTGTGAGAGTGTGAGAGAGCGAGAGAGAGAGAGAGAGAGAGGAGAGTGAGAGAGAGAGAGAGAGAGAGAGAGAGAGAGAGAGAGAGAGAGAGAGAGAGAGAGAGAGAGAGAGAGAGAGAGAGAGAGAGAGAGAGCGAGAGAGAGAGAGAGAGAGAGACACAACTGTCTAAGTGATACACCTGCATGTAACTTGGATGACCTGAAGAATATTTCTCTTCCTGATTGTCCACCAGAAAACTCTCCTCCCCACCACTAGTGCTGTTGTTATATCTTATTTCTTTATTGAAAGAAAATACAAGCTAAATAGGATAGCATATACAAAAACACAATGAAGCACAGTGGATACTGTACAGCTTCACCTGACGATTATCATAATAATTCATGGTGTCGGGGGACAGGCAGCCAGCGTGTGTTCACACTCACGTTAGTCTTATATCGAGGTCCCTCCCTCCCAATGTCGAATTAATGACCCCACTCAGTGGTACAATCCCACAACAAGATGACTAACTCCTGAGTACCTACTTACTGCTAGGTGAACAGGATATGTGCCCAACCGTTTATGTCTCGCCCTGGATTCGAGCCTGGAATTCTCGACTGTGCGTCGAGAACGAATTCAACTGTGCTACCGGGCCCCTATAACTCATTTATCATTACAAAAATCATTTACCATTATGAAAATGATTCGAATAGACTTTCTACTCTCTATAGGTTGTTCCAAGGTGAAACTACCGACTCTGCTTAGGATGCAACCCCATAACGGTGTCCTAACTCCCGGTTACCTATTTTCTGCTAGGTGAACAGGAGCATTAGACGAACATATACATATACATATACATGTATTTTGTATAATATGTTCGTACATTAAATAAAACATATTTTTTTGTTTGAAAAACAGGCACTCACTCACCGAAGAAGTTCTTTGAGGGCTTCATCTCAGTAATGGTGAGATTACAGACTCCCGCTGGCACAGGGGTGACTAAGGAGTACCCGTAGGGCAGAGGAGACCTGGTGAAGATACCTGCGGAGATGGTTCAACAATCATAATTGGTTTATAAAATTATTGCAGTTACTCCTTTACTGCAAGAAACTATCATAGAAAACTGGTAATTATTATTGAAAGAAACTATCATAGAAAACTTGTAATTATTACCATTATCTACTGTATTATAAACGTATGTAAGGTCAATAATACATCGATTCAGTGCACAAACAATGCAATTTAGACAAAAGTAGCTATTACATTTCCAGGGACATTCATATATACATTTAAAAAAGCAGGATACATAGCAAATAATTGAATAGTATCAACCATTTCATAACGAGATAAAAGCTGATTCAAAGCTTTATTTAAAGGCAATAAATAAAATACACATTACTCACAGTTAGAAAGGTGACGTACATTGTCAAGTTAAATAACAAAAATGAACGGAAATGTAATAAAAATATATACTTGTATAAAGTGGAGCCCTGTGGACTAAATATAATATGAATGACTAAATATCGTAGTCTCCTGAACTCTATCAGATACAGGAACTTGCTTGAATCAAATTCACGTTGAATTTGTAATGTCTTATGTAACCGGGATCTGATTCAGATAATAATTATATTGCTTGTCAACAAGACATATATTTTAGATGACTTAAAATCTGGTTGACTGGGTAGCTAAAATTTGCCTGATCCCTATTGGTCAATGGATCCAGAACGGATCCGGATCTAGATCCGGATCCGTCAATATAGCCAAAACGACATATTGTGTCTTCCTTACCTGATATGATCCTACAGAGGTTCCTTTCTCTAGAGCAAAGAGCACAGGAGGGAGGAATCCTTCCCAAGTGGAGACCCTGCAGAGGCTGGTGGGTTCCTAGAGTGCCTCCCTGTAGAGCCTGGTGGGTCCCTAGAGTGCCTCCCTGCAGAGGCTGGTGGGTTCCTAGAGTGCCTCCCTGTAGAGCCTGGTGGGTCCCTAGAGTGCCTCCCTGTAGAGCCTGGTGGGTTCCTAGAGTGCCTCCCTGCGGAGGCTGGTGGGTTCCTAGAGTGCCTCCCTGCAGAGGCTGGTGGGCCCCAAATGTGGCCCCAGCCTGAAGGGGGAGACCGGGCCGTCCTCCCTGCAGGGCCTCGGGCTTGGGAAGGCTCGCTGTTGCCTGCTCCAGCCACGCCTTCAGAGAAAAAAATCCCTCCATTAACATGTGAATGTTTACAAACATTTTTACTACTTATTGAAATGTTTAGGATAACATTAACAATAACAAATTATATCATAACATACACCTGCCTAAGAAGAACGTTAATTAGCTCTCCTTCCCTCAGTCTTCTCTCTTTCTTCCTCAGCAAATTTAATATTAATGAATTTTTTTTTTTTTATTAAGTTATGAGGTACATCTGCATTAGTGCAGCTACCCTAGACTATATGAAGTGGAGTACAGTGTGTCAAAAAAAAGCTAACTAGGTGATGCTATAAAATCCCCATCACACAGGATGGTTAGTCATACAGAGACATGTGATAGGCGGTCTGCACTGGCAGACTCCGGATGCATTTTGAGGATATCAACAACACAAGATTGAATAAGGTAGCAGTGGTAATACAAGTCCCCATCTCGCAGGATGGTTAGTCATACAGGGCCATGTGTTTAATAGCCTGCACTGGCAAATTTTGGGTATACTGTGAGGATATCTTCAAGAATACGAGAGTGAATAAAGTAATTGCAAAGCTCCAGGTACCTCATGCCAACTGGTCTGAAAGGTCTAATAACTGGGCATTCAGTGATGTAGTGCGGGAGATCATGCCGTAGTTCCTGCTCACAGAGTTTGCAACTGGAGTGCTCAGGATTGGGAGACCCGTCACCTGCAGCCACCTGCCACAGGTAACGGTAACCCAACCTGATCCTTGCAACCACTGTGTCGCACAGTCTAGTGGACGTTTTGTGCTGTCCATAGATGTAGGTTTCAGATCTGAACAAATCATAGCTTTTTATACTAGTACTTTCAGGTCGTTGGGAGTCAGTAAGTTCTTTCCTATCAGATCTGAATGTTTGGACCAATACAGTTTTGACAGCAGAGATGGGGATACCTAGATCTAATTCAACTTCAAACTTGTTACACGCTAATTTGGCTGCAATGTCTGTCTCATTATGATGGGTTATATTTATGTGTGAATATTAATGAAAGCTGAAAATGCCATGACAACTCTACGGAAAACATATTCCCAATTTCAGACTTTGTGTAAATTGGTCAGGGGGGGGGGGGGGTCACTATAGATGCCGATATTTCTTAAAGGATGACACTCGGGCTCAAGCCTCGACTGACCTTTAACACTCATATACCCACATTAATCTCAGGTACCCTCATATACCCAGTATCAACCTACCCCTGGCTTTATGCCCCAGAGAGGCCACTTTAGACCGCTAACCAGTGCGCAACTCCATAGTCTCCTGGGATGACTACTACCACTACTACCACTACTACTACTACTACTACTACTACTACTACTACTACTACTACTACTACTACTACTACTACTACCACTACTACCACTACTACCACTATTACTACTAATACACACATTGTATCATCTTGGAAAGCTGAGTGAGACTATGCAGGCGATGAGTCACAATAACGTGGCTAAAGTAAGTTGACCAGACCACACACTAGAAGGTGAAGGGACGACGACTTTTCGGTCCGTCCTGGACCATTCTCAAGTAGATCGACTTGAGAATGGTCCAGGACGGACCGAAACGTCGTCGTCCCTTCACCTTCTAGTGTGAGGTCTGGTCAACTGAGTGAGACTAGCCCCAAGCATCAGGTCTCTAACCTTACACAAACAGAAAATCAGATGTTATACAGATGTTATATATAGCTGTATATAGTTATATATAGCTATATATAGTTGTGTTAGCTATATAACACAACTACAAGGGGCTGTGTTGCCATGATATAGGGATATAAGTGACAAGAGCTGTGTCAATGTGTACCCAACATTTTGACACTCTTGTGCACTTGTCTGTGTTGTCTTTATGTCTATGTATTTGTCTGTATTATGCCTCTGCATATGTTTGTTTGTCTCAGCCTTTCCCCGTATGCGAATCTGTTTCCTTGTGTTCTTGTCCATATGTCTGTCTGTTTCTATGTGTTTTTCTGCCCACATGTTACTAGGTTTCTAGGTTTCACTAGCTACATATTTATAGGTTTCTACATTTTCCTGTTCACATGTATTTCTGTCCTGCATATCATGTCTGTCTGTCTGTCTGTCTGTCTGTCTGTCTGTCTGTCTGTCTGGTCTGTCTGTCTGTCTGTCTGTCTGTCTGTCTGTCTGTCTGTCTGTCTGTCTGTCTGGTCTGTCTGTCTGTCTGGTCTGTCTGTCTGTCTGTCTCTCCGTCTGCCTGCATTTCAAATATCAAACGATTTAACCTGTCACCTTTAAACTTTCCATTTAAATTCCTGAGGGTACTGGGGTCCAGCTATTGTGTTTGCTTGAGATGAGGGCGAGTGAGGGGAAGGGAAGGGATCAGAGCAGCCAGGCTGTTGCTGTTGGATTGTTGCATGGCTTTTATCCTCGGATGAGATGTTAAGTCTCTGAGGCAGGTGAATATCTCCCCCCCCCCCACCCCTCTCACTGTGGCAAGTGATCACCTAATTAATAATGTTTTTTGTTTGTTTGTTTACGTTCTAAACAACCCTGAGTGAGGGCCGGATGCCACGTGGAAGGTGTCATCGTTCTTTTGTTTATTTATTGGCGCCAAAGATTTTTGTTTACCTCAGGCACCTGTCTGCCTGTCTGTTTGTAGGTCGGCTTGATGACAGGTATCGCTACCCTGTCTCTTTGTTTGATATTTGGGGGAGAATGTTCATGTTGGTTTAGTGTGTGTGTGTGTGTGTACTCACCTAATTGTACTCACCTAATTGTGCTTGCGGGGGTTGAGCTCTGGCTCTTTGGTCCCGCCTCTCAACCGTCAATCAACTGGTGTACAGATTCCTGAGCCTATTGGGCTCTATCATATCTACATTTGAAACTGTGAATGGAGTCAGCCTCCACCACATCACTTCCTAATGCATTCCATTTGCTAACTACTCTGACACTGAAAAAGTTCTTTCTAACGTCTCTGTGGCTCATTTGGGTACTCAGCTTCCACCTGTGTCCCCTTGTTCGCGTCCCACCAGTGTTGAAAAGTTCGTCCTTGTTTACCCGGTCGATTCCCCTGAGGATTTTGTAGGTTGTGATCATGTCCCCCCTTACTCTTCTGTCTTCCAGTGTCGTGAGGTGCATTTCCCGCAGCCTTTCCTCATAACTCATGCCTCTTAGTTCTGGGACTAGTCTAGTAGCATACCTTTGGACTTTTTCCAGCTTCGTCTTGTGCTTGACAAGGTACGGGCTCCATGCTGGGGCCGCATACTCCAGGATTGGTCTTACATATGTGGTGTACAAGATTCTGAATGATTCCTTACACAGGTTCCTGAACGCCGTTCTGATGTTAGCCAGCCTCGCATATGCCGTAGACGTTATTCTCTTTATGTGGGCTTCAGGAGACAGGTTTGGTGTGATATCAACTCCTAGATCTTTCTCTCTGTCTGTTTCATTAAGTACTTCATCTCCTATTCTGTATCCTGTGCCTGGCCTCCTGTTTCCACTGCCTAGTTTCATTACTTTGCATTTACTCGGGTTGAACTTCAACAGCCATTTGTTGGACCATTCACTCAGTCTATCCAGGTCATCTTGTAGCCTCCTACTATCATCCTCTGTTTCAATCCTCCTCATAATTTTTGCATCGTCGGCAAACATTGAGAGGAACGAATCTATACCCTCTGGGAGATCATTTACATATACCAGAAACAGTATAGGTCCGAGGACTGACCCCTGCGGGACTCCACTTGTGACGTCTCGCCAATCTGAGACTTCACCCCTCACACAGACTCGTTGTCTCCTGTTGCTTAGGTATTCCTCTATCCACCGGAGTACCTTCCCTCTCACTCCAGCCTGCATCTCCAACTTTCGCACTAGCCTCTTGTGTGGCACTGTATCAAAGGCTTTCTGACAATCCAAAAATATGCAGTCTGCCCACCCTTCTCTTTCTTGCCTTATTTTTGTTGCCTGGTCGTAGAATTCAAGTAACCCTGTGAGGCAGGACCTGCCATCCCTGAACCCATGTTGATGCTGTGTTACAAAGTTCCTTCGCTCCAGATGCTCCACTAGTTTTTTTCGCACAATCTTCTCCATCAGCTTGCATGGTATGCAGGTTAGGGACACTGGCCTGTAGTTCAGTGCCTCCTGTCTATCCCCTTTCTTGTATATCGGGACTACGTTAGCTGCTTTCCAAATATCTGGCAGTTCCCCTGTTGCCAGTGATTTGTTATACACTATGGAGAGTGGTAGGCTCAGTTCTCTTGCTCCTTCCTTTAGAACCCAAGGGGAGATTCCATCTGGGCCTATAGCCTTCGTCACGTCCAACTCTAGTAAACACTTCCTTACTTCCCCACTGGTAATCTCAAACTCTTCCAGTGGTTCCTGGTTAGCTATTCCCTCACTTACCTCTGGAATTTCTCCTTGTTCTAAGGTGAAGACCTCCTGGAATTTCTTATTCAATTCCTCACACACTTCCTTGTCATTTGTAGTGAATCCTTCCGCCCCTATCCTTAATCTCATAACCTGTTCCTTTACTGTTGTTTTTCTCCTAATGTGGCTATGCAACAATGTGTGTGTGTGTGTGTGTGTGTGTGTGTGTGTGTGTGTGTGTGTGTGTGTGTGTGTGTGTGTGTGTGTGTGTACTCACCTAGTTGTACTCACCTAGTTGTGTTTGCGGGGGTTGAGCTCTGGCTCTTTGGTCCCGCCTCTCAACCGTCAATCAACAGGTGTACAGATTCCTGAGCCTATCGGGCTCTGGGATGTGTGTGTGTGTGTGTGTGTGTGTGTGTGTGTGTGTGTGTGTGTGTGTGTGTGTGTGTGTGTGTGTGTGTGTGTGTGTGTGTGTGTGTGTGTGTGTATCTGCCTTACCGTATTAGTATTATCCAGCTCTCCATTTTCATCCTTTTTTCTGCCTTTTTTCACCTTGTATTCCTCTCTCTCGCTTGTCAGATCCTCCTTCGTTCTCTCTTCCTTCTCCTCCTCCAGCGTCTCCTCCTCCTCCAGGGGCTCCTGCTCCTCCTGGGGCTCCTGCTTGCTGGGGTCGAAGCTGAGGGCCTCCGGACTCAAGGTGGCGATTTCAGTTGAGTCAATGTTCCCTTCGCATCTGACAGCCACCTGTGGGAGGTGTTGAGAAATAATAGGGTTTAATGGCGTTTGGGAGGTGGTGGTGATGGTGGTGGTGGTAGTGGTAGTGGTAGTGATGGTGGTGATGGTGGTGG
>NC_091185.1:3565290-3569785 GCF_040958095.1 Procambarus clarkii
CCAACAAAACACACACACACACACACACACACACACACACACACACACACACACACACACACACACACACACACACACACACACACACACACACACACACACACCCTTGCAGTTCCCACTCCCCAACATCGCTGTTCCACACCCTTACGTCCACCCACGCCCACACGCCCACGCACCCACTCTACCCCCACTTCCCGCCCACTCCCCAAAACCTTAATGACTGAGGCCAACACCGAGCAATTCTTCGGTCTGACCGACGCGTCGTTAAGGAAAGGTGAGAGAAACATTCTACAGATGGTTTATGTTGTTGTTCAGGGGTGGGTGGGCAGGGGGGGGGGCGGCCGGTGGGTGGGTGGGCGGGGGGCGGCCGGTGGGTGGGTGGGGGCGGCAGGTGAGGGGGGGGAGGAGGAGGAGGGGGTAGCAGGACAAGAAGGAAGAGGAGGAAAAGGAGAAACAACAGGTGCAGGAAGAAGGAGGCGGAGGAGAGTCAGTCGTCAGTCAGCAAGAGAAGAAGCAGACACAAGGAAGAACAAGAGAAGAAAGAACAAGAGAACAGAACAACAGGAGTAAAACAACAAAGAGAAAAAAATAAAGTCGTTTGTATAACGATCTTAAAGACAAATTTTGACATTTATATCGCTACTTTAAAACATTTTAAACTGCAAAATGAATCTGCCCAACTGGGCGGTAGTGGATGTGTGGATCTGCGGGCCGCTCCAAGCAACAGCCTGTTGAACCAACCTCTCACAAGTCAAGCCTAGGTCCCCACCCCCAGGGCTTTGGGGGGTAGAAACAAGTCCCAGAACCCACTTCAGGTATAATCCAGGTACACACCATATGTGTCATATATTCTCTTACAGCGTTCAACACTTTTAAACTTCTCGATTTGATCCTCGCCTCGACAAACAGGATCTGAAACTTCATCAGACGCAATGTTCCAGTCAGATAACTTCAGATTATAAGGTATTTGATAATCTCTTTTGCAACATACGTCAATCATTTTTGACAATCATCGATTGGTAATATATTTTGCAATATGAGACAATTGAGAGGCGATTGAATACCTTTCACATCCACATTTGTGGGGTTAGATTCTACTGTTTCCATCTGGCTCACAGCAGCTAGGCACGGTAAACTGTAGTCACGATGGGAAGAGTAATGACATCAGCACAGCCAGCTGTAACACCATCACCAACCATCTGAAGTGATGTCACTAGCCAGCTGTAACACCAACACCAACCATCTGAAGTGATGTCACTAGCCAGCTGTAACACCAACACCAACCATCTGAAGTGATGTCACTAGCCAGCTGTAACACCATCACCAACCATCTGAAGTGATGTCACTAGCCAGCTGTAACACCATCAACAACCATCTGAAGTGATGTCACTAGCCAGCTGTAACACCATCACCAACCATCTGAAGTGATGTCACTAGCCAGCTGTAACACCAACACCAACCATCTGAAGTGATGTCACTAGCCAGCTGTAACACCAACACCAACCATCTGAAGTGATGTCACTAGCCAGCTGTAACACCATCAACAACCATCTGAAGTGATGTCACTAGCCAGCTGTAACACCATCACCAACCATCTGAAGTGATGTCACTAGCCAGCTGTAACACCAACACCAACCATCTGAAGTGATGTCACTAGCCAGCTGTAACACCAACAACAAGCCTGCTGTGATGTCAACAACTACCTGAGAACAAATAGTTGAGTGTGCAATTTATGTTTCTAAATTACGAGTTGCAGCCATTATGTGGTGCAATGCCTGTCTAACTGAGCGATGGTGATGATGGTGATGGTGATGGTGATGGTGATGGTGGTGATGGTGATGGTGATGGTGATGGTGATGGTGATGGTGATGGTGATAGAAGGCTGTGTCCAAAATAAAAAATTCACTAAACCAAAAACCAACACATTAGAAAACAAGACGACAATGTGTTTACAACTTGTTTACGATGAAAGATGATGTGAACATCATCTTCCCTTCTGATCTTTCTATGTCAGTCATCTGTCTGTCTGTCTGTCTGTCTGTCTGTCTGTCTGTCTGTCTGTCTGTCTGTCTGTCTGTCTGTCTGTCTGTCTGTCTGTCTGTCTGTCTGTCAGCCTGCCTCTCTCTCTCTCTCTAGTCGTTTTGCTGTAAAATTTTCTCAAGAACCCCAAATGTTTTTTGAGAAAATTTGTGTGTACTTTAAGAGTCCTGTGTGTATCTTGAAAGCACATACGTTGTACCTTAAGAGCCCTTTGTGAATCGTGAGAGCAGCTGTGTGTGTGTATCTTATGAGCAGCTGCATGCATCTTCAGGGCACCTGTGTGCGTGTGTGTCCCAAGAATAACTGTTTGTGCACTTATCAGCTGTGTGCTAAGTCATGTAGGAATACCAGGGAATGACACTGCGGACGATGACACAGCAATTGCAACTAAAAAGGAAGAATGAAAACACTTTACGTATCAAGGAGTTTAGCACAACTTAAGAGAGCAAGTAGCGGTAAGACACAACGGAAGTTGTACAATCTTGAGATGATTTCGGGGCTTAGTGTCCCCGCGGCCCGGTCCTCGAACAGCCCTCCACCCCCCCCCCAGGAACCTGCTACCTGCTGTCTAACTCCCAGGTACCTATTTACTGCTAAGTAACAGGAGCATCAGGGTGAAAGAAACTCTGCCCATTGTTTCTCGCCGGCGCCCGGGATCGAACCCTGGACCACAGGATCACGCGTCCAGTGTTCTGTCCGCTCAGCCTATGGTCCAGGACGGACCGAAACGCCGTCGTCCCTTCAATTTCTGGTGTGTGATTTGGTCAACATTTTTCAGCCACATTATTGTGTTTTTTCATCTGTACTTGGCACATGTGTATGTTTGGATTCCTATGTGAACGTGGATTCGAAGCAGGCTTCGAATCCACGTGCATGGGAAGCACGCTTAAAGGTTCCAGAAAATGAAGGGAATTGTGAGCATTATTGGATATATATGCAGACCACTGTAGCATTATCTAATACAATGCGGAGTTCTAAATGAACTCAAGATTACCAGTAAGATAAGTTGTAAAATACAATGAACATTACCTTACTGAACTCAACCAATGAGCCAAAAACCCTTATCCACCTCCTGAATAATCTTGACATGAGTAACACATGATCACAACGTACAAGATTCTCAGAGGAATTGATAGGGTAGATAAAGACAGGCTATTTAACACAAGGGGCACACGCACTAGGGGACACACGTGGAAACTGAGTGCCCAAATGAGCCACAAAGATATTAGAAAGATTTTTTTTAGTGTCAGAGTTGTTGACAAATGGAATGCATTAGACAGTGATGTGGTGGAGGCTGACTCCATACACAGTTTCAAGTGTAGATATAATAGAGCCCAATAGGCTCAGGAACCTGTACACCTTTTGATTGACGGTTGAGAGGCGGGACCAAAGAGCCAGAGCTCAACCCCCGCAAGCAGAAATAGGTGAGTACATGTGAGTTTTACTCAGCCAAGCTACTCCATTCACGGATTAATTAGCCTAAATTGCACAGAGCAAATATAAATTAATTTGGTTTAGTTTAATATGTCAGAACGATGACTGTCTTTAATTTTAGTAAATCATCTGTCACTCACTTTGTAGCTGGAAGGTTACAGGTAATTTCCGGCATGAAACGATCTTCTAACGATTATTTTGTTTAATTAAAACCCATCAAATTTAACCCAGACTAACCTAAACTAACCCACCATAGCTTCGGGCAGCCATGTTAACGACGTATAAAGTTTTCATTACCATTAAACGTCGAAAATGCAAAATATTTGACTGTCATTTGGTGATACACTGGATGAAAGAGACCGGGCCGTATAGCCACCATAGTGCCATGTAAGCAAAAAAAACTGGTTAATGGTCATTTTGTCATTGTTATCTCGTATATCATGAATGATGATGAGGATCAACATGCTAACAGGATGATAATTATCATCCTCTAAAAGTGCCTTTTGAACTATGTATATGTGCTAGGCATGAATTCTTCTCCTATGTTATGATACATGAAAACCTTGGTACTGACGTGACTGTTTTTAATGACATTAATGACAAGACAAAACATTAATGACATATCATTTTAATGACAACATTTTTTTTTAATGAAAATCAACAGACCTTGAAGAGTAAGAAAGAGAAGTGGCTCACTAATTCATATCTTAGACCCCCATACACTACTCTGTTGCTTATCTTGCTTATCTCAGTTGCTCATCCCACTACTATATAGTAGTAATTGCTTGGCGCCTTCCCAGGATAGTTCCCTTCCCCTTCTGTTAAGCTGAGATGTATTAAATACACAAAACAGCTGATTCACTACATCAATTTCTCAATGACATCCGCGAGTTTATTGAAATAAAATAACATCTATGATAATTTTTTTTTTTTTTTTTTTTTTTTTTTTTTTTTTTGAGATATATACAAGAGTTGTTACATTCTTGTAGAGCCACTAGTACGCGTAGCGTTTCGGGCTGGT
>NC_091185.1:3570285-3597785 GCF_040958095.1 Procambarus clarkii
TTTCGCATAAGAATTATTGTTATAACTAGATATATCACCTCTCAATGGGAAGATGTTGAGACCTTCAACGATTCGGGTCATTTAGCGACCATACAGTTATAAAATGAACGTTGGAGAGTTCATTGTTCAATGTTCTTCTAGAGTGAAAACTTAACAAATGTAGAGATAATTCATGCTAGGGTCATTGACCTAACCCTGTAGGTCGTATTCAATAAAACACACACACACACGCACATACACATACATACATCCGTATATACATACACACATACACACAAATATATATATATATATATATATATATATATATATATATATATATATATATATATATATATATATATATATATATATATATATATATATATATATATATATATATACATATGCATTGTTTATATATTGCAGAATAAAGAGACACGTTATAATAAAAAAAAAAGATTCTATAGATAAAAAGAATGAAATATCTATTATTTATAGACAAAAAGATTGAAACACCTGACTACATTGGCAGGAAACGCACCAGGAAAGAGACAGTATAAGAAAACCTTCGTATAGCGCCCCTCGACATAGCTTCATATATCTCTTATTATTACACAAGACAATTGTCAGGAGCTTTACATTCTTAAAAATCCTTACAGCTAATGGAACTAACAGAGGAAGCAGCCTACTTAGTGATGCTCAGTGAACTGTGTGGAGAAACACACAGTTTATATATGTGTCATGTAGAAGCAATTTCATGATATAAATCACATTATAAAGGTTTGAAATAGTTTAAAAGCACACATATAATGAGAATCACGGTGTAGCAGACCTTCCCCCTTGAGAATCTCTCTCGCATAATCCTAAGGTATATATATATATTTACTGCTGTATCGAAGTATGTCCTACAGTATATATATTCAGAGCATTCCCCAGACTACAGTATATCCCTCACAATATGCAGAATAACCACAGTGACGAAATGGAAATGATGACAGCTATAGCCCTCAGTACATACGTGGCTTTGTTGCACAAGTTCTGCAATGTTGAATGTGCAAGGGGCTTCAGGGCCATCAACGTTGATGTGATATTAATGTTTCTCTGCATAATGATCACTGACTGTCCTGATTGACGCGAGGACGTATAACTGGTTAACTATTAGACGCACTTAACTGGTGGGGTAATGGACTGTGGAGCCATACAGGAGCGATTGGGCTTATCTAAACAGGATTATCAACTGGTGTACCATGTGTTTTTACAGGATATCACATCTGACAGGTGACGAAGTTCGTATTTACAAGAGAATAGGATGACTGTAATGCAGCTCTGCATGCATAATGATATCACAACAGCCTCGTGTATCTATGAGGAAATATTAAGGCCATAAAGTGGCATGGAACCAGCGTTCCTGTTCTCACTAGACTCACTCACTATCCAACCCGTCCTCTTAAAAATAACGTCACTTTTGGCTCGTATGCGCACTATGGCCAAATTTGGACGTAATTTGAAATGAAATCGACTCACAAAAGTGACGTACTGTTCCGTTTTCTCTTTGAGTCGTCCGGCCTACTCGGACAGCTTAGAAGAGGAACTTTAAATTAACGTTTTTCATAACGTTTTGAAACTTTATGAGAATTTCCTGCCCACCTAACCTATCAGAGGACCCTTAACTTACTGTTGTTGAAAAAAAAAATCCCTAATTTATTTTAATTTTTTTTTCATTTTCAAATTACGTCCATATTCGGCCATACGGACAAACGGCCAAAAGCGACGTTCTTTTTAATAGGACAGGTTGGATAACTATCATAGATCAGTCGGTGGCGTATCTAAATGGAGAATCCAAATACGTGTGTTCGATCCCAATATCAAATTAGCTCTGTTCAGCATGTTCGCAAATCAGGGTTCGAACATAGGAATTAAATGGAAAGTATTGCCATGACAACTTGAACGAACAGCCAGCTTTGATGTTTCTATACGAACATCTTTGAACAAATGTGAACAGCGTTGTACAAAAAGAATTATTCGAGTGAGTGGTTTAAACTGAACGTGGACAATATGGCAGAAAATTGATGTGGTTTATATATTGAACATCTAACGTGGACAATATAAACTGTTTTATTCCACTATGTATATTTTATCATTGGCTGGTCATGTCATTATCATCAGATAATTGTATTATTGCGAGTTACATAATACACAGCTGAAAAAGCTGAGTTTTATTAAAAAACTGTTTTTTTCAGGTTTATATGTAGGCTTGTTTGGTGTTGGACTAAAGGGCAATTAAACTTTGGAGGGGGTTATTAAGGCCTCTACAACAGATTACTGACCACCCAGGAAGTAGTCAGTAAGTGAACTACTTACTGACCCTTACTTAGGGTGGTGAACTACTCTAGTTCTGAACATAGTTCAAGACCAAAGTATGCTCTCAATGTGTATTCACCGTGAGGAGAAGTATACCTCTCAGTGTATATATATATTCTTTTATGTTGTGTGTGTTTTCTGCGACATAGAAAATGATTCTGTGATTCAGAGGTAGTATACTGAAGCTGTTTTTGACACATTTTTGAGAGAAGCAAGAAGAAGAAATGAGAAGAGAGAAGCTCATTTTTTTGAGAGAAAATGAGAGAGAATGTCTCTCTCATTTTTGAGAGAGACAATTATTTTGGTACCAGGGCACCTGTACCATGAGTACCTAGGAACGTGTACCAGGTACCACAGCCTGGTACTCTGGTACCAGGCTGTGGAAACATTCAACCAGGGTTGAATGTTTCAACTGGAACTGGTTACTTCATCAACATTAACGAGTTGGGCTTCAATAGCAGCTAAGAACATTCTGTATTTAAATAGTATTCTCATGATCATGTTTTATTTTTTTACTAAAAGTTGGAAGAAAAATAAACGAAGGATCTAGTTTGAAAGTTTTATGAGAGAAACGAGGAAATAAATAGTAAAATTACAGCCCCTTAAATGAGAAGAACATTGATCAGCACAAAGCCCTGAAAGATTAATGTAATCTTCAAGGGCCCTCTACTGGAGTGAACACAAGAATAAAGGACATATGTAGCCGGATACATAAATCATGACAGAGAAGCGAAGTGAAGTTTCCATGCTTTTTGGCGGTTTTAAGGATAGGCACTGTCCCCGCACGCACACACACACACACACACAACACACACACACACACACACACACATATGTACTGTATAACATTCTCCACAGAGAAGTACTGCAGGAGGAAGAGGGTTGAGAGGCAGTAGCAGCAGCAGGAACTGGATGTTGAAGGACCTCGTCAGGATTTTGTAGGAATGGGGAGGAGGTTAGAGAGCACCCATGTGAAGGATCTATCCCTCGCAGGGGACGAGCACAGCACCCACTCCAGGACAGCACCAGCAGCAGCGGAAATAAGATGAGAAGAGCGGGATGACACCACCTTCAGCAGAAATAGTCCAACGGCGTTCAGGGGGACTTAGGAGGCAGAGCGTTGGAGAGGAGGAGGGGTGTTGGTTGAGGGAGGCGACGTAGAGGGGGGAAGTGAGGGAGGGGGGACAACACTAGAAGACTGGACGTACGCGGGGATGCGACGTATGGAAGTCCCGCCACTTGCTCAAGTCCATCCGAGGCAGGATACCGGAGTCGCACGCCACGCGCGGGTTGCTGGAAAACATTTCAGATCCGTTGGGTTTAGTCCTGTTCCGAGCACGGCAGCCCCAGCAAACATGACAGTCACTATGTTAAAATGCTGTCACCCACTTGAGTAACTATAGCTGGATTGCTAGCATACTGGGCAAGGATAATACAAGCATGCACAGTAAATGGTAGAATGCTAGAAAGGACAAAACTAGAATGGATAATACTAGAACGTTTAAAACAAAGAAAGCAAAGGGTTATCCTAAATGAAAATGAATCTTACTTGAGAATGGGGTGATGCAAGGTCCCCTTTTGGGGCCAACCCTATTTTGTCATAGGCATTAATGACATAGATGAGAATACTACAAACCCACATCATCAAATTTGCTGATGACACTGAGATTTGTGATGACAGTGATATTCAGGCCTTTCAAAGAGATCTATGTGAACTTCACAAATGATCCTAAGATTGACAGATGATTTTTAATATCGATAAATGCAAGAGTTTGCATGTGGGGCATAATAATGCACATCACAACTACCAAAATTAACACGAACAAATCCATTTTTGTTTGAACTTCCATTAATGAATCTCTGTTAGATCCATAAATTAGAATAGAATACCACAAAATCAGGGTTTTCTTAGAAGAAATAAAATATACAGAAAATGTATAAAAAACAATAAAATAGGGGTAACAAAGCTACTCACATATCGTGGTCAGGTAGGACCATAGCGTACACTTGAACGGATTTTATATCGTCGCTGTTATCGCAGATTATCCGAGAAAGCTTCACCTTTCGGATCTCTTCGAGTTGTTCTGTGAAAAATGCATTAGATGGACAGGTGCAAAATTGAAAATACAAAAAAAAAAAAGATTTAAACAGCAGTAATTTATCAAATTGTAACTAAACGCATATATACATAAACTTGGATATAAAAATAATTCGTTTGTCATGGAATGGAAGCCTGTATATAAATAAATAAATATATATATACTTCAGGTTTGTATCGAAGTCACCTCCTGGGTTGAACTACTAGCCTTCTCTAGACCCAAGGATGAAAGTCCACAATATATATATATATATATAGTTCCTTAATTCCCGAATGCCTATTTATTTCTAGGTTGTCCGGCCTGGGAATCGAACCTAGGATCCCGATTGTGAGTCGAGACCTAGAAAAACCCGTAAATAATTGTATTGATAATATTATCCTTCTTAACTTTTGTTTTAACAGCCTGACTTTTGCTGTTATCCTCACACAACTTTCCTGGTGAGTTGGGACTGTATGGGAGAGTGCTATAGGGAGGGAGGATGGGAGAGAGGGAGAGAGACAGACAGAAATCTAGACACCGTAGGATCTATCTTGAGATGATTTGGGGGCTTAACATCCCCTCGGCCCGGTCCTCAGCCAGGCCTACTTTTTATTACACATCCCCCAGGAAGCAGCCCGTAGCAGCGGTCTAACTCCCAGGTACCTATTTACTGCTAGGTAACAGGGGCATCAGGGTGAAAGAAACTGTTTGCCCATTTGTCTCCGCCTCTACCAGAGATGCCCCAACTAGTTTAGTTTAGGATGCCCCAATTATAGTTATCTATAAATAGATTTTTTGCTCCCGGACGTTTTCTTTGATACGATGGGGGGACTCCGCGGCCCTATGCTCATCCCGGTGATTTGATCACCTGTCCTCGTCTACACTTGGTAAATGCCCACCTACGGTTATCCACGCCCACCTACACCTACTTACACTTACTCCACTTACATTCCCCTGTGTTCACCCATATTCATATGTTACTCACCTATCGTAAACTCGGATGGGAAGCCCCGATTCTCGTACCAGAAGCGATCTCCGTATCGCAGCTCCTTGAAGGTGAGTCCAATGAGACAACTGAAGGTAGGACCCACCATGGAGCCTTGCATGGGTCGCTCACTCACTCCGCCACTCCACAGGTCGATGTCATCAGGATGCCTGGAGGAGGAGGATTGAGAATAGAGATACGAAGGAAAATTGATAAATAGGGAAATACGAAACGAGATGTAGACGGGACAGAGGAAGTACTAGATGAAACAATAAGAGAGATAATAACACAACTCTCACGGTGTACATTGAGGAGCTGTAGAACCATTAAGCAGAAATTTGTCTTATTTCTAGAGGCTCAGATTCCAGAAACGATAAATAAAGGAATTATTTTTGCTGTTTTTAATATTTAAAGTTGAAACTCGTTTTGTCCTGAAGAGTTATAAAATGAGAGTGTATATATATATATATATATATATATATATATATATATATATATATATATATATATATATATATATATATATATATATATATGAAGTTCTCATTGTATATGAACATAAACTTGTCTCACACACCTGCAAACTTTGCTTGCGTACTGAGACCCGGATTCACGCCTCGGATCACAAACAAAGAGACATGGGAAAAACCTACTTGTAAATCTCGCTGTATCTGTAGACAGTCTTGTTGGGCATCACCCCCAGGAGGTCGTCGAAGGTATGCGCCCGCCTCAGCCCACACAACTCCCTGAAGGCGTTGTAGGAGGGCACGCCGTGTTCCCGGGCTCTCTGCATGTTGATGGCCGCCAGGTCCATGCCCCACCGCTTGTCCGGTTCTTGGAAGAGGTGGTTGGTAACCTGCAGGAGGGACGTTGTTTGAAGGGAAAATATAGTAGACGCTTGCGGCAGTGCCAGAAGGAAAGGTGAGGGAAAGAACGGCATCGCAAAACCAGACGAGAATGGAGGCACGTTGCTGCAGTATGGGGTGAAGAATCATGGAACGACAGTGGATGCTTAGGGAGATAGGGTTCATTAAGGGATAGGAAATGGCTACCTAAAGAAGCTAGGGACGGGCTGTTGCTCAAGGGAAGTGTTTATTGTTCCCTGGGTATAAATAGGAGCTGCCTCGAATGGGTCAAGTGCCTCATGTGGGCCAATAAAAGCAGCCTCGTATGGACCAATAGGAGCTGCCTCGTGTGGACCAATAGGAGCTGCCTCGTATGGACCAATAGGAGCTGCCTCGTATGGACCAATAGGAGCTGCCTCGTATGGACCAATAGGAGCTGCCTCGTATGGACCAATAGGAGCTGCCTCGTATGGACCAATAGGAGCTGCCTCGTATGGACCAATAGGAGCTGCCTCGTATGGACCAATAGGAGCTGCCTCGTATGGACCAATAGGAGCTGCCTCGTATGGACCAATAGGAGCTGCCTCGTATGGACCAATAGGAGCTGCCTCGTATGGACCAATAGGAGCTGCCTCGTATATGCCGATACGCGTTCTGCAATACTCTTTACTATCTTCATGGTATGTTCCACAGATGATAAAATTACCTGGCAGCCTCGGTTAAAACAGAGGCGCAGTGACTCTCAGCTACACCCATGCAGGTCGGCGTTCAATCCCCGACCGTCCAAGTGGTTGGGCACCATTCCTTCCTTCCCCATGCCATCCCTAATCCTTATCCTGATCCTTTCTAAGTGCTATATAGTCGTAATGGCTTATTGGCGTTTTCCCCCTGATAGTTCCCTTCCCTTCTCAGCTACACAATTAAGAGACTATATGTGGCAGGGCATAGTGTGCCAGGGCATAGGGTGCCAGGGCATAGAGTGCCAGGGCATAGGGTGCCAGGGCATAGAATGCCAGAGCATAGAGTTCTCACTAGAGAAAGGAAAGTTTCACCAAGAAGGAACTCAATGAAGTGACTTAAAAAGCTAGTGTTTGTTAGTAGGAGCAAAGGACGTAACCCTTACCTCCTGAGTGATGGAGTCGTCCATAGCTTGAGCCACCTGGTTGATGAGCCCCATGATGAACTGGTCGCACCAGCCGCCCTTGTACAGGTCGTACGGCTGTCGCAGCATCTCACTCAAACGCTGTGAACCTGGAGAACGACAAGGTTGCTGGACTTACAGACGACACAACAGAACAATTCACGTACGAGCCTGTTGCTCACAATCCACATCTACAATGAGGATTTTTTTGCCGCGGTTACACACAGAAATCACAATAGCATGATGCATCAAATGAACAAATCCACAAGGGCCGTGTCGAGGGTTCGAACCTCCGGCCGGGATCCTCTCGGACGTAGGTTCGAATCCTCGTCACGGCTCTTGCGGATTTGTTCTTTTGCCGCGGTGTATGTCATGGAAATATGGCTTTTAAACAGCAACGTGTTTGGCAATTTACGTCAAATGTCCTGATTCAGGAAAGACCTGGGTAAATACTGGTTTGGAAATTGGGGTTGTTGATTTATGGTTCAAATTACGGGTAGGTCCAGAGCTACTGGTGTCGTAGAGGCAGATACAGTACAACTCATAGATGTGAGATCGCTGTATTGTTTTAATCGTAGGTTAAACACACACACACACACACACACACACACACACACACACACACACACACACACACACACACACACACACACACACACACACACACACACACACACACACACACACATATATATATATATATATATATATATATATATATATATATATATATATATATATATATATATATATATATATATATATTTATTTGTTTACAAGAAGGTACGTTGAGTTCTGAGAATACATAATATTTGTGTTATATATATATATATATATATATATATATATATATATATATATATATATATATATATATTGGTGTATACTGGCAGCAGGTTTTCTTTCAAACATGTTTCATTGAATATGACCGCATATTCTGTATTTATTATTTTCTGGTTTAGGGCTTCTATCCCTCTAACTATTTTCTTAGCATCAGGGCTTAATTGGAATAGGAGTTCTCCAAATGGGTTTAAACCCATTTGGAGAACCCTCTAAACAAATGGGTTTAGGTGGATATATAAGTAGCAGCCGCCTCGTATTGGTCAATTGGAGTTCTACAATCTCCTTTATTCTCATATCATTGTTGTTTTCAAGCTTGGCACCTTATGATAATTACCTGAAGGTGTAGTTGACGAAACAATTACTCAAAAGAGATGTCTTACCGATGTACTTGTGAGCGGGGCTCCAGCGTTCGATGGTGGAGGGGAGGAGGGAGTGGCCGAACCTGAAGACGGCGGTGACGAAGTTCGAGGACATGGACGGATTGACCTTCGGGTCGTAGCCGTCGAAGTGACCCTGAACACACACTGAGGAAGAGAACATGTAATGAGGGAAAACAAACCACATAACGAGTAGAACAACGATATATTTATTCAGGAAAGGAATTTATTCATTTAGGAAAGACTTGGGTAAATACTGGTTCGGTAACAGGGTTGTTGATTTATGGAACCAATTACCGCGTAACGTGGTGGAGGTGGGGTCCCTCGATTGTTTCAAGCGTGGGTTGGACATGTTTATGGGTGGTTTATGGGTATTGGGTGGTTATAGATAGGAGCTGCTTCGTATGGGCCAATAGGCCTTCTGCAGTTACCTTGTTCTTATGTTCATTACAAGAGTGTAATTACTATGCTATGTATCCTCACAACCCCAATGTACCTTCTTGTATATGTATAAATAAATAAATAAATTCATCACTTAGGAGGGCTGGTCGACGACCGGGCCGCGGGGACGCTAAGCCCCGGAAGCACCTCAAGGAAACCATGATCTAAGGACAAATGAGGAAATGTATATGTTTATCTCTCAGAATGTTTGGTAATATGTTTATTGTTTGTGATGTGTGTATATGTATATATTAACACGATGTACTGAACGGGGTGAGAATAGCTTGAGCTACCTCATCCCTTTGTGTGTATTTTACCTCAATAAACTTATTTCAATTTCAATTTCAAGGATAAATGCATAGGAACAACACGAGTTTAAGAAGCTATAATTCCTACCCAAAACCCAGTGTTGACCAGAATTCATAAAGCACTTACGTGTCCTCTTACAAATTCTCTCCATCTTTCCTCAATAATGGCGACATTGTTTACATTGAATAAATAGTTTATAAGCTCGGTACCCTTGGAGGTTGTCTATAACAATAATAACCTTGCGAGAATGACATCGCCGAGCTCCCAAAGTCGCATACTGTGTATTAAATACAAAGCCACCATTATTGAGGAAAGATGAACTGGTTTCGTAAGTGGTAAAGTAAGTTATTGATGAATCCTGGTCCTGACTGCTAATAGACCTGTCACCATCTCTTTCAGCGTATTGCAACAGTTGGTATTGACAGCAGCAATACCAGTTTCAACTTAAGATTCAACAGAGCCGAAGAAGTTGTTAAACACATATGGCAAAATCTTATACTGAAGCGACCACACGAGTCATAAATACTCACACTCCGCCCAAGTAAAACAGAAACAAGCAACACTTAGTGGGCCAGCCAGAGGCTTAGGGCCCGCGCAGTGGGCCAGCCAGAGGCTTAGGGCCCGCGCAGGAATATCCCTGCAAAAAAGGCAATACCAGAAGATGGAGAAATCTGCAGCACTCACCTTCTTCTGCAAGATGATCCCGTATTTGTTCATGACTTCCTTCCCAAGCACCATAGGCAGGAACTCGTTGTAGGTGATGTGTTGAGTGATGGCCGCGATGATGTGGCGCGCCTCCTGCAGAAGGCCAGGGTTCAAGTACGTTTATGGAGACAATAAAAGACATCTCAAAGGCTAGAAAAATGAAGGGACGACGACGTTTCGGTTCATCCTGGACCATTCTCAAGTCGATTGTGGCTATGATGTAGCCAGGGGTTACAATCGACTTGAGAATGGTCCAGGACGGACCGAAACCTCGTCGCCTCTTTATCTTCTGGTGTGTGTGATTTGGTCATTATCTCTTCAGCCACGTTATTGTGACTCATCGTCTGTAAATGGTAAATCATATTTCAATGTATTGATGGTGCTGGAAGCCAGCATTCATCATCTGTGATGAAATTGGAGTGTGTGTGTTGGAGGGAGGATGGCGGTACTGGTAAGGGGTCAAGGGAGGTCACGTTACGTTGAACGTACTCGTGCATAATGCATTTACTTTGCACATTATTGCAATACTTTATTGCACGAGAAAGCAGTTAAGAAAGAGAGAGACATAGAGAAAAACTAACCTCATACAGCTTCACGTCTTCCCAGTGAGGGTTATATTTGTACAGTTCAGCAGCGATCCTGTTGTGTTCACGCATCATCAAGGTGTGTACCACAGCCAACACCTGGAATGAGAGGGGAATATGAGACGACGCGCCAATTCAAGTAGGATTAATAGGTTTAAAAAAGTAGGGAACTTTCTTTCGGAATACAGAAAAGACATCACACATTGCAAAGAAAACGGATATAAAATCTATCACTTCCAGGGGAAACACAAGAATTTATAGCCACTCATAAATGAAGACTATAAATTGCATTTTCTAGATTATTAGGAGTAAAATAGCTTAGATTTTACACTGCATTCGTGGAGATTACATAACTCTGTGCTATAGGCTCAGTGTAACTGATATCTACGTAGCAATTGTTGTATAAATGATGATATATAACTAAATTCAGTACAACTGATTGGTCCAGTATTACTGATGACTTAGAGAGGCTGAAGTGTAATACATGATCACACACTCATTTATCTCTATGCACCTGTACATAAAGATTTACCAGAATAAATGATAAAAGTGAATAAAATATTATTTTCTAAGTATTATAATGTGTATATATTAATGTTAATATAACCTTATTTTATTGGTATTTTTAGCATTATTTGTTATATTGATATTGAATTTATTTTTGTTATATTTGTTAACTCTATATTTTATTACAACTACCGCAATTACTACAGTTATACCTAATCAACCCGTTCTCGCACTTGCTTATAGTCAATATCTTGCTTATGAATAAGTGCATATGTGACATACTAATTTATTGTGAATATTTGAGTTTACCTTGAAAAGCTGAATAGAAAACCACAACCTAACCTAACTTTCTTAGTATGTTAAGATATGGAATAGTGACTATAAGCAATACGTCATATATGTGCTGTCTTGTGCGAGAGCAAGGTTGCCCTAATACAGGTATACCTAATACAGATATACCTACTAATCCGACTCATCTCATACCTAGTAGGTATACCTACTAATTCTCAATTAATAATCGTATTAATTACTATAGTAAGAACAGCCGTTAAATTAATAGTAGAAGCCTAGTAGTAGTTGAAATAGCAATAGCAGCTAAGTAATAGTTTAAGTAGTTGTAGTAATAACAACAATAGTAGGAGTGACGTAGTATATTAAATAGTAGTAGTTGTAAGTACATGTTTGTAAACAAAGAACACGTGGTGTTACCAGCTGTTCATTGACCCTGCCGTCGCCGGCGTCGAAGCAATAGACATCCTTGTTGGGCCTGATGCAGCCGTCGCTGGGATCATTGAGCTTCAGGGGCAGCAAGTCCTTCATGCCGTACTCCCTGAACACCGGCAGCGACTGTGTAGCAGGACGGGAGAGTATGGTTTTAGCGAACAGTAGGATGAATGGTGGGAGGGGGAACTGTGTTACTGATGTTCAGCACTACTGCTTGAGGAGTCGGGTCGTAAGACTCTCTCTCACACACTCTCTCTCTCTCTCTCTCTCTCTCTCTCTCTCTCTCTCTCTCTCTCTCTCTCTCTCTCTCTCTCTCTCTCTCTCTCTCTCTCTCTCTCTCTCTCTCTCTCTCTCTCTCTCTCTCTCTCTCTATATATATATATATATATATATATATATATCTCTATCTCTCTCTCTCTCTCTCTCTCTCTCTATATATATATATATCTATATCTATATATATATCTATATATATATCTCTCTCTCTCTCTCTCTCTCTCTCTCTCTCTCTCTCTCTCTCTCTCTCTCACCTTCATCAGTCCACCTCTCTGCAGACGTAGTTCCTCAGCGTGCTTGGTAACCTGTGCCGTACACCCAGTTCGCAGTCGATATAGGCCGGCCAGTTCGTTGGTGGCGCTTCGGGGTCCTATTGAGGCGAATGGGAGCAGAAAATATTATTTGCATGCTAGTATAAAGGAATTACAAAAGAATCTGTAACCGATTCAGGAAAGACCTGGGTAAATATTGCTTATGTAAAAGCATTTTTTTATGAAACAAATTACCGGGTAAGATAATTGACCTGGGATCGCTGGAGTGTTTCAAGCGTAGGTTAGACATATATATTCACGATTGGTTGATTGATTGATGAAGATTAAGCCATTCCATTAGGTGGCACGGGCATGAATAGCCCGTTAGTGGTAGATCACATTCACTTGTTTGGAGTGAGTGTGATCTTAGGTCGTGAATATACGAATGAGTTTGGGTGGATATAAATAGGAACTACCTCGTATATCGTACTTTACGGGCTATTCATGCCCGTGCCACCTTTTGGGTGGCTTAATCTTTATCAATCTTTATATCGTACTAACGGGAGACATCTCCCGTCACGCAGGGTGCAGTCGCACCTCCACAGATCTCCAGTATCAGCTAAGGATACTGGTAATGGCTCCAAAGGGCCATCACTTACGGGCTATTCATGCCCGTGCCACCTTTTGGGTGGCTTAATCTACATCAATCAATCTATACCGTACTAAGAGCCAACAGAAAGACGGTAAGGTTTGGTAGCTGAGGAAGCGACGATACTGACCGAGTTTGCAGCCGTGCCTGACGCCGTAGAGAGAGCGAACCATGGAGATACAATTCTGCCTGAAGAGGGAGTAGAAGGGATCCTTATCAGGGACCTGGATGGGGAAGCATTCCGGATGGGTTGGCTGAGGACCGCAGCACTTCGGGTCTTGCTTATTCGCTTCTGTGACACAACAAGAAGAAAATTGTCATCCACACTTCCTTGGAAATAAAGATTGGTTACTTAAAAACTTTTCTTATTAAGACTACTCATAGCCCTAGTCGATAAAGCTTCGGCCTCACACGCGTGGGGTTCACGGTTCGAGACTCCTACAGCGCAGGTGAATGGAAAGAAGAATGAATGAGAAATACTGTGAACAAGATTTCAATTAGAACTTTTGGAACAACATGTTAGGCGATATTTGCAACTTTCCCCTTGATGGAGAGTTGCCCCTAAACCCGAGATTAATTCAATTTATAATCCAAATTATTTATATCCCCAACAAAATACTCAGTTATATATATATATATATATAATATATATATTGCATTTCTCTTTTTATTTACAACCATTGAGTAGCCTATTTGACTACATTTTAGATCTCAACTAACAAAACTGTAATTAGTTCGTGAATTCTTAAGTAAAGGAATTTTGGGGATTAGTTACTGTGCCCATTGTATATCAATATAACCTTTTAATTACCACTCATAAGATGAGTATAGGATATAGTACTCCTCTCAGGGTGATATATGATCTACTACCCCCCCCCCCCGTTACAGGATGGGTATAAGACCCACTACCACCCACAGGATGAGTATGAGACCCACTACCACCCACAGGATGAGTATGAGACCCACTACCACCCACAGGATGAGTATGAGACCCACTACCATCCACAGGATGAGTATGAGATCCACTACCACTCCCCAGGATGAGTATGAGACCCACTACCACCCACAGGATGAGTATGAGACCCACTACCACCCCACAGGATGAGTATGAGACCCACTACCACTCCCCAGGATGAGTATGAGATCCACTACCACCCCACAGGATGAGTATGAGATCCACTACCATCCACAGGATGAGTATGAGACCCACTACCACCCACAGGATGAGTATGAGATCCACTACCACTCCCCAGGATGAGTATGAGATCCACTACCACCCCACAGGATGAGTATGAGACCCACAGGATGAGTATGAGACCCACTACCACCCACAGGATGAGTATGAGACCCACTACCACCCACAGGATGAGTATGAGACCCACTACCACCCACAGGATGAGTATGAGACCCACTACCACCCCACAGGATGAGTATGAGACCCACAGGATGAGTATGAGACCCACTACCACCCACAGGATGAGTATGAGACCCACTACCACCCACAGGATGAGTATGAGACCCACTACCACCCACAGGATGAGTATGAGACCCACTACCACCCCACAGGATGAGTATGAGACCCACAGGATGAGTATGAGACCCACTACCACCCACAGGATGAGTATGAGACCCACTACCACCCCACAGGATGAGTATGAGACCCACTACCACCCCACAGGATGAGTATGAGACCCACAGGATGAGTATGAGACCCACTACCACCCACAGGACGAGTATGAGACCCACTACCACCCCACAGGATGAGTATGAGACCCACAGGATGAGTATGAGACCCACTACCACCCACAGGATGAGTATGAGACCCACTACCACCCACAGGATGAGTATGAGACCCACTACCACCCCACAGGATGAGTATGAGACCCACAGGATGAGTATGAGACCCACTACCACCCACAGGATGAGTATGAGACCCACTACCACCCACAGGATGAGTATGAGACCCCACTACCACCCCACAGGATGAGTATGAGACCCACAGGATGAGTATGAGACCCACAGGATGAGTATGAGACCCACTACCACCCACAGGATGAGTATGAGACCCCACTACCACCCACAGGATGAGTATGAGACCCACAGGATGAGTATGAGACCCACAGGATGAGTATGAGAGCCACTCACGCTAATGAACTGAGCCTCCGTGGCCTCCTGAGACTCACCTTTGGTCTCCGCCGTGAGCGTGAGGTCATGATCAATAGCCTGGCCCCAAGCAATAGTCATGATAGTGACGGCATGGTCGTGGAGCCCTTCGTCGCGGTGGATGTGGGCGGAGACGACCCGGGGAGACGGCAGTGGGTATCCTCCACGACCCACACGAGGGGCGTCGATGCCTGCAGAAGGTAGCAACAGTCAGTTCAATCCCCCGAAGGCAAAACAGAGTGATGTCACACACCTGGAACTCAGTCTATACGTGTGAAGTTTATATTATTATTAATTTTACCGTCAGCATAGTCAGGTGGAAGACGGCGCTTGAAGGCGGTGTTCTTGGATCCCCAGGTCGGGTTTTCTAGGTTGTTGCAGCTGCCATCGTAGTCCCTGTATCTGAGGGTATAAAAGGCATGGGTGATAGGAGGTGTTATATTGGTCTTTTCTCTTTCTTTCTCTCTCTCTCTCTCTCTCTCTCTCTCTCTCTCT
Source organism: Procambarus clarkii (assembly GCF_040958095.1). NCBI lineage: Eukaryota > Metazoa > Arthropoda > Malacostraca > Decapoda > Cambaridae > Procambarus > Procambarus clarkii. The sequence goes on from NC_091185.1 coordinate 3,586,001, forward strand.
CTCTCTCTCTCTCTCTCTCTCTCTCTCTCTCTCTCTCTCTCTCTCTCTCTCTCTCTCTCTCTCTCTCTCTCTCTCTCTCTCTCTCTCTCTTTACCTTTTCAGTTCACATTTCTTTGGTTTGAAGAAGTCCGGACAGATGGCGCCAATGATGGTCTTGGAGGTATCAACAAGAGGCATACCATTGATCAGGACGTCCTTCGGCAGGTTATACCTTGGGGGGAGATATGCAGATCAGTACCAGGAGTCAGCGAACACTAACGAAACCTGTATATCTTTCCTCGATCGTGGCGGCTTAATCTGCGTTTTTATTAAATCGATTATGACTGCGAAGGCTTACAATCTGCGACAATAATAACATTGGTTGGCGAAGTTTTGATGCTCCTAAAGTCTTAACTATATAGAGGCTAAGCCGCTATGATTAAGGAAAGATACATAGGTTTCGTAAGGGTTAAGTTTGTTAAGCATATCATGTGGGTGAATAAAGTTTACTTAGTTGATGATATGTATTTTAAGTTCGTAAAGTCTACTCTGAAATAGTATTCAATACTTCTCTTGTTAAGCAGTGTAGCGAGGACTGCACTCTTTTTAACATCCTATACTAAATGTTGCTCCGGTACACCCTCTCCCCACACATGTAACACATACACCTACACAATACCCATACACACGAACCAAACTCTCTTAGACCGAAAAATACACACAATCATACCGTAATACACATATATAAGGTCTCAGGTTCGATTCTCGCGGCGGATCAGAGGCTTTTGTGCACTGTGCTTTTGTTCAGCGTACCTGCACTCATAAACAACACCTCTACACCCACACACACACACACACACACACACACACACACACACACACACACACACACACACACGCACTCAACCAACCACCGTTCCACCTACACATCCGCCACAAACACAACAAGAGCTCACTGTTTAGCCAAGTTCCTTGTGGTCTCCACCAGCACAGCTCCCAAGTTACTGATGTCCTTCTTATCAGGCTTGGGACCAGGTCTTGGGAGTCCCAGCCGGTCCCTCGCTGCCGTGAAGGCGGCATCCACGGACTGGAAGGTGATGCAGGTGAAGCCGTCACCTGCCTGGGGGAACCTGAAAAGGTGAAAAGGGGGAATTAGGTGGTGAAGGGGAGACGAGCTCAGGAAATGGTAGATGGGGCTATATCACCTGCTTGGAGACACCCTTATGGAGTCTTAGTGTTCAGGGGAAGCAAGGATAAATGTGCAGGTTAGAATTACTGGATGAAAGCTTAGGGAAGAACAAGCAAAAAAAGTGGAGAAAGAACACAAAGATGGAGGCAGAACACAGACATGAAGAACAGAAACATTCTGGAGCTACGAAACGCATTTTGGAAAATCGCGAACTTGTGTATTATGATAAAACGTAATAATATTTTCCATGCAAAGCATTCTCGCACACATATATAGACACACACACACACACACACACACACACACACACACACACATACACACACACACACACACACTTACTGGAGGCCGTTGAAGACACCAATCGCGTGGTCTCTGGCCGACGACTTTCCAGGACCCGGAATGAGCAGAGCGCAGTGGCTGTTGTCGCGACGTCGTGGGCCTCCGGACAGGCTTCGACCCCCACCGGGAAACCTGTAGGAGAGGGCAGGCTAGGGACATATGCTTCCTGGAGACAACGAGTGAAAGATGTTCTTGAAACACACACACACACAAAGCAACCACCAATTAACCCTCTGGTTACTCTCCCACTGTCCCAGAGTGGTTGAGCCCCATTCCTTTCCCGTTCAACCACTTGGGCTGGACGGTAGAGCGACGGTCTCGCTTCATGCAGGTCGGCGTTCAATCCCCGGCCGTCCCAAAGTGGTTGGGCACCATTCCTTCCCCACCCGTCCCAGCCCAAATCTTTATCCTGACCCCTTTCTCAGTGCTATGTACCTGAGAGCGATAATAGCTCTCGCTATCGAGGACAGGAAGTCTTAGTCCAGTAGTCTTATGTAGTCTTATTCCGGCATCCTTACGAAGTCTTAGTCCTATAGTCTTATGAAGTCAACAGATGGTTGCTGCCATAATGAGACTTCGTAAGACTACTGGACTATGACTTCGTAAGACTAGCACCCTGGTAACTATTTTATTGCGAGGTGAACAGAAGCATTTGGATGAAATAAAACATTGCCCAAACGCTTCTCTCCAGCTTGCGTACCTCGGCTGTCAGTCAAGAACGTAGACCACTGGAAGAAGAGAGTATACCGTATACCTAAAATATTACGGTATCGGTTCATAGACTTATATCCAGACAGCCCAATACCCTAAGGTACTGCCCTAGTTATAAATGTTATTTAATCGCGTTTCTCAAATAGTTTACTAGTTTCCAGTTCAGCTAAGACAGGTTTCTAGTTCACCTAAGACAGGTTTCTAGTTCACCTAAGACAGGTTTCTAGTTCACCTAAGACAGGTTTCTAGTTCACCTAAGACAGGTTTCTAGTTCACCTAAGACAGGTTTCCAGTTCAGCTAAGACAGGTTTCTAACTCACCTAAGACAGGTTTCTAGTTCACCTAAGACAGGTTTCTAGTTCACCTAAGACAGGTTTCTAGTTCAGCTAAGACAGGGTTCTAGTTCACCTAAGACAGGTTTCTAGTTCACCTAAGACAGGTTTCTAGTTCACCTAAGACAGGTTTCTAGTTCACCTAAGACAGGTTTCTAGTTCACCTAAGACAGGTTTCTAGTTCAGCTAACACAGGTTTCTAGTTCAGCTAAAACAGGTTTCTAGTTCAGCTAAGACAGGTTTCTAGTTCACCTAAGACAGGTTTCTAACTCACCTAAGACAGGTTTCTAGTTCAACTAAGACAGGTTTCTAGTTCACCTAAGACAGGTTTCTAGTTCACCTAAGACAGGTTTCTAGTTCACCTAAGACAGGTTTCTAACTCACCTAAGACAGGTTTCTAGTTCACCTAAGACAGGTTTCTAGTTCACCTAAGACAGGTTTCTAGTTCACCTAAGACAGGCTTCTAGTTCAGCTAAGACAGGGTTCTAGTTCACCTAAGACAGGTTTCTAGTTCACCTAAGACAGGTTTCTAGTTCAGCTAAGACAGGTTTCTAACTCACCTAAGGCAGGCTTCTAGTTCACCTCATTTTGGTTTCTAGCATTTCTTACCTCACGCGTCCCTGGGGAGGGAAGCCAATGTGAAATGCATCTGCGTCAGCCTCTGCGTCAGCCTCTGCGTCAGCCTCTGCGTCAACTCTTACCAACGCCGTCGTCCACAACACCAGCACCAGTAATCTGAAACAATTAAAAATAAGAACACTGATACAGGGGAGTGAATGATGACACACGCAGTAGTGTTATGTAGGGGTGAGAGAAAGGTGTAGGGGTGAGAGAAAGGTGTAGGGGGTGAGAGAAAGGTGTAGGGGGTGAGAGAAAGGTGTAGGGGTGAGAGAAAGGAGTAGGGGGTGAGAGAAAGGTGTAGGGGTTGAGAGAAAGGTGTAGGGGTTGAGAGAAAGGTGTAGTGGTTGAGAGAAAGGTGTAGGGGTTGAGAGAAAGGTGTAGGGGTTGAGAGAAAGGTGTAGGGGTGAGAGAAAGGTGTAGGGGGTGAGAGAAAGGTGTAGGAGGTGAGAGAGAAAGGTGTAGGGGTGAGAGAAAGGTGTAGGGGGTGAGAGAAAGGTGTAGGGGGTGAGAGAAAGGTGTAGGGGTGAGAGAAAGGAGTAGGGGGTGAGAGAAAGGTGTAGGGGTTGAGAGAAAGGTGTAGGGGTTGAGAGAAAGGTGTAGGGGTGAGAGAAAGGTGTAGGGGTTGAGAGAAAGGTGTAGGGGTTGAGAGAAAGGTGTAGGGGTTGAGAGAGAAAGGTGTAGGGGTGAGAGAAAGGTGTAGGGGTTGAGAGAGAAAGGTGTAGGGGTTGAGAGAAAGGTGTAGGGGTTGAGAGAAAGGTGTAGGGGTTGATAGAAAGGTGTAGGGGTTGAGAGAAAGGTGTAGGGGTTGAGAGAAAGGTGTAGGGGTTGAGAGAAAGGTGTAGGGGTTGAGAGAAAGGTGTAGGGGTTGAGAGAAAGGTGTAGGGGTTGAGAGAAAGGTGCAGGGGTTGAGAGAAAGGTGTAGGGGTTGAGAGAAAGGTGTAGGGGTTGAGAGAAAGGTGTAGGGGTTGAGAGAAAGGTGTAGGGGTTGAGAGAAAGGTGTATGGGTTGAGAGAAAGGTGTAGGGGTTGAGAGAAAGGTGTAGGGGTTGAGAGAAAGGTCTAGGGGGTGAGAGAAAGGTGTAGGGGTTGAGAGAAAGGTCTAGGGGGTGAGAGAAAGGTGTAGGGGTTGAGAGAAAGGTGTAGGGGTGAGAGTAAGGTGTAGGAGTGAGAGAAATGAGTACCAATATTGAGAAAAGGGTCAGAGTGTTGCTTGATATGTAGTGATGCCAGAGAAGCACACTAAAGAGATGGACAGGCAATGTCCTGGTAAAATTTGGCGAGAGGGAGATAGTGAGAGGGAGATAGTGAGAGGGACATAAAGAGAGGGAGAAAGTGACTTGGAAGGAACAAAATATTCAATACTATTTAAATATATATATTTTGCCCTTTATTATATACATTTCTCAAACCGTCTTGAAATATGCTTTTGAGGTGGTTGGGTTCATTGTGTGACTGACGTGGTGCGGGGAAGGGAAGCGGAGGCTGCTGGCTGGGGTTTGTGGATACTTCTGGCCAATGGATATGAGATAGACTAAGTGTGCTGTCATCTATATTTACCTTGCATTTCAGTTTTAGTGTAATTTTTACACTTCATTCTTTACGAAGACAATAATGGAACGACTGAAATCTGGGTATTTACGTATAAATTATCAATTAGTATAGTTTTGGTTCTTTCACAGTCTCTCTCTCTCTCTTTCTCTCTCTTTCTCTTTCTCTCTCTCTCTTTCTCTCTCTCTTCTCTCTCTCTCTCTCTCTCTCTCTCTCTCTCTCTCTCTCTCTCTCTCTCTCTCTCTCTCTCTCTCTCTCTCTCTCTCTCTCTCTCTCTCTCTCTTTCTCTCTCTTTCTCTCTCTCTTTCTCTCTCTCTTTCTCTCTCTCTCTCTCTCTCTCTCTCTCTCTCTCTCTCTCTCTCTCTCTCTCTCTCTCTCTCTCTCTCTCTCTCTCTCTCTCTCTCTCTCTCTCTCTCTCTCTCTCTCTCTCTCTCTCTCTCTCTCTCTCTCTCTCTCTCTCTCTCTCTCTCTCTCTCTCTCTCTCTCTCTCTCTCTCTCTCTCTCTCTCTTTATTAATTTAATATTACCCTACTATCCCTCACATTAAACTGTCTCACAGACCAACCTCTCCAATGTTACCAATTCAATCTCGTCCTCTCCCTCTCTTCCTTTCTCCTAATGTTTCTACCTCCCACCTTCCTTCCTCTACCGTCCTCCCTACTCTCCTCCTTACTTCCCTCTCTCTCCTTCCTAACCTTCCTACGTCTCTACCCCCCCCCTCCCTCCGCCCTCTCTCTACCTATCCCCGCCCTTTCATAATTCTATCCATCTCATTAACCTCAAAGCAACCGCCGAGGGCTTGCTGGGAGGACCATGTAACTAACAGATGCTGGGTCTGGGACCACAATCGACTTGAGAATGGTCCAGGACGGACCGAAACGTCGTCGTCCCTTCAACTTTTAGTGTGTGGTCTGGTCAACATACTTCAGCCACGTTATTGTGACTCATCGCCTGCAAACAGACGCTGGGGTTTTGTGTGAATGCCAATTGGGTTGTTTATTTTGCTGGTGTCTCAGTGGTTGCTTAGCGTGTGGTTAGTTTCGTAACGAGTGTGGGGGGGGGGAGGGGGTTAACCGGGATTGATGGTTATTGCGCGGTTCTGTGACGTAATCACTCTGGGTTCACTGGAATTGGTAGTTAGCAGCACGCGATATGCGACGTAATGAGTCCTGGGTACAAATGGGTTCGTTAGTTAAAGCGAAAATGGTAACGCAATGGTTTGCCTGTGTCTCAATGGATAGCTATGGTCCTAACATCTCTGTGGCTCATCTATATCTCTAGTATTCTTATGGTTCATCTTTGTCTCCAGCATCAGTATAGCTGATATAGAAATCATACCTGTGGCTCATCTGTTTTCTGGCAGCCATCAATATATATATATATATATATATATATATATATATATATATATATATATATATATATATATATATATATATATATATATATATATATATATATATATATATATATATATATATATATATATATCTGAACCAGTTATTGTAGACTTGTGTTACTGAATGTGATAAAAAAAAAAGGTTGGCGCAATTATTCTATCATGATTAGTCTTCATATGTCTTAGATTCTTCTTCAATTGGGAAGGAATTTGAAACAATTAACTAGCCTAGGTTAACTGTACACTTCTCATTGGCTTCACACATGTTGGTTAAGAACTCATGTCATTAAAATACATCTCATAAGATCTCCAGAGACGCTTGGGGAAAGTAAATTCCAATATACACATTGTATATTCCACGTAGATGCTCAGAGACGTGATGTGGTTATCCTGTTGAAGGGGAGTGGGTAACCTTATCCCCCCCAAGTGGTTAGTGAACCTCCTTGGTGATGTCTGGGTGAACGTGTGTCCCCCAAGTGGTTAGTGAAGCTCCTTGGTGATGTCTGGGTGAACGTGTGTCCCCCAAGTGGTTAGTGAATCTCCTTGGTGATGTCTGGGTGAACGTGTGTCCCCCAAGTGGTTAGTGAAGCTCCTTGGTGATGTCTGGGTGAACGTGTGTCCCCCAAGTGGTTAGTGAAGCTCCTTGGTGATGTCTGGGTGAACGTGTGTCCCCCAAGTGGTTAGTGAATCTCCTTGGTGATGTCTGGGTGAACGTGTGTCCCCCAAGTGGTTAGTGAATCTCCTTGGTGATGTCTGGGTGAACGTGTGTCCCCCAAGTGGTTAGTGAACCTTCTTGGTGATGTCTGGGTGAACGTGTGTCCCCAAAGTGGTTAGTGAAGCTCCTTGGTGATGTCTGGGTGAACGTGTGTCCCCCAAAGTGGTTAGTGAAGCTCCTTGGTGATGTCTGGGTGAACGTGTGTCCCCCAAGTGGTTAGTGAACCTCCTTGGTGATGTCTGGGTGAACGTGTGTCCCCCAAGTGGTTAGTGAACCTTCTTGGTGATGTCTGGGTGAACGTGTGTCCCCCAAGTGGTTAGTGAACCTCCTTGGTGATGTCTGGGTGAACGTGTGTCCCCCAAGTGGTTAGTGAACCTTCTTGGTGATGTCTGGGTGAACGTGTGTCCCCCCAAGTGGTTAGTGAACCTTCTTGGTGCAGACGAGGAGTCACAATAACGTGGCTGAAATATGTTAACCAGACCACACACTAGAAAGTGAAGGGACGACACGACGTTTCGGTCCGTCCTGGACCATTCTCAAGTCGACTGATAGGGTCCTTGTGGTGTGTGTGTGTGTGTGTGTGTGTGTGTGTGTGTGTGTGTGTGTGTGTGGGTCTTTCCCCCCCCCCCAGCTTGGCAACCCGTCCTCCTAATACTCTCCGCCAAACACACGACTAAACTACGACGTAGCTACAACGTTTGGACAACTTTCTAACACCTCCTAACAAGTTGTAACAACGTTCTTAAACGTCATAAAAACGTTATGACAAGATGTAACAACTTGATTACAAGTTGTAATAAGCAGAAAATAGGGACAGTTACGTTGTGTGTTGGCAGGAAACACGTTGTATTTTGACGTATATTTTCACCTAAGGCCCAAAAACTCTCGTACTATAAATTGGCATAATGTCCCGTTTTCTGTTCGTGGGTCCTCTGGTAGGTTAGATTAGGGCACTTTAGTACGGCAATGTCTTGACGTTGGGAACACTCGTGAGAACGGACGGGCTGCTCTGACAGGCCAGATGAATAATTCAATCTCATTCTCCCCATCATTCATCCTTTCTACATCTCTCTCTCTCCCCCAACTTTCTTCCATACTTCCTTCCCCTTCTCCCTACTTTCTTCCCCTTCTCCCTACTTTCTTCCCCTTCTCCCTACTTCCTTCCCCTTCTCCCTACTTTCTTCCCCTTCTCCCTACTTTCTTCCCCTTCTCCCTACTTCCTTCCCCTTCTCCCTACTTTCTTCCCCTTCTCCCTACTTTCTTCCCCTTCTCCCTACTTCCTTCCCCTTCTCCCTACTTTCTTCCCCTTCTCCCTACTTTCTTCCCCTTCTCCCTACTTTCTTCCCCTTCTCCCTACTTTCTTCCCCTTCTCCCTACTTTCTTCCCCTTCTCCCTACTTCCTTCCCCTTCTCCCTACTTTCTTCCCCTTCTCCCTACTTTCTTCCCCTTCTCCCTACTTTCTTCCCCTTCTCCCTACTTCCTTCCCCTTCTCCCTACTTTCTTCCCCTTCTCCCTACTTTCTTACCCTTCTCCCTACTTCCTTCCCCTTCTCCCTACTTCCTTCCCCTTCTCCCTACTTTCTTCCCCTTCTCCCTACTTTCTTCCCCTTCTCCCTACTTCCTTCCCCTTCTCCCTACTTTCTTCCCCTTCTCCCTACTTCCTTCCCCTTCTCCCTACTTTCTTCCCCTTCTCCCTACTTCCTTCCCCTTCTCTTTACTTTCTTCCATACTTCCTTCCCCTTCTCCCTACTTTCTTTCCCTTCTCCCTACTTTCTTCCCCTTCTCCCTGCTTTCTTCCCTTCCTATTTCTGACCACGCTACTGTGGTCTTCAGCCTACATAATGGAAGCTATTAAGATGGCATTCTACTATCTCCATCTTGTACCAGGAAGGATTATGAAGAGGGAGAGTAGCAGCCCTCTCCTTCCTTTATGGATACTGGCACAGTGGATAAAATTCTCGCACTCTCCTGGCGAGGGTTCGACTTCCTGACGATCCCAGATGGTGTATATGTTAGCATTCTTAATTTGCAGATATTTCGGTAATTATATCTATACATTTTGTTTAATAACTTTTCAATGATAAGATGATTGGTTGAATCATCATCATTGGTTGAATCAATGATAACATGATTGGTTGAATCATCATCATTGGTTGAATCAATGATAACATGATTGGTTGAATCATCATCATTGGTTGAATCAATGATAAGATGATTGGTTGAATCATCATCATTGGTTGAATCAATGATAAGATGATTGGTTGAATCATCATCATTGGTTGAATCAATGATAAGATGATTGGTTGAATCATCATCATTGGTTGAATCAATGATAACATGATTGGTTAATTCTCAAGGATAAGCTGATGGGATTCTTGAGGTTATCTTGAGATGATTTCGGGGCTTTTAGTGTCCCCGCGGCCCGGTCCTCGACCAGGCCTCCACCCCCAGGAAGCAGCCCGTGACAGCTGACTAACACCCAAGTACCTATTTTACTGCTAGGTAACTAGGATTAATTGATCCCATTAATGCTGACCGATTAAGGCAGTGTCTGGGATGCTCTTAAACGCAGGTTCGAATCCTCGTCACGGCCCTTGTGGATTTGTTCATAAGCTGATGGGATTACACTCAAGGATAGGATGATGGGATTATACTCAAGGATAGGATGATGGGATTATACTCAAGGATAAGCTGATGGGATTTTACACAACAACACAGCTTCCATCGGACTTTCACTTACGATGGCCTCCAGGGAAAGCCAGATTGCTGACCCCTAGGGACGATTTCCAGGGGAAAGTCAGTCTGCTGACCCCTGGGGTCAAACCCCTCGCCCGAAGGATCCACTTTTCCTTAGCTGTATATGGTCCTCCCTTTCCTTTCACATTGCAACTTAAGTAATGACGAAAGGTTATTACTTAAGTCACCCTTAAGTATTACCATTACTTAAGGGTGATCACAAAGTTCTAAAGCTACTCTCAAATACCCGACCATCTGGAACTGTCGTAATAGATCACAACTCACAATAATAGGCACAAATTCGTTCAATTTCACCATAATAGGGATTTGTTTTTTTAACCACAGACGTGGCCAGACATTTACAATGCTAACCAGCATATATACATTTTCCTCTGTCCTCCATGGACAGGGTTAGGGGATCAGACATCATATAGTGTAGTGAGTTATTGAGCACTCAACTACAGGTGATTGTAGTTCTATCACAATGCTAACCAGCGTGCATATATCCTTGTCTGTGTTGCATAGATAGGATTAGACTTACAGGAGAGTTGTTTGAGGAATTGGGTCGTGGATGGCTGCCAGCTGACACTATTGAGACGTCTAAATAGAATTCATGAATAGATTGAATATAGGATGTTGATATAAATACTCGTTAAATCAGACGCCAAATGAAAGCAATTAACTCAAAACTTCGACATTTGAACGTTTTTCGAACAGTGCTTATGTTCCCTGTTCGAATCGGAACTCTATAAAAGCTTCAGCAAAGTACTGAAAATAAAAATATTTACAAATAAACTTAAAAACCTAACCTAGGCCTGTGCTAAAAAATTCTAATTTCCAATTATAATAATTTACATCACACAAAATATTGCTTTTTGGCCATACAACTTGGATAAGCATGTTCCCGCTCATTGTCCTCATCTCTCAGCTCCTTGTCTCCACATCTCAGCTCGATAACAAACTCCGAGCGCTTTGTCTTCATATCCCAGCCTATTGTTCTCGTATCTCAGCGTCTTGTCCTCATATCTCAGCTTCTTGTCCTCATATCTCAGCTTCTTGTCCTCATATCTCAGCTTCTTGTCCTCATATCTCAGCTTCTTGTCCTCATATCTCAGCTTCTTGTCCTCATATCTCAGCGTCTTGTCCTCATATCTCAGCTTCTTGTCCTCATATCTCAGCTTCTTGTCCTCATATCTCAGCTTCTTGTCCTCATATCTCAGCTTCTTGTCCTCATATCTCAGCTTCTTGTCCTCATATCTCAGCCGTTCGTTCTCATACTCCCAGCTCCGTCTCCTCATTTCCCTGCTTCCTGATCTCATATCCTAACTCCATGTCCTCATAGACCTTCGAAATTGGCTCACAATTTTCTTCTCGTAATTGCTTTAATATGTTCTTGAACAAATCCGGATTACTAAAACATACTATGATAGAAACCAGAGCCTATTCACCAAACAACGTCCAGCTCACAATTCCAGTTTCCAGGCCACCTTTCCAGGCAGACCTTAATTCTTGTCATAGGCGTATATGTGCAAGTCATATGTGAGGGGGAAGAGAAAGCTACAACGCTGGCAGGTGTGTAGAGTGAGCTGGAACGCTGGCAGGTGTGTAGAGTGAGATTAACTGTATGTGAAAAGGGAACGTAACTTCAATAATCAGCAATAATCGGATGTAACCTTGAACTTAATCCTCACAGTCTGAACACACAATAAACTCTCCAATAGAACGGTTGTAAGAGCTCAGTCGTAGGGGATCCTGCTATAATAAATAAGTCGTAAGAGGTCGGTCGTAAGGGATCTATCATAATAGATAAGTCGTAAGATCTCCCTCGGGTTGATTAATAACGCTCGCAAGCCAATCGTTTCTAACTTAATAAAGAACAACTTTCAAGTCCATTTTAATGATTAGTAGAGATAAGAGGTAAATACACATGTATATACTAAAAAATACACATGAGAAGAGAGCATATTTCTTGATTTCGATATCCTGCTTGGTTTCGTGTTGATAACCTCTGGAAGGTTATCAAGTCCACCACGATAGCTTTACTGACTAACAAACAATAATATTTAAGTCCAGGACTAAATCCTGGACTTAAGTAAACTCAAGATATAAAAATCTTGAAGCGGTATATACATCTTGGGTTATACACCGTGCTGAAATTCAGATTTTAATCATTTAAAACAGCATTTTATCTTTTATCAAACTCTTTTTTTTTTTT
>NC_091185.1:3600285-3625485 GCF_040958095.1 Procambarus clarkii
AGACGGGACACCACGAGCGTAGCTCTCATCCTGTAACTACACTTAGGTAATTACACACACACACACACACACACACACACACACACACACACACACACACACACACACACACACACACACACACACACACACACACACACACACACACACACACACACACACACACACACACACACACACACACACACACACACACACACACACACAGGTATACAGGTATTTGCGAGGACAGGTATACAGAGAATGACAGAGAGGTGTGTGAGGAACTCAACAAGAGGTTCCAGGAGGTCTTCACAATAGAACAGGGTGAGGTCACTGTGCTAGGAGAAAGGGAAGTAAACCAGGCGGCCTTGGAGGAGTTCGAAATTACGAGAGAGGAGGTCAAGAGACACCTGCTGGATCTGGATGTTAGAAAGGCGGTTGGTCCAGGTGGGATCTCACCATGGGTACTGAAAGAGTGTGCAGAGGCACTTTGCTTGCCACTCTCCATAGTGTATAGTAAATCACTAGAGACGGGAGACCTACCAGAAATATGGAAGACGGCGAATGTGGTCCCAATATACAAAAAGGGCGACAGACAAGAGGCACTGAACTACAGGCCAGTGTCCTTGACTTGTATACCATGCAAGGTGATGGAGAAGATCGTGAGAAAAAACCTGGTAACACATCTGGAGAGAAGGGACTTCGTGACAAATCGCCAACATGGATTCAGGGAGGGTAAATCTTGCCTTACAGGCTTGATAGAATTCTACGATCAGGTGACACAGATTAAGCAAGAAAGAGAGGGCTGGGCGGACTGCATTTTCTTGGATTGTCGGAAAGCCTTTGACACAGTACCGCATAAGAGGCTGGTACATAAGCTGGAGAGACAGGCAGGTGTAGCTGGTAAGGTGCTCCAGTGGATAAGGGAGTATCTAAGCAATAGGAAGCAGAGAGTTACGGTGAGGGGTGAGACCTCCGATTGGCGTGAAGTCACCAGTGGAGTCCCACAGGGCTCTGTACTCGGTCCTATCTTGTTTCTGATATATGTAAATGATCTCCCGGAGGGTATCGATTCATTTCTCTCAATGTTTGCGGACGATGCTAAAATTATGAGAAGGATTAAAACAGAAGAGGACTGTTTGAGGCTTCAAGAAGACCTAGACAAGCTGAAGGAATGGTCGAACAAATGGTTGTTAGAGTTTAACCCAACCAAATGTAATGTAATGAAGATAGGTGTAGGGAGCAGGAGGCCAGATACAAGGTATCATCTGGGAGAGGAAATTCTTCAGGAGTCAGAGAAGGAAAAAGACTTGGGGGTTGATATCACGCCAGACCTGTCTCCTGCAGCACATATCAAGCGGATAACATCAGCGGCATATGCCAGGCTGGCCAACATACGAACGGCATTCAGAAACTTGTGTAAAGAATCATTCAGAACTTTGTATACCACATATGTCAGGCCAATCCTGGAGTATGCAGCCCCAGCATGGAGTCCATATCTAGTCAAGGATAAGACTAAACTGGAAAAGGTTCAAAGGTTTGCCACCAGACTAGTACCCGAGCTGAGAGGTATGAGCTACGAGGAGAGACTACGGGAATTAAACCTCACTTCGCTGGAAGACAGAAGAGTTAGGGGGGACATGATCACCACATTCAAGATTCTGAAGGGGATTGATAGGGTAGATAAAGACAGTCTATTTAACACAAGGGGAACACGCACAAGGGGACACAGGTGGAAACTGAGTGCCCAAATGAGCCACAGAGATATTAGAAAGAACTTTTTTAGTGTCAGAGTGGTTGACAAATGGAATGCATTAGGGGGTGATGTGGTGGAGGCTGACTCCATACACAGTTTCAAGTGTAGATATGACAGAGCCCGATAGGCTCAGGAATCTGTACACCTGTTGATTGACGGTTGAGAGGCGGGACCAAAGAGCCAGAGCTCAACCCCCGCAAACACAACTAGGTGAGTACAACTAGGTGAGTACACACACACACACTCACACACACACACCCACACACACACACACACACACACAACTAGGTAAGTACACAGGGCCTCAAAGCCGATCGTACATCTCTCTAGGACTGAAGTCCTATGGACCCGGGTTCTATTCCCAGTCGAGACAGAAACAAACGTGTAAATTTCCTTTTACCTAATGCATTTGTTCACCTGGTAATAAATAGGTACCTAAAAGTTAAACAGCTGCTACGGGGGGGGGGGGCTGCATCCAGGGTATATCTGTGTGTGTTAGCTAGAAATGTATGTAGTAGATATTCTCGAAGAGCTAGCAGATCGATTCTACAGGCATCAGGTGACTGATAAAGATTAAGCCACCCAAGAGGTGGCACGGGCATGAATAGCCCGTAAGGGTATTAGGTGTAAATCCGAGACTGAATACGCACTCACAGACAAGCGGAAGCAGGTGAAGCAAGCAGATAGCCGCAGGTGTTTCCTAAGCAGGTCTCCGCTCACCCGTCGCTGGTCACAGCGAAAGGAGTTGTGTGTTTTTTGCCACTTATTTGATTAGTCATGTGCAAGAAATTCTTCTTTCACTCCGGTAATGTTTTTACGTCTACGAAGGGTTGCGTAGGGGGTCCAGAGGTGTGTGTGTGTGTGTGTGTGTGTGTGTGTGTGTGTGTGTGTGTGTGTGTGTGTGTGTGTGTGTGTGTGTGTGTGTGTGTGTGTGTGTGTGTGTATGTGTGTGTGTGGTCAAACTGAGAGTAGTATTTTGTCCTTAGCAGACTGCCAGAAATTGTTCGTTGTGGTCTATGGCGGAGACATTAACAAATGATGAACAGTGTGACAATGTCTGATCACGGGAGAAATGAAACCGGAAATTCCTTAAACACTTTCGTAGGCGCTCCATACACCTTCGCATATCTGGTACCTTAACCACTACACCACACTCACTGTTAAAACAACTGGAAGCTTATTAGACTTTAAAACAATTGGCAATTTAGGTTGGCAATTGGGTTTAGAGTTTAACAAACTTCCAATTGTTCTAACAGTGTTGTTTAGTTGGTATAACCTTTTTATTTTTTTAGAAAATTTAGACAAAAACATTTTCTATATTTTCAAAAATGTTGTGTATAGAGACCTAATTATTACACAGACCCTGAACCATATGTATCTTTTCTCTGTACATTATTGGCAAATGTTTATACGCAAATTCATTGTTTTTTTTCTTTTACCATGACTTTGTTTTATTATTGATTGTATGTGTAAATATTATCACCAACCCCGCCCTTGGTATTTACTATTTCTGTCTGCAGAATCGAGTTATTAGTTCTTGGACCCCGCCTTTCTAACCAATCTATTTTTCTTCTATTGTGGGTGTGTGTGAGTGAGAGAGAGAGAGAGAGAGAGAGAGAGAGAGAGAGAGAGAGAGAGAGAGAGAGAGAGAGAGAGAGAGAGAGAGAGAGAGAGAGAGAGAGAGAGAGAGAGAGGGAGAGAGAGAGAGAGAGAGAGAGAGAGAGAGAGAGAGAGAGAGAGAGAGGGAGAGGGAGAGAGAGAGAGAGAGAGAGAGAGAGAGAGAGAGAGAGAGAGAGAGAGAGAGAGAGAGAGAGAGAGAGAGAGAGAGAGAGAGAGAGAGAGAGAGAGAGGAGAGAGAGAGAGAGAGAGAGAGAGAGAGAGAGAGAGAGAGAGAGAGAGAGAGAGAGAGGGAGAGGGAGAGGGAGAGAGAGAGAGAGAGAGAGAGAGAGAGAGAGAGAGAGAGAGAGAGAGAGAGAGAGAGAGAGAGAGAGAGAGAGAGAGAGAGAGAGAGAGAGAACCACTATTGTGTTACACAACAGTAATGGGACGAGCATGTGAAGCCCAGTGCATGGTCGGTAGGTCATGCAACATCGTCTGCATGACTGAGGAGCAGGGACGTGACTGAGTCTAAGTGAGCATTTGATGAGGTAGGTGTGTGAGTTGAAGGGGGAGGTGTGTGTGTTGAAGGGGGCGGTGTGTGTGTTGAAGGGGGAGGTGTGTGTGTTGAAGGGGGAGGTGTGTGTGTGTTGAAGGGGGAGGTGTGTGTGTTGAAGGGGCCGGTGTGTGTGTTGAAGGGGGCGGTGTGTGTGTTGAAGGGGGCGGTGTGTGTGTTGAAGGGGGAGGTGTGTGTGTTGAAGGGGGCGGTGTGTGTGCTGAAGGGGGCGGTGTGTGTGTTGAAGGGGGCGGTGTGTGTGTTGAAGGGGGAGGTGTGTGTGTTGAAGGGGGAGGTGTGTGTGTTGAAGGGGGAGGTGTGTGTGTTGAAGGGGGAGGTGTGTGTGTTGAAGGGGGAGGTGTGTGTGTTGAAGGGGGCGGTGTGTGTGTGTAGGAGAGGAAGTGTACATGTAGGGAGGGGGGAAGGGGGAGCTATGTGTGTGTGTGTGTGGGTTGTGGGAATGGATGTGTTGTTCGTATGTAAGGAGAGAAGCGTGTGAAAATGTGATTAGTTGTAATTGGTGAGGTGATTATGTGTGTGAGTTTACACAATGGTTTATAAATGTGAATGTCCAACGTATGGCTGTGAGGAATGTTAGAACAATTGATCAGCAACAGAAAATAGAAGTGGGGATTTTTTTTTTTTTTAGATAGAAAGATCAATGTATTGAGTTGAAAGCAGGTTGACGAGGGACTCAATCAAGTGAGAAAGGTCCTGTCTTGTACATTGTACTCCTTGAAATGTGACAGTTCTGGGAAGCGTTGGAATATTTCTCTTCTCTTTCCTTGCTGGTACTTAAACGTAACTTCACGAGCTTCTGCAGGGGAGACATCTCCCGTCACGCAGGGTGCAGTCGCACCTCCACAGATCTCCAGTATCATCTATTGATACTGGAAATGGCTCAAAAGGGCCACCACTTATGGGCTATTCATGCCCAAGCCACCTTTTGGGTGGCTTAATCTTCTCTCTCTCTCTCACGAGCTTCTGCAGTTATTTCTGTGTCTATTCTATATGGAAATGAGGTCATCAAAATAAAGGTGAACCATCATGCTCTTTTCCGATGAAGGAATCGGCGACACTTTCACCTAAGAAACTC
Organism: Procambarus clarkii; assembly: GCF_040958095.1. NCBI lineage: Eukaryota > Metazoa > Arthropoda > Malacostraca > Decapoda > Cambaridae > Procambarus > Procambarus clarkii. Next base: position 3,605,272 of record NC_091185.1, read on the forward strand.
TAATCCATAAATTTTGGTTTTATCGGTTCTTAAAAGATATAATTGACAGCAACGTGACTCCAAGAAGCAGCAGCAGCAGCAGAAGGTAAAGTTAATCATATACTACAAGACTGAGGACATGCTCATGCAGGGCGCCTGATAATGCTTAATCAACAAGTCTCTATCAGCGATCACATCATTTCTAAACACAAGCAGACAATCACCAGGCTAACTTGCCACTCATAAATAATTGACATAGTTCATCGAGAATACAAGATTACACATAGCGGAAGGCCCTTCACCTAAAGCACTTTCAGTCACTTATAAAGAACTTCCAATTTACACCCTGGTACGAGACATCTCCCGTCCACGAGGCTAACCATAGCCCGTGCTTCTAGCCCCGCTCCTGTGCCAGGAAAGTTACGGGCTCACCATAGCCCGTGCTACTTGGAACTTGTTCCGAGTAGCTGAATCTATAACAACAACATTACACCCTGGTACGTCGTACCGAGAGGTACTAGAGAGAGAGAGAGAGAGCGACCAGTCAATACCACACCTACTTCTTCAAGGCAGCAATGAAAATGCAGGACCACCTTCTTTCTCATCACAACCGCTTGGAATATATATTGCTATGTTTGCCCACTGTCTTCACTTTCCCTTATGTTTCGTGAGAAGCTGAGTTCTACCTTACGGAAGCGTTGCAGTTCCAGTATAATTGTTAAATTAACTTTGGAAAGTATTTTCTTAATTTCCTTACTAAGTTAAGACCCTGAAAATATATATACATATATATATATATTATATATATATATATATATATATATATATATATATATATATATATATATATATATATATATATATATATATATATATATATATATATATATTATATATATATATATATATATATATATGAGAAAGCTGCATTGGACGCGCAAGCCATAAATCAATGATACGGTGGTCACGGTACTGTGTACGATTAGGGGTGATCCTGGACGGCATGGGTTCGAATCCTGGCCAGGTCAAATAGAGTTCTTAATTATATAAATATATAATAGTTACAAAATACAGCCTGGGAACTATAAAAGGTTATCGTATGATATAGCATATCCCTTTGCCAAAAACCTGGACAGGATGAAATAGTTGATCAAAGACCTGCTGACCCGTTTCAAGCAGCTCCTATTTACATCCATACAAACATACTGACATACATATGTGTAACCTACGCTTGAAACAATCCAGTGAACTCCCGTCGAACAATGTTACCCGGTAATTTGTTCCATATTTGTTTCCAAAACCAGTATTTACCCAGGTCTTTCCTGGATGTAAACACCGTAGGAAGCAGGAAAAAGATCAGGTATAGAGCTTTCCTAAACAGCGGGTCAGGGTCGTCTCGGTCTGCTTTTGTGTGGTACGAGAACTGGTGATCCAGTCACCCTTTTGTTGAGTGTCTTCTGTTGTGTTAGATCTGACTCTCAAACTTGCTGTTGCTTAATCATTTGATTATTATTAATATTTTTATTATTGAGAAAATTTGTAGGAGTCATAAGAAGGATTCGAACCCACACACTTGGTACTCGCCCTAGACCACTACACCATGACATGCTCAAGCGGTTTAGACTCTATGAAGAACTACTTAGTTTGTGCCAAGAGCCAGCTATGACAAGCTACAGCCCGTCCTCCATAAAGTAGTTACAGTAACAGCTTGGTTGAAACTACCAATATGTAGTAGGATTACAATGGATTACCAAAAAAGCTTATTTTTGTATAATTTAATTCTGCCAAATGAGGGAAACGCTTTTTAATGATATCATAAATATAAGACCTAACCTATAACCTCTCCCAGCAATTCTAGGCCTAATATACGCTATCTTAGTCCTAATATAACACATATGTGGTATGAATACGTAAGGATGAGTTCATCTTAATTTCATTCCGGATTATATAATATTCTAAATACCAAAAAAGTGAGATTGTTATGTAAATAAAATAATTATTATTATAATTATTATTTAATTAAATAATTATTATTGTTATGTAGATAAAATAAATAAAATATGTAGGGATTGTTCCATCTCTACATATTAGTACTTTTGATCAAATAGGCACTATAAGTACTTTCATTTTAGGTGGATGAGTCGGAATCCATAATCCACGTACCAGCCACATCCCATCTGAGCTGGAGGGAGAGAATTATCAGGGGGAAAGCACCGATTGATTGATTGATGAAGATTAAGCCACCCAAAAGGTGGCACGGGCATGAATAGCCCGTAAGTGGTGGCCCTTTTGAGCCATCTGTGGAGATCTGTGGAGGTGCGACTGCACCCTGCGTGACGGGAGATGTCTCCCGTGTATGGGAAAGCACCGATTGATTGATGAAGATTAAGCCACCCAAAAGGTGGCACGGGCATGAATAGCCCGTAAGTGGTTTTAAGCCATTCCCAGTATCAGTAGCTGATACTGGAGATCTGTGGAGGTGCGAATGCACCCTGCATGATGGGAGATGTCTCCCGTGTGAATGTGTTAAAATGAAGATGAAGCCACCCAAAAGGTGGCACGGGCATGAATAGCTCGTAAGTGGTGGCCCTTTTGAGCCATCACCAGTATCAAGAGCTGATACTGGAGATCTGTGGAGGTGCAAGTGCACTCTGCGTGACGGGAGATGTCTCCCATGAATGTGTCCAAGATGACGATTAAGCCATCCAAAAGGTGGCACGGGCATGAATAGCCCGTAAGTGGTGGCCCTTTTGAGCCATCACCAGTATCAATAGATGATACTGGAGATCTGTGGAGGTGCGACTGCACCCTGCGTGACGGGAGATGTCTCCCGTGTTACTGGTGGCTGATGGGAAAGCACCCAAGCCATTACGACTATATAGCACTGGGAGGGGGTCAGGATAAGGATTTGGGATGGGACGGGGGGGAGGGGGAAACAGAATTATGCCCAAGCACTTTGGGACGGTCGGGGATCGAACGCCGACCTGCATGACGCGAGACTAGGGATCAAACGCTTGTTGCTCACTAGTTTAGCGACATTCTTATGAGTTTTGTGTAGCAAGATTATCTTGTTCCGTGGAGGGCGCGCTGCATGTTGTTATTGTTATAGATTAAGCTACTCGGAACAAGTTCCAAGTAGCACGGGCTATGGTGAGCCCGTAACTTACCTCACACAGGAGCGGGGCAAGTAGCACGACACGGCCCATCCTGACGCACTATAAGATATAGCGTCTTCATTCATGACGAAATATAGCACCTTTGTGCTATATAGCGGCTTCATTCATGACGAAATATAGCACCTTTGTGCTATATAGCGGCTTCATTCATGACGAAATATAGCACCTTTGTGCTATATAGCGGCTTCATTCATGACGAAATATAGCACCTTTGTGCTATATAGCGGCTTCATTCATGACGAAATATAGCACCTTTGTGCTATATAGCGGCTTCATTCATGACGAAATATAGCACCTTTGTGCTATATAGCGGCTTCATTCATGACGAAATATAGCACCTTTGTGCTATATAGCGGCTTCATTCATGACGAAATATAGCACCTTTGTGCTATATAGCGGCTTCATTCATGACGAAATATAGCACCTTTGTGCTATATAGCGGCTTATACCTACCGGAATATAGATTACCAATAACCTACAACATCTCACTTTCATGCATGAGAATAATATAAGAATATATTAAAGCTATACAATGGGCTCGAACACGCGTCTCTGCTTCCTCTCCTCCTCCTTCCCTCCCTCCTTAGGCACGTGCAAAACGACTGTATAATGACGTATAGGTTTCTCGCCTTCCGCATAACGGTGTTAAGCAATGTTGCCTGTTCACCTCTGCCTGAAGACGCAGATTTTCCATGCAAGGTGTTACTGCCTTCTTGCACATGATTCGGCAACTTCCCTTTACATGCAAATTATCTATATTAAGAAATCAAGAGTTCCTGGAACCAATTATCATCGTTCCAAGTGTCTAATGACACTAAAAACTGTATTAAGAAACTATTGTCAAAAACCGGTTGATCTACAACCGGTTTTTCTTAGAGTTGGTGAATAAGGCAGGTTATGTTTGGGTTAGTTTTGGTTAGGATAGGTTAGGTTAATTTTGGTTTGGTTTGGTAAGGATAGGTTAGGTTGTTAGACTTGGTTAGGTTAGGTTAGATTTAGTTAGGTTAGATTTAGTTAGGATACGTAAAGTTAGGTTAGCTTTCGTTTGGTTAGGTTAGGTTAGGTTAGGTTAGGTTAGATTAGGTATATCTTCGGTTAGATTTGGTTAGGATAGGTAAAGTTATCTTAGATGCGGTTAGGATAGATTGAGGTAAGTTTTGTTAGGAGTAGTTAGGAATGATCTTTCAACACTAGTACTCGTGTGGACAGACGCTCGAGGTGACATCACGTGACGCAAGGTGACATCACGTGACGCAAGGTGACATCACGTGACGCAAGGTGACATCACGTGACGCAAGGTGACGTCACGTGACGCAAGGTGACGTTACATAAATTATGTCAACCTGCATGTTATCTTGTACCCAGCCGAAAGTGCGTCACAAGTCCAGTATTGTACAGTATGTACAATACTGGACCCCTTAACCCTTCACTACTGTACTGTGTGCACAGTAACTTGGCTATGTGCATTGTACAATACACAAACAAAAAATTCATTATAAAAATGCTATGTAATGTTTAGGGGCCTGAAGGCTGAGTGAACAACGTTCGGGATTCGTAGTCCTAAGGTTCCGGGATTCGATGATCGGGGAAGGCGGAAACAAATGGGTAAAGTTTCTTTCACCCTAATACCCTCTGCTCATCTAGCAGTAAATAGGTACCTGGGAGTTAGACAGCTGCTACGGGCTGCTTCCTGGGGGTGTGTAACAAAAAAGAGGCCTGGTCGAGGACCGGGCCGCGGGGACGCTAAGCCCCGAAATCATCTCAAGATGATTTCCTCGTGCTATAATCAAGTTCTGGATGACAGCATCAGCACTGAACCCAAGGTCTAGCGGCTATAATCATATATCATACCTGTACTATATCCCATGTTTTGTATATTTATACAATTCAAATTATAGTATTATAATATTAATTGCAATTAAATCACAATGGCGTGATTTATCAATGAAAATCATGCCCCAGTCGGTTCAGACAGGTGTCTGGGGAATCACCAGAACGCGGGTTCGAGTCACTCCATTGCCTCAAAATTATTTTAATTGTAATTAATGTTACAATGAAAATCATTTTTGCTTATGTATGGTAAGCGATGAGAAGCAGTGTCCTATAAGGCAACTTAAGTCCTCCCTTACACAACATAGTATAGTCCAAACACCACACAACCAGTGCCAGGAGTCAGTAGGCACTTGTGACACCATAGGAACACCTGGAGATCTTGCAGACGAGGAGCTGTCACTTGAGAATCGACTTGAGAATGGTCCAGGACGGACCGAAACGTCGTCGGTCTCTACACTATCTAGTGTGTGGTCTGGTCAACATCTGTAAATCTTGTTTCAGTCATGGTGGCTGTGTTTAATAAACAGTTTATGAGCCTCTGAAGCACAACGAAGTTGTTTTAAAACAATAATACCCTTGGGTTGGGAAGTTTCAGACCTCATGAACTGGTTTAATAAGTGTCAACACAGCCGTCATGGGTAAGGAAAGATGTATAGGTTTCGTTTAGTTTCCTGCGGGCCCAGGTTCCAGTAGGTCACTAACGCTTATCGGTGCATGACGGGGTCTTCCAGTCAAGAACCAATCACAAGTAGTCATCAGTCTGATGTAATCTTCCTAGCGTGAGAGAGCAATTCCTTGTCAAAACCTGTTTTGGACGCGTCGTCTTCTCCTGAGATGTATGCAATTTAGCCGGATTGCAACGATGTGAGACGCCAATGCAAGACAGAGCAAAATGAGGACCTTGCAACCTGAGGTAATAAAGCCTTAAGGCTGCTGACGTAATAACGCAGTCCGTCCTCCAAGGTGTCTTAGCGTCAAGAAAACTGGTCAATTTAAAGTGCCCTTATCCTAACCTACCAGAGGACCCAAAACGGAAAACGGGAATGTACGTCACTTTCGCCAGCCGCTTCCATTTTCTAGTACGACAATTTTTGGCCTTATGTGACGCCTACGAGCGAAATGAGACGTTCTTTGTAGTGCAGAAGGACAGGTTGGATAATCAGTCCTGCAGGTTTTTCACATATAAACATAACAATAAATATATATATATATATATATATATATATATATATATATATATATATATATTATTAAATATGACCGAAAAAGTAAGATTAATAATTCTAACACGAATTTTTTCAATCTTTCGTACATTTCTTTTCACTGTTGGAGGTAAATCAAAAATCAATTCTCCAAAATTCATTTTTATTTTACTAGAAATACTAGAAATAGAAGTACTACTAATAGAAGTAGAAGTAATAAATACTAGAAATAGAAGACTAGAAATAAAAATAAAAATAAAAAATAAAAATGAATTTTGGAGAATTGATTTTTGATTTACCTCCAACAGTGAAAAGAAATGTACGAAAGATTAAAAAAATTCGTGTTAGAATTATTAATCTTACTTTTTCGGTCATATTTAATAATATATGTCTACAGGAAAGACTGCTACCAAAATATACTAATATATATATATATATATATATATATATATATATATATATATATATATATATATATATATATATATATATATATATATATATATATATATATATATATATATATATATATATATATATATATATATATATATATGTCTGACCTACCACGCAATCCTTCAATCCCACGTCTGCTATGTCATCCGGCATTTTCTTGCATAAATCAACAATCTTATTTACAAGCCAGTATTTACCCTGGTATTTTTATTTCCTGAATTTAAACATATTCAACATATATCCAGTGTTTCGTGTTTATTTTTGTGTTGATAACCAAGGGTCTAATAATTCAACTCTTCTCTCTCTCGTTCCCCATTCCATCTTAAGGAATGAGCTACCACCTTATGCTTTCCTTTTTAACTATATTTTGCAATTTTTGCAATATTTCAAGAATCGTGCCGAGGAATGTTCTCTTGAACTACAAGAGAACATTCCTCGGACGATTCCTCGGTTATCCCTTTCCATGTGAGCAATTTTCATCCTTGCATATACGTATTCTTAAATGAAATAAATATATATATATATATGGCTCTTTTCTCATGCTTGAAGACAAACTTTTCTTTAGAAATGATGAATTTTAGCCATCATTAAATGCATTTTTAAAGGGTAATGTTTGAAGATATATAATTTCATCTACAATGAAATTAATATTGTGATATTTGGAATTAGTATCCACCATTCACTACCACGAGGAATTTTGATAAAATCCCACAATTATGTATTTGTGCAAAAAACTTGAGATCTTGAGATGATTTCGGGGCTTTTTTTTTAGTGTCCCCGCGGCCCGGTCCTCGACCAGGCCTCCACCCCCAGGAAGCAGCCCGTGACAGCTGACTAACACCCAGGTACCTATTTTACTGCTAGGTAACAGGGGAATAGGGTGAAAGAAACTCTGCTCATTGTTTCTCGCCGGCGCCCAGGATCGAACCCGGGACCACAGGATCGCAAGTCTAGTCCTAATCACTTACACAGACCTTGACAAAGCTCTCAGGAGAGTGCAAAAGATTTGGGGTAAATTCTTTCCATAAATTTCACAAATACAAAAGTGTGGGATTTGATCCCTTGTTATTAAGTCTGAGAGAAGACATTACCATTACTTATCAGGACTTTAGGACTTATTAGAGCCCCGGAAACCGCTGTAAGGTTATTTAATAACCGTAAAATCACTTGTGAAATAAAAATGTAAAATCACACTAAAAGCCTTTATCTACCCATCTCTATAACGTCTATATTGTATTAATGCTTGCAACACTGCAATGTAATACATTACAGTGCTCAATTGCTCTTTAATAGCCGAAGACGACCTGTTTTACGTTCGTAATACAGCTGTATCACACTGGCACGTCTAATACAGCTGTATCACACTGGCACGTCTAATTACCCATACAAAATGTATCTTATATACATCATCTTTGTTTGGGTGTTTCAAATTGTCTTTCATTTCTAAAAAAAAAATAAATTAGTATTCCTGTTGTCCTCATATAGAAGCTCCTTCTTCCTATTCCTCGTCGAGGCCACTAAAGAGATGGTGACCCCCACAGGTAAATTCAGGTAAATACTAATTTTTATACATTCACCTTAGAAGTTATACACACTAGAGAGTTGTCTTGCAAGATGTATACAGTAGGGAGTGTATAAGATACACATCCAGGCTGGTATTGTCATCCAGGCAGCTGGTATTGTCATCCAGTATGGCAGTGTCACCCAGGTGACAGGGACATTCTACTAAAGTCGCATATCCCAGTTTCTTATCTTCATATCCTAGCTATCTTTTATCTCAAGTTCCTCTTCATTCTCCTTACATCTCAGCTCTTTGTCCTTACATCTCAGCTCCTTGTCCTTATATCCCAGCTCCTTGTCCTTACATCCCAGCTCCTTGTCCTTACATCCTAGCTCCTTGTCCTTACATCCCAGCTCCTTGTCCTTATAGCCCAGCTCCTTGTCCTTATATCCCAGCTCCTTGTCCTTACATCCCAGCTCCTTGTCCTTACATCCCAGCTCCTTGTCCTTACATCCCAGCTCCTTGTCCTTACATCCCAGCTCCTTGTCCTTACATCCCAGCTCCTTGTCCTTACATCCCAGCTCCTTGTCCTTATATCCCAGCTCCTTGTCCTCACATCCCAGCTCCTTGTCCTTATATCCCAGCTCCTTGTCCTTATATCCCAGCTCCTTGTCCTCACATCCCAGCTCCTTGTCCTTATATCCCAGCTCCTTGTCCTTATATCCCAGCTCCTTGTCCTTATATCCCAGCTCCTTGTCCTCACATCCCAGCTCCTTGTCCTTATATCCCAGCTCCTTGTCCTTATATCCCAGCTCCTTGTCCTCACATCCCAGCTCCTTGTCCTTATATCCCAGCTCCTTGTCCTTATATCCCAGCTCCTTGTCCTTATATCCCAGCTCCTTGTCCTCACATCCCAGCTCCTTGTCCTTATAGCCCAGCTCCTTGTCCTTATATCCCAGCTCCTTGTCCTTACATCCCAGCTCCTTGTCCTTACATCCCAGCTCCTTGTCCTTACATCCCAGCTCCTTGTCCTTACATCCCAGCTCCTTGTCCTTACATCCCAGCTCCTTGTCCTTACATCCCAGCTCCTTGTCCTTATATCCCAGCTCCTTGTCCTCACATCCCAGCTCCTTGTCCTTATATCCCAGCTCCTTGTCCTTATATCCCAGCTCCTTGTCCTCACATCCCAGCTCCTTGTCCTTATATCCCCGCTCTTTGTCCTCACATCCCAGCTCCTTGTCCTTACATCCCAGCTCCTTGTCCTTATATCCCAGCTCCTTGTCCACATACCTTCCATCCAAGTGCTATTTAGCAGTAATTCTGGCTTGCCGCTTTCTCCCGACTATCGCCGTATCTACTCTCGTCATCCCGGTAACCGAACACTCCCCTCAACAAACAGATCACAATCTCCGGACAATACCACTAATTTTTTCATCCGGCCGTCAGGCCGAAACATTCACTCCACCGGCGGTGATGGGGCGACTTTTGAAAACACTAGCGAGAGTTTTTTTTTGTGTGTCCTGTAAATAATCCCGATTAGGGAGACGTTCCGTGTCAAAACTACACAGCCTTCGGAAGAAATAATCCGGATAATGGAGACGTTCAGTATATTTCAAGCTTATATATATATATATATATATATATATATATATATATATATATATATATATATATATATGCAGCAGTATGGATTGGTGCAGTCGAGTGTTTGTAGTTGTCCGAATTGTTGCAGTCGAGTGAGTGCTATATTGAGGATTGTTTCAGTTGAGTAATTGCTGCAGTCGAGTGATTGTAGCAGTGTGCATTCTGGCACTCGAGTGGTCATGAGTAAGTCTCACTCATGAATTAGGGTACTGAACTATATTTTAACTGCCATTGTTCAACCATGAATGAGGTAATTTCTCACTCCCATACAATTTAAACACCTAAAGGCTTAATAATTAATACATTATACACCTCATACTTCACTAATTAATGAAACATATTATACAGAATTTCAAAGTTCATTAACAATAAAATATCTGCTCTTTATTATTATTTGTGTATTAATTAATACACTAATTGGACACTTAACCCAAGCATCTGGTAACTAAATGAAGACGTTTAGCTCCGTCTGAGATCATTACCAAGTCAGAAAAGGACCGAAACATCGTCCTTTGAGTTGAGTGGTTCGGGTGTCAGAGTTCCAGCCACGATACCATGACTTTCAGTCTCCTCCAAACGAGCTACTGTATAATTAGAAACAACTAACATTTAGATAAATCAATTTCATACAGCAATTAACAAGAGGATGTAAGACAATTTTGTATTTTTGTCTATGAAAAAAGGAAGGAAGTTACTGTAAAATATAAATAGCCTAAAATAAACTTCATGTGGAATTACAGAACAGGTATCGTAGCATTTAAGTACCGTGTATAGTAGCGTATAAGTGTATCACAGTATATAAGTACCGTATATCCTAGCATATAAGTACGTGTATCGTAGCATATAAGTATGAGTATCGTGGAATATAAGTACACTGTATTGTAGGATATAAGTATGTGTAATGTAGCATATAAGTAAGTGTTTCGTAAAATATAAGATTAAGCCAGAGGGGTGATAGGTGTTAATGACCCTTCAGAGCTTTATAGGACTTAATCCAGACAATTATCGTCCATAAGTCCAACGATTTAAAGTCCGAAAGGTTATAGATTCACTTAAAAAAAATAAATGTAAATAATATTTGTTTTAAATATAAATACACACATACACACACATACACACACACACACACACACACACACACACACACACACACACACACACACACACACACACACACACACACACACACACACACACACACACACACACACACACACACACACACACACACACACACACACACACATATATATATCCAAGATATATTTTCATTATCTTAAATAAAAATCTATTCAATAAAGAAGCTTTGACAAGAGGCGCAACTCAAGGCCAAAGATCCTGATAGACAATAAAGGGAGAACGACGGGGAGGGGGTAGGGGGGTGGGGTGTAAGGGGGGGGGGGTTTGTGAGGGGTGGGGTGTTGGGGGGTGGGGGGAAGCTCGGCCTTGACTACAAGAGGGTCGTGCAGTGGCCCTTCTCACCCCTCCCCACCCCCTTTCCCAACCTTGAGATGGTAAGGGGTAAATGTCAATGGGGAGAGAAGAAAATAGAGGAGATAGTGGGATAATGGAGAGGAGAATATATATATATATATATATATATATATATATATATATATATATATATATATATATATATATATATATATATATATATATATATATATATATATATATATATATATATATATATATATAGTAGGCATCCATCAGTTTCAGGAGACTGATGGAGCTGCGCTCTGATTGTGGGTTTGGAGTGGACTCTCCAGGGCGTAAAGCCAGGGTAGGTTGATACGGGGGAAGAAGCTGTTACCCATGCAGCAGGTCTCCCCCTCCTCTCCCCGGCGCTGAAAGGTTCCAATGGAAAGGCAATTACCAACACGATTGGTTCCAGCGCCTTCGCAGGAACTGTCAGACCGATGTTGAAGCAACAAGGAACTGCAGGAATATGTGTGTGTGTGTGTGTGTGTGTGTACGTGTGTACGTCACTATGTATCACTTGTGGGTCAAGTTTTAAAGTCTCATATCCACGAAGAAGACAATAATTAGCATCATCGGAGGCTGCGTGGTCTCCAAGATGCAAACATCTTCATATAGACTGGTACACAGAAGCGTCCAAAGGTCTTTTAAACAAAATATCTTGGCACCTCTTGCTATACTCTCAGGGCCTGTGTTCTTCTCTGTGAGTGTCTATGCCACCTTGTTGATAACCTCTGACGAAGGGGATTTAGCAATATGTACACACATATGTAGTTCCACATCACCTGTTTTTCATTAGTCCAAGGATGGTATATATCTATATAATACCATCGAGGGGAGATGGTGTTAGATACCATTCACGTGCTCTCATATATATAATATTATAATGTTATATAATGTTATATATATATATGATGTTATATATATATATATATATATATATATATATATATATATATATATATATATATATATATATATATATATATATATATATATATATATATAGACACGACACCAACCACATTCCGGACTCTCAAAGCTGAACGACACGATTCGAGGAAATGCGTGAGAGTCTTACAATCACTCGTCATGCCACACACATCTGCATTGAAGAGCGAATCATGCAAGGCAGCTTCGAACTGCTAATGGCTTGCATGATTGATGTGGTGAGAGGTCCACTTCCACCATGGAGGAGGCATCACCTAGACCTGGCACCTCCTTCCTAGCTGCCTCCTCTAGTGCCAACCACGAGGGTGGTTGGCACTTGGGATCTATCAGGCATGCCAGGCATGATATCCCGGTGCCTAGTGATAGATGTAATCAGCAATGCAAGGCATCATCTTGCTTGTTGCTCCCAAGGAATAAGACCTTCTGAACAACAAGAGAAACTAGGTCGTTACAGACGTTGTTACCTCACAGCTGAACTGCCGCAGCTGCATGGACAATATATATATATATATATATATATATATATATATATATATATATATATATATATATATATATATATATATATATATATATATATATATATATATGTTAATACACTTTTTAGCCCTTAATAATATTTTCATGACTATTATTTTACTGCCAGAGGGGGGGAGTTACACGCTCTCTCTCTCCCCGAGAGTTCACTCAAGACTCACAGTTAGGAAATACATAATATTCTATTTCACGTAAAACGTATATAAGATAAGTGGATGTCTGGTATAACAGAGAGAAAACAGGGGCACGTCCAAGGCCTTTAGATTTCTCTTTCCAGCCGTTTTTCGAATATATATATAAATATATATATATATATATATATATATATATATATATATATATATATATATATATATATATATATATATATATAAAGAGTGTGTGTGCGTATCTCATTAGAAACGTTTGAACCGGGACAATGTATCGAAACCAGTGTGCATTAGTCCGTGGTATTGAACTCGGCCCCGTACGGGTGTACACCCACTACGCTTCCTACTGCGCTACAGAACCCCAATATATATTCTATTTCCCACCTGTAGAACATTAAAATAAATGAAACTACAGGAGACTAATTGACCTACACGAGTCAGGTTCTATTAATATCCCTTCCCCTCCCCCCCGAGAACTCGTAAGTATGTCTGTCCGTCGCTTGAAACACTCAAATAATTCCAAGCTACAGTAATTGGTTTCCTAGTTTACACAACATTTCAAAAAATATATCAGTACAGTTCCCCGTTCACTAAAGCATAAGGCAAGAATTTGTTCACTAAAGCATAAGGCAAGAATTTGTTCACTAAAGCATAAGGCAAGAATTTGTTCACTAAAGCATAAGGCAAGAATTTATTCACTAAAGCATAAGGCAAGAATTTGTTCACTAAAGCATAAGGCAAGAATTTATAATGAACTATACGGAAAACCAAACATCAGATGTAATGAACAAATTGTCAAGTTCATCCTTCCTCTTTCACACTGGTGAACAGAGGCGTTCATCATCAATGAACACACACTAATCACCCTGCAAACATGAAAAGTAACTGTCCCTATTTTCCGCTTGTTACAACTCGTAATAAGGCTGTTACAATTTTATATAACGTTTTTATGACGTATCAAAACGTTGTTACAACTTCCCTGGAAACACAAACCGAAACTGTCTCTATTTTCCGCTTGTTACAACTTGTAATAAAGTTGTTACATCTTGGCTTAACGTGTTTATGACGTATTACAACGTTGTTACAACCTGCTATATTGGTTGTTATAACTCGTTAGGACGTGTTTAAACTTGTTCGAACGTTGTACCAACGTCGTAGTTTCGATGTGTGTTTGGCGGGTTGTTAGGAGGTGTTAGAGTCTTGTTCAAACATTGTAGCAACGTCGTAGTTTAGTCGTGTGTTTGGTGGGGGTACAGGCGACACTGGAGGAAATCATTTCTATCTGACAGGCTGGTGCTGTCAGCCCACTGTGCTACAGAGGCGCTCTGGTGTTGCTTTGTTGGTATAGATTTAGTTACTCAGCACGAAGTGTCCATGTAGCACGGGCTATGGTGAGCCCGTAACGCTCTGGGGGGAAACTGTCGTGATTTATACTGCCTCTAGTCCTCCTCTCCTCCTCCTCCGGTAGTATCTTCTTCACAATTTCATTATTATTATCTTTCCTTGGCTGCATCTTCCGCCTTTCTCTTAGAGAGAATATTTACCTTGTATATATGCTGGTTAGCGTTGTAAATGTGTGGCCACGTCTGTGGTAGAAAATAATAATAATAAAAACAACTCTGGCTTTCATTTTCATGGCTCTCGAGAGCCATAGAGCAATATTACTCACTGGCAATTACTGTCAACGCTTTCTCAGTGTCGTGGAGAGAGAGAGCATCTATCTTTGGCTGCTATTTTAAACACTCTCTTAGTGCGGTAGAGAGAATATTTATTTTTTGGCTTTTTCTGTCATCATTTTCCTAGTGCCACAGTGTCACAGAGTGCCATAGAGTGCTACAGAGTGCCACAGAGTGCCACAGAGTGCCACAGAGTGCCTCTTGTCATAGCGGCATAGCGGTACTAAAGTGGTAATGGAAGCCGTCTGACAACACCTAATCTATTACGAATTTTGTACTAAGGGTCGAGTGAACGAAAGGTATTTACATAGGAATTGGTTTACATGTAATGAGGTTTGATAGGGAGTTTACATGTAAAGGTTGAACTTGAAGTATTCTTCCAGGGGTAGAAGATTAGATTTGCAGACGAGGAGTCACAATAACGTGGCTGAAATATATTGACCAATTGACTTGAGAATGGTCCAGGACGGACCGAAACGTCGTCGTCGTCCCTTCACTTTCTAGTGTGTGGTTTGGTCAACAAGACTGGGTTTACTTGAAGGAACAAGTCCCTGTGTTTTAATTTCACAAGAGATGATACGAAACCGTTTGTCAACTTTGCATCAATTAGGTTCATTTCCTCACCTAACAACCATAATAATGGATAATTGCTCAAGTCCATTAAGGAGATATAGTAGTCGACATTCATCGCTTCTGCAGGTTTGTTTAAAGTAGCGTTTACTGTAGCAGCTCCTGTTGCTTGTGCCTTTTGATGATATAATTAAGAGTTAGGACTTTTGGAAATAATTATGGATGATCCGTAATACTAAATGTGAGTGTGTGTGTGTGTGTGTGTACTCACCTAGTTGTACTCACCTAGTTGTGTTTGCGGGGGTTGAGCTCTGGCTCTTTGGTCCCGCCTCTCAACCGTCAATCAACAGGTGTACAGATTCCTGAGCCTATCGGGCTCTGTCATATCTACACTTGAAACTGTGTATGGAGTCAGCCTCCACCACATCACCCCCTAATGCATTCCATTGTGTGTGTGTGTGTGTGTGTGTGTTTACTAGTTGTGTTTTTTTTTTTTTTACGGGGGTTGAGCTTTGCTCTTTCGGCCCGCCTCTCAACTGTCAATCAACTGTTTACTAACTACGTTTTTTTTTTTTTTTTTTTTTTTTTTTCTCTCTCTCTCTCCACACCACACACACACACACCCCAGGAAGCAGCCCGTGACAGCTGACTAACTCCCAGGTACCTATTTACTGCTAGGTAACAGGGGCACTTAGGGTGAAAGAAACTTTGCCCATTTGTTTCTGCCTCGTGCGGGAATCGAACCCGCGCCACAGAATTACGAGTCCTGCGCGCTATCCACCAGGCTACGAGGCCCCTACGAGGCACACACACACACACACCCATGTGTGTGTGTGTGTGTGTGTGTGTGTGTGTGTGTGTGTGTGTGTGTGTGTGTGTGTGTGTGTGTGTGTGTGTGTGTGTGTGGAGACGCCGCAAGCATGCATGTGTGTCCGTCCACACGTGACCAAGGTCGAAAACCCTTGAATGTTTCGGTTGGTGGGGTCAGAGGTCATATGGGCGTGTAGTTAAGGCAGAGGGCGGGGCCTTGCTGTAACGGCACACTTAAATACAACGCCCAATGACATTCAGCCCATTGTCACTTTTCGAGTCAATGGTCCAACCCGGAAATCGCAATTTTTCAATGTTGTTTTTCTCAGGAAACGCAGGACTGCAGCTTTTACATTATATATACACACACACACACACACACACACACACACACACACACACACACACACACACACACACACACACACACACACACACACACACACACACACACATATATATATATATATATATGTCGTACCTAATAGCCAGAACGCACTTCTCAGCCTACTATTCAAGGCCCGATTTGCCTAATAAGTCAAGTTTTCATGAATTAATGTTTTTTCGTCTACCTAACCTACCTAACCTAACCTAACCTAGCTTTTTTTGGCTACCTAACCTAACCTTACCTATAAATATAGGTTAGGTTAGGTTAGGTAGGGTTGGTAAGGTTCGGTCATATATCTACGTTAATTTTAACTCCAATAAAAAAAACTGACCTCATACATAGAGAAAAGGGTTGCTTTATCATTTCATAAGAAAAAAATTATAGTAAATATATTAATTCAGGAAAACTTGGCTTATTAGGCAAATCGGGCCTTGAATAGTAGGCTGAGAAGTGCGTTCTGGCTATTAGGTACGACATATATATATATATATATATATATATATATATATATATATATATATATATATATATATATATATATATATATATGTGTGTGTGTGTGTAGCACATGCATGGGAAGCGCTGAGTCTACAAATGTGACAAAGGTTGCAAGAACGTGCAAGAAATGGCCCGACTAGGATTCGAACCCATGCCGATCAGGATCACCCCTAAACGTACACACAGTACTGTGATGAACAACTGCACTCAAATTGAGCCACGATATGTGACTAAGCACGAGGACTAACCAATCCTTTTAGACTGTCATTGATGAGGTGGTGGTCACAGTACTGTGTAAACATTCAGTTTTACAGTTCCACAGTACAATTTACAGTTAAGTATTGAGACGCTGTTCTGACTTGAGATTTCCTTTTATAATTACTGAGTCATCCACATAGGAAAAGTCCCTCGTGTGTGCGCAGCGTCTGATCAAACATCACACTCAGTAAGACTTGGTAAACACAAGTCGAGTCTGTGTGTGTGTGTGTGGTAGCAGGTCTTGTGCTTAATGTACACTGTACTACCGGGCGCCTGTGCAGCACATGGGATGTTATTGACCTTCGAGTACAATGTAAGGCTTACTGTGCATAACTTTGTACTGATTTAGGAGGGGATGGGATAGGGGAAGTGACGTCTCTGAGAGAGAGAGAGGTGATGTCTTCAAGTCTGTTTCTCTCTCTCTCTCTCTCTCTCTCTCTCTCTCTCTCTCTCTCTCTCTCTCTCTCTCTCTCTCTCTCTCTCTCTCTCTCTCTCTCTCTCTCTCTCTCTCTCTCTCTCTCTCTCTCTCTCTCTCTCTCTCTCTCTCTCTCTCTCTCTCTCTCTCTCTCTCTCTCTCTCTCTCTCTCTCTCTCTCTCCCACCTCCCATCGTCCGAGATAGGCGGTCCTTTCCCATCCCTGTCATGGTCTCACCCTCTCCTGTGACAGAGCTCACCTGGTGAAAGTTATTCGTGAGAAAGCTCTTCCACACCGTTATTACTTTCTCCTCTTAGCTCACTGTTTACTTAATTCTGGTTTCTGTTCCTCCTCCTCCTCCTCCTCTCCATTGTCTCCTCATTTGGCTTACGTGTTTTTTCTTCTTCCTCCTCAGTTAATTCCCTTGTTTTTCTACCACGGGGAAAGTTTTTATGGGAAAGGGGTAGGGAGGGTGGGAAGGATAAGGATGAGAAAATGGGGGTTAGAGAGAAGGATAAGACTGAGAATAGGAAGGAAAGACGGGGAAATATGGTATAAAATAAGGGGGAACATTGGGACACTGGGGGTGTTTTGCTTGTCTGTCTGTCTATCTGTCTGCTTGGCTTCCTGCCTGTCTGTTTCTATCTGCTTATATTCGCGACTTTCTACGTGTCTGCTTTTATGTCTGTTTTTGCTTGTCTGCTGGAATGATGCTCTGCCTGTGAGTTGTCCTACCTATCTGCTTGTATCCGTGCTTGTATTCCTGTCTTTGACCGTGTCTGCCTGTCTTCCTGTCTGCTTGTATCCGTGCTTGTAATCCTGTCTTTGACCGTGTCTGCCTGTCTTCCTGTCTGCTTATATCCGTGCTTGTATTCCTGTCTTTGACCGTGTCTGCCTGTCTTCCTGTCTGCTTGTATCCGTGCTTGTATTCCTGTCTTTGACCGTGTCTGCCTGTCTTCCTGTCTGCTTGTATCCGTGCTTGTATTCCTGTCTTTGACCGTGTCTGCCTGTCTTCCTGTCTGCTTGTATCCGTGCTTGTATTCCTGTCTTTGACCATGTCTGCCTGTCTTCCTGTCTGCTTGTATCCGTGCTTGTATTCCTGTCTTTGACCGTGTCTTCCTGTCTGCTTGAATGCTTATCTACCTCTCTGCCTGCCTTCCTCCTAGCCAGCTTGCGTAACAGCAACTGCAGGCAGCTGGTAATAACAGAGAATTATGAGTTACTGAACAAAATAACGGTCGAAACTATGCCACGAGACGCAATCCAGATGAAACGACGGGAATTTGTGACGGAATTGTTAAGAAGCGCGCAAGAAGTGAGTGAGAAAGGCGGAAAGGATGAGGAAATGTGAGAAGTTTGTGAGAAATGTCGTAGAAAGAGTGATGAATTGAAATTAAATATAAATATTTAGCTGGGGAACAATATATCGTGTATTGTTTATATATATATATATATATATATATATATATATATATATATATATATATATATATATATATATATATATATATATATATATATATATATATATATATATATATATATATATATATGTCGTACCTAGTAGCCAGAACTCACTTCTCAGCCTACTATGCAAGGCCTGATTTGCCTAATAAGCCTAGTTTTCATGAATTAATGTTTTTTCGACAACCTAACCTACCTAACCTAACCTAACGTTTTCGGCTACCTAACCTAACCTAACCTATAAAGATAGGTTAGGTTAGGTTAGGTAGGGTTGGTTAGGTTCGGTCATATATCTACGTTAATTTTAACTCCAATAAAAAAAAATTGACCTCATACATAATGAAATGGGTAGCTTTATCATTTCATAAGAAAAAAATTAGAGAAAATATATTAATTCAGTAAAACTTGGCTTATTAGGCAAATCGGGCCTCTCATAGTAGGCTGAGAAGTGAGTTCTGGCTACTAGGTACGACTATATATATATATATATATATATATATATATATATATATATATATATTGTGACGGTAACGCGTTGGTGTTCGGCTGTTTAAGGCTAGGGGTATGGCCTCGTCACATAGTTATAAAAAAAAATAGAAAAACTGGAACTTCGTCTGTGGTAAGGTAAGGAGAAGACACACAAAACACAAGTAAAACTTTAACAATGAAATTTTAATTACGTTAAATAAATCAAAACATGAAAATAATGCACAAACAAATTCTTATAATAAAATCAATGAATCAAAATAATAAGAATACTTAAATGACACAATGGAAAGTTACGTTAAGGCAAAATAACAAGAAGTGCAATACAACAGTAAGTGGGAGGTGCTGGAATATTGGCTTAAAGCCACCACCTCTCTCAGTACACTCTAGAGTCTAGCTGGGAGGTGTGCTGGCTACGAAAGCACGGAACATTCTGAAGACTGATGTTGGGGCGACCCCAGACATCGGGTAGTATTGGGGGGCGAGGCAGGTGCAGCCAGACCGGCGACCAATCAGCGGAGTCGTAGCGATCAACGGGTAGTTTGGTGGTTGGAGTTCGAACAGGTGGCTGGTTGCATACGTTTCTGCTCACCCTGGCAAGCCTTGCTGGTGTTTGTTGTCGTTGTTGGACATTTCTTCCATAGTCTTTTATATAGTTGTGAAGACGTAATTTTGGAGGGAAGAGCAGGCTCAATCTCTTGAAGGAGATTATCGTCACAATATATATATATATATATATATA
>NC_091185.1:3625985-3720985 GCF_040958095.1 Procambarus clarkii
GAGTTTTGTAATTTAAAAGGAAGTATTCTCCAACAAGGTATGGAAATTACCAGCTTGACTGATAAGGTAAGGATGCAGGAGGAACACATCAAGGAACTAGTAAAGGATAATGAGACATGGAAAGTGAAGAGTAGGGAATTTGAAGAAATAAACATGAAAATAGACTCATATGGGGAACAACTCCAAGGAACTCAGAGGGCTAACATAGAGTTAGGTAAGGATCTGCAACTGGAAATTTCATTGACAACTCACATAGAGGAGGTTAGTAAAGAAATAGAAAAGTATAAAGAAGAAATAAAAGAGACATATGCACAACTTGTAAAAGAGAGAGATAATCAAGGAATTGTGTGGAGGTCAAAACCAGAAATGACCGACAAGAAGCAGAAATTAGGCAAGCAATTATGAAAGAACTGGTAACCAACAGTAAACTAGTACAAAACTGCAGAAAGAAGTAAGTCCATAATAATTTTTGGATGTTTAGAGAAGGAAATTTAATCTAGGGTGGACAGAGCAGCAGAAGAGATGAATATCATAGAGAAATAGTAGGTCCCAAGGTTTATTGAGAGCATAATCGGTCCAGACCCCGGTTATTGCTCCCTGTGTTAATGGTCTGGTGGTGGCGGCGGCGTAAAGGAGATTCTAGAGTTTGCTAGGGGTCTAGTTCCACGTAGTGAGGCTGTAGAATCTTAGCCGGTCAAACGGCTTAAGATCGCAGGGTGTGGGATTTGGCTTAGAGTAGCTCTGGGGTTCCCTTGGATTGAAGAGAAATAAATCAGAATACGGGTTGAGGTAAGGGGTGAAGGACGGAGAGGGCCGATACCCCCCACCCCCCATGTTACAACCCCCCTCAATTATAGACCTGTATCGTTGACAAGTGTAATAGTCAAAATATTGGAGAAAATAATTAAAACTAAATGGGTAGAACACCTGGAGAGAAACAATATAATATCAGACCGTTTTTGGTTTTCGATCTGGAATATCCTGTGTAACAAATTTACTGTTTCTATGATTGAGCCACAGAGATTTTACAGGAAAGAGATGGTTGGGTTGACTGCATCTATCTGGATCTAAAAAAGGCTTTCAACCGAATTCCACATAAGAGGTTGTTCTGGAAACTGGAATACATTGGAGGGGTGACAGGTAAGCTGCTAACATGGATGAAAAATTTTCTGATAGAAAAATGAGGGCAGTAATAAGAGGAAGTGTATCGGACTGGAGAAATGTCACAAGCTAAGTACCACAAGGTTCAGTTCATTGTCTACATAAATGATCTACTGGATGGAATACAGAATTATAATTATATGAACATGTTTGCTGATGATGCTAAGATAATAGAGAAGATAAGTAACTTAGATGATTGTCATGCCCTTCAAGAAGACCTGGACTGAATAAGTATAGGGAGCGCCACTTGGCAAATGGAATTTAATGTTAATAAATGCCATGTTATGGAATGTGGAATAGGAGAACATAGACCCCACACAACCTATAAATTATGTGAGAAATCTTTAAAGAATTCTGATAAAGAAAGAGATCTAGGGGGTGGTTCTAGATAGAAAACTATCACCTGAGGACCACATGAAGAACGTTGTGCGAGGAGCCTATGCCACGCTCTCTAACTTCAGAATTGCTTTTAAATACATGGATGGGGAAATACTAAAGAAATCGTTCACGACTTTTGTTAGGCCAAAGCTAGAATATGCAGCGGTTGTGTGGTGCCCATATCTTAAGAAGCACATCAACAAACTGGAAAAGGTGCAAAGACATGCTACTAAGTGGGTCCCAGAACTGAAGGGCAAGAGCTACGAGGAGAAGTTAGAGGCATGAAATATACCAAAACTAGAAGACAGAAGAAAAAGAGGTGATATTATCACTACGTACAAATAGTAACTGGAATTGATAAAATTGATAGGGAAAATTTCCCAAGACCTGGAACTTCAAGAAAAAGAGGACATAGATTTAAACTAATTAAACACAAATGCCAAAGAAATATAAGAAATTCACTTTCACAGAGTGGTAAACAGTTGGAACAAATTAGGTGAGAAGATGATGGAGGCCAATACCGTCAGTAGTTTCAAAGTGTTCAAAGTGTTATATGACAAATAGTGCTGGGAAGACGGGACACCACGAGCATAGCTCTCATCCTGTAACTACACTTAGGTAATTACTCACTCACTCACTCACTAACCCACACACAGCACATCCACTCACACACCTGGGCTCATTGATGTTTCATTACATTCAATGCTAGTTTTCTCAGCAAATAATCTGTCCCTGTGTGTGTGTGCTCTGTTATTTAGTATGTTAATTGTAGGTAATATTGAAGTGATTAAAGTAAATGCTGAGGTAAATTGTAACTTAAATTTCTAGGAAAATTGTATCTATAATATTTCATTAATTGTACGGCATACTGTGCCATTGTGCATCTTGTAGCCTAATGTCAAGCTTTCGTCAGTTTGTGGTGAAACGTCTGCTGGAGAAGTGCGGAGAATATGTGACAACGAAGCAGAGTAGCCTGACGCAGTGGCACCCTGTGCTTGGCTGGTTCTCACGTCCCCTTGACCAGCACCTCAACGAGTCTTTAACTTTGGTTAAATCACAGCTCCAGCTCCTTTGGTCAAGCTCAATTATTAAAGTTATGTTTTCATATCTTTCCAATGTTGTAGATCAAGTAAGTAATACAGTATTTAATTTGTGTGATAATGTACTGTACAGACGCATTCCTAAAATCCGAACCACAAAATAGCAGATTTTGTGAAAATCCAGGCCAAATCCATCTTGCAAAATTATTTTCATAAAATTTAAATTTTACTTAATCTTGCTTTTTTATTTATAATTATTATTCAAAATAATGCATTTATATTTTTTGAATGTTTTACTGAGCTTGAACTGTAATATAAATAGCACAAAAGACCTCATGTGACAGTTTTTCTTTTGTGTTCATAGCTTACTGGGCTAAGTAGAACGAGTGAACACATACTGCCCATGTCTGTCCAATCCCTCCCTCCCACACCCCTTCCCCAGCCCTTCCTCACCCCTTCTCGATCTCTGTCCTCCCACCTGATAACTTCCATCTGCCCTGCCAATACTGCTTGTCTGCCCTCACAGTTACCTCCATTTGTCTGTCTTTCCGATAACTCCTGTCTGTCCACCTGCACTATAACTCGATGCTTGCCTGCCTGAAACTCCCACTTGCCTTTCAGACAACTCTCACCAGCATGAAAAGTCTCATCCACCTGAAAACTCCTTCCCACACACCACAAAACTCCCACCCACCTGCCCCATAGCTCTTGCCCACCCACCTGTGCCATAGCTCTTGCCCACCCACCTGTCCCATAGCTCTTGCCCACCCACCTACCCCATAGCTCTTGCCCACCCACCTGCCTCATAGCTCTTGCCCACCCACCTGTCCCATAGCTCTTGCCCACCCACCTACCCCATAGCTCTTGCCCACCCACCTGCCCCATAGCTCTTGCCCACCCACCTGCCCCATAGCTCTTGCCCACCCACCTGCCCCATAGCAAGACAAGAGCAAGAGCTTGGCTCTGAGAACATGAGAGGGGGCTTGAATGACCTTGGCTTAAAGTGTGCATTTCCAGCTCCTCCTGTTCTGTATTTGTGACCTGACTGCCACCTGGTGGGTTCTGGGCATGGCTAGTTTGTTCAGAAGATAACAATGTGATCACTGCCTTTCCTCATGTTTCCAATTATTGCTTGGATGTGCTCATAGGCTTGTTCTGCTCTTTGATGCCATAAAAAGCAGTCTCTTTTAGTGGTAGTTTAATCAAGATGCTTCACTGTCTTTCTTCCCAAACTACATGGAGCATCAGCATTATCTTGGGTAATACTTAGGCACCTTGGCACTAGGTTGGGTTATCGGTTCGTTCTCTCGATTTTGCCGTTCAGTAAAGAAAGACAACTATTTTCCATGACCAGAAATAAACCCGAGCAACCCACCTGACCTGTCAAGGATGGTGCATAGGAAATGTAAATACTAGTATTTCAATGCCTTAATTTTTACTTCTACAATGCATTATTTATGGGTTATTCGAATTTGCAAAAGAATATGAGGATGCGTTGCAACAGGAAATAACAAAAGGGTCACTCACAAAGAAGTGTTTCAGTTTTATTGCCTTATTTTAATTCAGAAATTGATTGAATCTCTCCTTATTTAGAACAGAACTTAAAAGGAGTGTTATTTGTTTGATAATATCAGTAATATTTTGTTAAGTTGTTAATTCTTAAGAGTAGCTCTTCTTTGTTACATTTTTGCAGCCATTTACAGTACTGTATATTGCTTTGTTCCCTTAATCAGGAACCATCACAAAGTGACTCCAACGTAAATTCAGGAAATGCTGCATCCTCTGCAGCCTCTTCCTTCAGCAACATAGGTTCTTTTGCCCCTTCAAATTTCCTGAAGAAAGCACTAGATCGTAAGCTTTGTTCCACTGTCACTGGAGGATCCCTCAGAAGTGGAGGTCTACGTGGTGGAGGTTGCCGAAAGCTAGGTTCCCCAACAGTATCTACCGTGGCCATGGTGTGCTCTATGTATCACACAGCAATCACAACTCTTTCACAATTAAGGATGGATATTCTTACAGGTGAGTGACTGCTAAGACCTTCATTTCTTTGCTCTGGCTTAGTGTAAGCTTACTTTCCAGGCAAGTTATAAATAGAGCAGTTTAGAGTGCAGTATGTTAACAACTATTAAATCTCTCTGTTTTAGATGAGAAGTATTATGATCGTCGTCTAATAACTGTCCTGTCTGTCCTCAAGAGTCATTTTTACCCACCTAGAAAGATCACAGATGGCCCAGCTGTAATTTAAGTTAAGAAGGAACAAGTCTTACATACAATCTTACATGATATTTGGATGTAAAGAGGTGAATTGTGACAGATTGCAAAACAAAATGGTGCCCGGGCAGATAGTGACACATTCGGAACTTTTGGAGTCCAGCAGCACATGTCTAGAACTTATGTTACTTAAGAGATGGCTGGTGAGGGCTCACGTGTTCAGCTAATCAGCGACGAGCTTTCTGTGACGTCATCGGCAAGCACCGAGCCAGCCCCAAGGAACGGAGCCCAGCTCACTGTTTGGCTAGACTCTCCTTGTTCAGAGTGTCCCAAGTCGAAAAGGTTGAAAGTCTCTGCTCTAAGAACTTGCCAGAAAGGGAGGCTTCATTATACTCGACACTGGTTTTCTTGGAGGGCTCCTGTGGTGGCTTCTTGTTGCCTTGTCACCACAGAGAACTATAAATGAGGGAAACTCACGGGGAATGGAGGTGAACTGCAGTCTATGGAATGGGTCCCATTTAGTCCTTGTTTTCATTGTAGTGACTCATTAACCATGTAAAAGTCATAAATACTGGTGAATTAGTTAACAAAAATATATTGACACATTATACAGTATTAGGTTTGAAAATACTGGCAGGAAGTTTCCTAGGAGCAAAGCTCATCCATACATTCATAGCTTGTACTTCTGTGTGACCGGAGGCTTTGAAATGTATAAAACATTACTGAAGTGTCAAGGATAAACTGAGAAAAGAACATTGCATGATTGAAAACCATTATTAAATATAGGTCTTAAATATGTTTCCAACACCATCAGATTTTAATTTTATATCTACTGTGTATATCAAATTTAAATCCGATGGTATTGGAACTACAAAATGACAGGCAGAGGCAATTGTCCATTGTGTGTGCAAGAAGGATTGGTGGAGGTGGTATCACTCAGAACCAGCATCTTTTACCTAATACTGTTACCTCATCATATGGCATTGGCGGATCTCCAGTTAGGGAGCCCCAGTGGCTGCCTTGCAACCTCCTTCCCTTCCAGGTTAATTGATTGATGGATGTGGGGTTCATATTGTGTAAGGTATGGGATTGAAAGATGTACCCTAAAGTATCGTTAACACCCTTGATTATCTTGAGGTTATCTTGAGATGATTTCGGGGCTTTAGTGTCCCCGTGGCCCGGTCCTTGACCAGGCCTCCACCCCCAGGAAGCAGCCCATGACAACTGACTAACACCCAGGTACCTATTTTACTGCTAGGTAACAGGGGCATAGGGTGAAAGAAACTCTGCCCATTGTTTCTTGCCGGCACCTGGGATGGAACCCAGGACCACAGGATCACAAGTACAGTGTGCTGTCCGCTCAGCCGACCTGCTCTTACTCTCTTATAAGAAATGGGAAGATATATGTAATATCTAGCAGCAACAATCAACTCTATTCTACATGAGACAAGAAATACACCTTAGGGTGCAATTTTATAAAAGGTTTTTATTTAACAACACATAATTATCTTACATGAACTAGATAGAGGGGGGGGAAGGGTTCTTGGAGCAAACACAAGATTGTACAGAGAAAAGGGGAAGGGTGGGGGGGGGAGGGACCTTCAAGCAAACACAAGCCTCGGGAGACAATTGACAAATGGATCCACACACAATAGGCCAAGTCTTTACACTCGGACTCAAAATTATCAATATATTCAACTCCTCCCGGGTGACTCCAAGGGGCAGGATTCTTATTAATACACTGTTCTGACCACAATACACATAAAGGGTGGAATGAAGTATATGGAGGTAAGACCACATGTCTGAGGACTGAGTGACTGAATTAATATCACACAACACCACCTACACACAATTGGTGTGTAAAATGGAATCAATACAGGAAGAGGCCGAACCCCCAAACATACCAGCGATACAAAGATGCGAGAAACAACTACACGGCAGTGAGGAGAGAGGCAGAAAGAAATTTTGAAAAAGGGATTGCGGACAAATGTAAAACAGAACCAGGTCTATTCTATAAATTCATAAACAACAAATTGCAGGTAAAGGATAATATTCAGAGGTTGAAAATGGGAAATAGATTCACGGAAGATGAAAAGGAAATGTGTGAAACACTAAACGAAAAGTTCCAAAGTGTGTTTGTACAAAATGAAATCTTTAGGGAACCAGATACAATAAGAATTCCAGAGAACAACATAGAACACATAGAGGTGTCTAGAGACGAAGTGGAAAAAATGCTCAAGGAGCTCGGTAAGAACAAAGCAGCTGGCCCAGATGGCGTTTCACCATGGGTTCTGAGAGAATGTGCATCTGAGCTCAGCATTCCACTTCACCTGATCTTTCAGGCATCCCTGTGTACAGGAATCGTAGCAGACGGGTGGAAACAGGCTAACATAGTTCCAATCTACAAAAGTGGCAGCAGGGAAGACCCCCTCAATTATAGACCTGTATCATTGACAAGTGTAATAGTGAAAGTATTGGAAAAACTAATCAAAACTAAATGGGTAGAACACCTAGAGAGAAATGATATAATATCAGACAGACAGTATGGTTTTCGATCTGGAAGATCCTGTGTATCGAATTTACTCAGTTTCTATGATCGAGCCACAGAGATATTACAGGAAAGAGATGGTTGGGTTGACTGCATCTATCTGGACTAAAAAAGGCTTTCGACAGAGTTCCACATAAGAGGTTGTTCTGGAAACTGGAAAATATTGGAGGGGTGACAGGTAAGCTTCTATCATGGATGAAAAATTTTCTGACTGATAGAAAAATGAGGGCAGTAATCAGAGGCAATGTATCAGAATGGAGAAATGTCACAAGTGGAGTACCACAGGGTTCAGTTCTTGCACCAGTGATGTTTATTGTGTACATAAATGATCTACCAGTTGGTATACAGAATTATATGAACATGTTTGCTGATGATGCTAAGATAATAGGAAGGATAAGAAATTTAGATGACTGTCATGCCCTTCAAGAAGACCTGGACAAAATAAGTATATGGAGCACCACTTGGCAAATGGAATTTAATGTTAATAAATGTCATGTTATGGAATGTGGAATAGGAGAACATAGACCCCACACAACCTATATATTATGTGAGAAATCTTTAAAGAATTCTGATAAAGAAAGAGATCTAGGAGTGGTTCTAGATAGAAAACTATCACCTGAGGACCACATAAAGAATATTGTGCAAGGAGCCTATGCTATGCTTTCTAACTTCAGAATTGCATTTAAATACATGGATGGCGATATACTAAAGAAATTGTTCATGACTTTTGTTAGGCCAAAGCTAGAATATGCAGCTGTTGTGTGGTGCCCATATCTTAAGAAGCACATCAACAAACTGGAAAAGGTGCAAAGACATGCTACTAAGTGGGTCCCAGAACTGAAGGGCAAGAGCTACGAGGAGAGGTTAGAAGCATTAAATATGCCAAAACTAGAAGACAGAAGAAAAAGAGGTGATATGATCACTACATACAAAATAGTTACAGGAATTGATAAAATCGACAGGGAAGACTTCCTGAGACCTGGAATTTCAAGAACAAGAGGTCATAGATTTAAACTAGCTAAACACAGATGCCGAAGAAATATAAGAAAATTCACCTTCGCAAATAGAGTGGTAGACGGTTGGAACAAGTTAAGTGAGAAGGTGGTGGAGGCCAAGACCGTCAGTAGTTTCAAAGCGTTATATGACAAAGAGTGCTGGGAAGACGGGACACCACGAGCGTAGCTCTCATCCTGTAACTACACTTAGGTAATTACACTTAGGTAATTACACAGGGTTCTAGAAATCCTTATTTATACAACTTCCTATTCCTAACCCACACAAAGGTTTAGGAATAGGTGCAATACTGCACTTATCGTATTGCTGGAGACCATCTCAAGCCACACAAGTGACTGGACTTGCTGGGGCCCAATCCAGAAAGAGGCATTTTATTACACTCAATGTTGGGTTGTTATTCAGATGTGAGGTTAATCTTAGATCAGTACGCTCCTCCTGCCTCTATGAGCACACCAAATTCTGGTTTAGGGGGCCAGTAGGCCAGGTGCCTGGTAGAGCTGTGGGTGTCTTCGTGGTACTAAAGTCACTGCATCAGAGAGCTACTGAGGGACAGCCTAGAAACCATGGCTGTGATAATTCAAAATAATGTAAAATTTAGTTTTTAGTATTTTGGAATTAACATTGTAGCTATGTACTATTATCTCCTGTGTTCTAGTGTCAAACTGAAGAGGTAATTAAAATGACACTTTTGTTTTCACATTTTTGTCAGAGTCTACAGATATATAGTATTTGTAATTAGTGCAGCATCTCTGCTGCCCTATTAATTTTATCAACCCATACTCCGAATTGACAGTACGGTTTAATAGTAAGTGTAATAAGTTCATTTCCTGATTGTTAGGAATAGTACATAATTACACTTACTTGTGCCATTACATTTACCTTCCCATTTATTCTTCTCGTTTTATGTCAAGACACTCAGAATTTTAGGATGACTTTTTCACGTTCAATTCCCTATACACAATTGTATAATGTCAGACAGACAGTATGGTTTTCGATCTGGAAGATCCTGTGTATCGAATTTACTCAGTTTCTACGATCGAGCCACAGAGATTTTACAGGAAAAGATGGTTGGGCTGAATGCATCTATCTGGACCTGAAAAAGGCTTTCAACAGAGTTCCACATAAGAGGTTGTTTTGGAAACTGGAAAATATTGGAGGGGTGACAGGTAAGCTTCTAACACGGATGAAAAATTATCTGACTGATAGAAAAATGAGGGTAGTAATCAGAGGCAATGTATCGGACTGGAAAAATATCACAAGTGGAATACCACAGGGTTCAGTTCTTGCACCAGTGATGTTGATTGTCTACATAAATGATCTACCAGTTGGTATACAGAATTATATGAACATGTTTGCTAATGATGCTAAGATAATAGGAAGGATAAGAAACTCAGATGATTGTCATGGCCTTCAAGAAGACCTGGACAAAATAAGTATATGGAGCACCACTTGGCAAATGGAGTTTAATGTGAATAAATGCCATGTTATGGAATGTGGAATAGGAGAACATAGACCCCACACAACCTATAAATTATGTGAGAAATCTTTAAAGAATTCTGATGAAGAAAGAGATCTAGGGTGATTCTAGATAGAAAACTATCCATTGAGGAACACATGAAGAACATTGTGCGAGGAGCGTATGCCATGCTTTCTAACTTCAGAATTGCTTTTAAATACATGGATGGCAAAATACTAAAAAAATTGTTCACGACTTTTGTTAGGTCAAAGCTAGAATATGCAGCGGTTGTGTGGTGCCCATATCTTAAGAAGCACATCAACAAACTGGAAAAGGTGCAAAGATATGCTACTAAGTGGCTCCCAGAACTGAAGGGCAAGAGCTATGAGGAGAGGTTAGAGGCATTAAATATGCCAAAACTAGAAGACAGAAGAAAAAGAGGTGATATGATCACTACATTCAAAATAGTAACTGGAATTGATAAAATCGATAGGGAAGATTTCCCGAGACCTGGAACTTCAAGAACAAGAGGACATAGATTTAAACTAACTAAACAAAGATTCCGAAGAAATATAAGAAAATTCACTTTCACAGAGTGGTAGATGGTTGGAACAAGTTAAGTGAGAAGGTGGTGGAGGCAAAACCGTCAGTAGCAAGTACTAATTATAATTAAGAAGCAGTAAAATGCTTATCTTCAAAAAACTAAGAAGGTTAGGTTAGGTCGTGGTTTTCTATTCAGCTTTTCAGGTAAACTCAAATACTGTACTGTATTCACAATATATTTGACAGTACATTTTAATACTAAGTGAAAATAAGTACAATTCCTGACTGCTAGGAATAGTACATAATTACACTTACTTGTGCTGTTACATTTACCTCCCCATTTTTGGAGGACTGGCTGCATTTTATTAAGGTTTGCAACTTATGATTTCTAGGATTATGCTACAAGAGTGAAATGGTGCCTCAACTATGGCATATCCTGCTCTCACTTGGGCCATCCTGTGGAATCAAGAGTTATTTAGACCTGTTGTCAGTTTCAACAAAAGCTACAGCACCTGAATTTCATTTGCTCATCCTGTTTTGTGATGCAACAACTCATGTTGTTACGTAAGTTTCTTAGTGTCTTTCTCTTTATAATAATAATAATTTATAATCTTTTTCTCCCCCTCACAGTAATTAAAAAAACTCTTCTGAATATCATATTTATAGCATACAGTGAAGTATATTTGATCAAATTGGGTTTAAAAGAATCAATCTGATATAGGAAGCTGTCCATACACTGATAATTTGGCTTCACAATCACAGCTATATTTAGTGATATTTCTGGTATTCAAAAGGATACTTACACTGAATCATGTAATGAAATTAGCAGACTGTTGAGGAGGGTAGTGCCTACCTTGTGGTTACCTTGCGGTGGTTCCGAGGATTAATGTCCCCGCAGGCCGGTCTCTGACCAGGCCTGCTGGTCGGTCATCTGGTCAACCAGGATGTGGCTGCTCACAGCCTGGTGATCAGTATCCTTTGAATACCTCGATAAACTCTTTTGAAGATGTTTATCGAGTTCCCTCTTGAACCAGCCCGTCCTCCTAGGGTTTCCCAACGTCAAGAAAATGGCCAAATTAAAGTTTTCCCTCCTAACCTACCAGAGGAGCCAAAACAGAAAATGGGACAGTGTGTCACTTTTGCGAGCTGCTTCCATTTTCTAGTATGATAATTTTTGGTCTAACGTAACGCATATGAGCGAAATGCGACATTCTTTGTTAGAGGACAGGTTGCCTGAACACAATGAGAGGCTGGCCTGTTATGCTCCTTGTTTGTAGCAGGATTGTGTTAAAAAATCTTGTGCCTTTGATGTTTTTTATTTTTATTTATATATACAGTACAAGAGTTCTTACATTCTTGTACAGCCACTATCACGCATAGTGTTTCGGACAAGTCCTTAATCCTATGTTCCCCGGAATATGACCCCCGCCAAATCATTTAGCAACCAGGTACCCATTTTATTGTTGAGTAAACAGAGGCTACAGTTAAGGATTGATGCCCAGTAAATCCTCCCCGGCCACGATACGAATCCAGGACAAAGCACTAACGAAATGCCAGGCAAGTGCCTTACCACTACACCATATCGACTGAGTAAAGATGTTGATGAAGTTCTCTCTGTGTAGCTACTGCATCTCTTCATTTCAGTGTGGCTATTTTGCACATCCTGCCATGCCTACTGATTTCATGTGATGTTATTTCTGTGTGCAGATTTGGACCAGTCCCTCTAATATTTTCAACTTATAATTTATTCTCCATATCTTTTGCCTGCACTCAAGAGAATACAGATTTAGAACTTTGAATTGGTCCCAAGAGCTTAGATGTTTTATTGAGTGGGTTCCAACAGTAAAGGCTCTGTGAACATTCTTCAGGTCAGCAATTTCTTCGTCTTTGAATAGAGCTGTTTGTGTGCAATAGTATTCCATCCTAGAGAGCACTAGTGTCTTGAAAAGTATCATCATTGGTATGGCATACCTTGTTTTAATAGTTCTTGTTATCCAACCTGTCATTTTTCTTGCAGTAGTGACAGCTTCTTAATTGTGTTCTTTAAAGGTAAGGTCTTCCGACATGATTACTCCTACATCCTTTACATTGATTTTTCGTTTTATAGTGTGATTTGACTGTTTTATATATGGTTTCTGTTTTTATAGTTTCTCTCTTTTTCCATAGCGTAGGAGCTGGAACTTATCTTAACACTTTCGCGCTATCTGGACGCGCCGGCGCGTCCCGTTTCGTCTAACGCTAACGCATAGTGGACATAAAGTTGAGTCCTCTTTTAAAATATTTGTATAAAATTCAATTTTTATCCGATTTACTTTGGGTTTGTTTCAAACTGCGCGCTATGAGGCTCTCTTTCTCACCACTAGGCTGCATGGTACAATAAGTTCATGAAAGGTGTGGATAACTTCGATCAAATGGTATTTTGTCCCAAACGGGTTGCAGGTGGGTGACTTTAGCCGTTTATACTGGTAATGCTTCCCCCATATCATGTATTATATGCATATGTCTGTTTAGGGAATTTTATTCCGATCAATATACAACCAAAAATAACTGTGTGCAACAAGTATAAACTTGACAAACATAACAAAAGTAAAAACATTTCGTGTGTGTTTGACGCTCACTGATATGTTCCAGCGTTGTTTTATATTTGGCGCTATTCTAACTTACGCTTTGTTGATATTGTTTACCTATGGGCACATAGAACATTCTATTGCGAACACATTGACACAAAATGAATGACGTACATAGAAAATTAATGTCATGAGAGTGAAATAAGTATAAACTTTCAAAGCGCCGTGCGTCGTCCCGTCACCGATACCGGGTAACAATTTCACCACTTCCCACACTCTTGAGGGCGGGCCGCATCATTATTCTACGCTTATATTCATATCACCGTGTTGGGAATTTCATTGCGAGTCCATTGATACCAAAATTAACGCTGTAGAATAAGTGTGGAGGTGATTACAATCCCAAGAGTAAAAACATTTTGTTGCTGATGGGCGCTCACGGCGAGTCATCTTCGTAGTTATTTATTTGGTGCTGGTATCCCTATACGTTTCGTGACTTTTTTTTACTGATGTTCTTCTAGAGAATTTTATTGCGAACACGTTGGTACCAAAATGAAATACGTAGCATGAGAACTAAGGTCAGAAGAGTAAAAAGAGTATACACATTTTTGTTTTTACGCTTAAGCGATAAAACGCTGCGCGCACATTCGGTTGGCTGAGTGACCTTTGCGGAAAGCGCGAAAGTGTTAAACATTGTATTACAAGTTACACATGGTAGAAACAGAGTATGTATGTAAATGAACAAATCCACAAGGGCCGTGATGAGGGTTCTAACTTATGCCCGGGACGATCCCAGACGCTGCCTTAGTCGACTAGGCCACGACGTGGTTAAACCATGTCGTGGCCTTGTTGACTAAGGCAGCCTCTGGGATCATCCTGGGCGTAAGTTCGAACCCTCATCATGGCCCTTGTGGATTTGTTCATTTGATGCATCACGCTATTGTGATTTCTGTGTGTAATAAAGTTTGTAGGTAGACCATATTTTGTATCTTTATCTGTGTCTGAAATGAGAATGAGGAAAAGTACCGGAGTAAACACGGTACCTTGGGGGACTGAGCTTTCCACTGTGAATGATCCAGATTTAATTTATTGATTACACTCTGGGTTCTGTCCATTAGGAACTTATAGTTCCATCTCCCTACTTTACCAGTAATTTCTTTTGAGTATATTTTGTGTGCACTAACACCGTGGTCACATTTCTCAAAAGCTTTTGCAAAGTCTGTGTATTTTACTCATGTGCCTTGTTTTTCTTCCTTGGCATCTAAGGCCATGTCATAGTGATCCAGCAATTACATTTTGAGAGACAGGAGCACCCTGTTCCGAACCCATGTTGTATGGAGTTATGTAGATGTTGTGACTCCATGTGATTTGTTATCTTCTTAGCACTCCTATGGGACTGAATTTTTAACTGTGCAATCCAATTTCTCTAAAAAGCATTGATGTATGAATGACATGTGAAAATAGCTGAATTTTGGTTTATTTCCAGTCTTGACAGAACAATTAGTTTACATAATTTCAAGGCTTGTGATTTCAATGAATTGAGAAAATCTGGCCTTAAGTGACAAAGTATTTTGACTAATAGCAATATCAGTTTGGCTCATTCCTACACTTAACATTCACGTATGTTTGCCTTGCTCATATTTAGTACATGTCTTCAAAACAGATAGATGTTTAAAGGACTTGGGTCAACTAAAACTAAACAGATTCATTTGTGGCTCACATGTTGCCAGAACTTTATTGTTATTAAAACTGAATGCCTTGTAGTAGTGAATAGTGCTTAATGGCATATGCTGTACCATACTTAAAATTAATTTCAGGTTAATAGTAAACAAATGTATAGTGCCAATAACTTGGAAATGAAAAGTGATTAATACACTGCACAGTACATATATACACACAGATTACTTGTTGCAGGGTGCTTGATGATTTGGAGATGTATGAACAGCAGAAGCCTTTCAGTCTTGTTGACTACTCAACTATGGCATCATTCCTCAATAATTTTACTTACAAGGTATGTTAATCATGTTTATAATCCTGTGCAGTTTAGATTGGCCCTCAAGAAAGGTGAGTGATGGAGGGTAGGAACATATGTTTCTGGAGGAGTCAAATAGTGGCTCCCTTTATCTAGTTGTACTCAGATAGCCCTCCCCCTCCCCCCTCCCCCCACACACATGTATGTACGTACGTACGTATGTCACATTAGTCCCAGGAGTCCTTAATAGGCTACCAGAGACCAAAACCTAAACTGGCCCTTTCATAGAGACACAGGGAGCATATGTAATGACTGGTACATAAAGTCTAGCTATTATTGTTATTGGTGTAAATGTGTCTCTTGGTTAAAATACCAGTTTGTTTTATATTTGTGTTAATTTTTATGTTTCATTTGTATTTTTCATTTTCATTTGTAGTTAACATGTTCTCAACATGTTTGAGAGCATATTAAATTGAGCATTAGTAAATGTATATGCTTTTGTGTGTGTGAAGTTTATAAGCACATTTTTGGGAGATTAGCATCCTTGCACCAACAAGAACAGAGAGAGAGAGAGAGAGAGAGAGAGAGAGAGAGAGAGAGAGAGAGAGAGAGAGAGAGAGAGAGAGAGAGAGAGAGAGAGAGAGAGAGAGAGAGAGAGAGAGAGAGAGAGAGAGAGAGAGAGAGAGAGAGAGAGAGAGAGAGAGAGAGAGAGAGAGAGAGAGAGAGAGAGAGAGAGAGAGAGAGAGAGAGAGAGAGAGAGAGATGAGAGAGAGAGAGAGAGAGAGAGATGAGAGAGAGAGAGAGAGAGAGAGAGAGAGAGAGAGAGAGAGAGAGAGAGAGAGGAGAGAGAGAGAGAGAGAGAGAGAGAGAGAGAGAGAGAGAGAGAGAGAGAGAGAGAGAGAGAGAGAGAGAGAGAGAGAGAGAGAGAGAGAGAGAGAGAGAGAGAGAGAGAGAGAGAGAGAGAGAGAGAGAGAGAGAGAGAGAGAGAGAGAGAGAGAGAGAGAGAGAGAGAGAGAGAGAGAGAGAGAGAGAGAGAGAGAGAGAGAGAGAGAGAGAGAGAGAGAGAGAGAGAGAGAGAGAGAGAGAGAGAGAGAGAGAGAGAGAGAGAGAGAGAGAGAGAGAGAGAGAGAGAGAGAGAGAGAGAGAGAGAGAGAGAGAGAGAGAGAGAGAGAGAGAGAGAGAGAGAGAGAGAGAGAGAGAGAGAGAGAGAGAGAGAGAGAGAGAGAGAGAGAGAGAGAGAGAGAGAGAGAGAGAGAGAGAGAGAGAGAGAGAGAGAGAGAGAGAGAGAGAGAGAGAGAGAGAGAGAGAGAGAGAGAGAGAGAGAGAGAGAGAGGAGAGAGAGAGAGAGAGAGAGAGAGAGAGAGAGAGAGAGAGAGAGAGAGAGAGAGAGAGAGAGAGAGAGAGAGAGAGAGAGAGAGAGAGAGAGAGAGAGAGAGAGAGAGAGAGAGAGAGAGAGAGAGAGAGAGGAGAGAGAGAGAGAGAGAGAGAGAGAGAGAGAGAGGAGAGAGAGAGAGAGAGAGAGAGAGAGAGAGAGAGAGAGAGAGAGAGAGAGAGAGAGAGAGAGAGAGAGAGAGAGAGAGAGAGAGAGAGAGAGAGAGAGAGAGAGAGAGAGAGAGAGAGAGAGAGAGAGAGAGAGAGAGAGAGAGAGAGAGATGAGAGAGAGAGAGAGAGAGAGAGAGAGAGAGAGAGAGAGAGAGAGAGAGAGAGAGAGAGAGAGAGAGAGAGAGAGAGAGAGAGAGATGAGAGAGAGAGAGAGAGAGAGAAAAGATCTATAGAGAGAGAGAGAGAGGATTTGTTGGCTTAGTGTTATTAAAACTACCTTCAAGAACAGACTCTAAGGGTAGTCTTCAATGGAGCAGAATCCGATAGCCAC
Organism: Procambarus clarkii; assembly: GCF_040958095.1. Lineage (NCBI taxonomy): Eukaryota > Metazoa > Arthropoda > Malacostraca > Decapoda > Cambaridae > Procambarus > Procambarus clarkii. The sequence continues at coordinate 3,642,746 of NC_091185.1, forward strand.
TCAATTGGTGCCAGCATTCCACAGGGTAGTGTTCTTGGCCCTCTGCTGTGGAATGTTTATTTCAACGATCTACTTCATCTCATTCCTGAAGCTCAAGCCTATGCTGACAACTGTACTCTAACCTTTACATACAGAAAGGAGGAATGCTAACTGCTGCAAGAATCATTAATCACCAACTTTCAGCAATTTCTACCTGGGGTAGAAGATGGCAGATCACATTTGCGGCTGAGAAGACTCGAGCAATGATGATAACTAGACTGCACATGGCGAATCAGACAGAACTGCTAATGGGTGGCAAATCCCTAGAGTTCACAGAAGAATTTGACATCTTGGGAATGAAGTTTGACTCTTCAATGACAATGAAGAGCTATGTGCTAAACCTTCCTAAAAAGGCAGCCAGGAAACTTACAGCACTACGGCTCATCTCATATCTTCTTGACAGCAAGGGATGCAAAACCTTATATGAAGCACAAGTTCGCTCCCATCTAGAGTATGCACCCCTTTCCTGGATTGCCTGCCCCCCATCTTTCGTCAGACTGTTGGACAAAGTAGAGAGACGGGCAAGAAGGCTTATCTCTAGTCTTGACCAAGTCTGGTGGGAACGGTCTGAACATCAGAGCCTGCAACACCGTCTTGACGTTGTTGGTCTTACTGTTATGTATAAGGCCAACATCCTCAAAGTTCCGCACCTTGCCCAACTCCGTGGACTACCAGTAGTTCCCACTCGTAACACTAGGCTCTCAACCTTCAACAGTCTCATGCTAGAAGTGCCATTCTCAAGAACATCACTCCATCAGCGTTCATTCATTCCGAGGCTGACTCGCATCTGGAACTTGTTCCCTCAACAGGTTGATACATGGAAGATCAGGTCAACCGTTCACATGAAGACTCTGGCACACAGTTGGCTACAAGCTCATCTTGTTCCTTATATGATTGTTATTTAATGTTTTTTAATGAATAAAGGCTATTCCTTCTGAAGCATATAATAACAGGCTCATGAAATAAATAGGCCTCTAGGAGTAGGTTTCAACTTAGCTTACATAAATTCAATATATGATAGTTCCCAATGTGTTAGTTTCAAAGTATACTCTCATGAAATAAATGAGTTTCTAGGTGTAGGCTTCAGATGAGCTGAGGTAGGATAACAGCTCTTGCTTGCAGCTTCACTAGGTATGTCATTTAACATCCCTTATGAATCCTAGTCTTGGTTTAAGAAAAAAAGAGAGAGAGGATAAAGAATAAAAGAGAGAGAGAGAGGAGAGGAGAGAGGGAAAGGGAGAGAGAGAAAGAGATTGAGAGAGAGAAAAAGGATTGATAGAGAGAGAGAGAGAGAGAGGATCCAAAGAGAGAGAGAGGATCCAAGAGAGAGAGGATTGAGAGAGAAAGGATCCAGAGAGAGAGAGACAGAGAGAGAAGATAGATAGAGAAAGAGAGACGATTGAGAGAGATATAGAGGATCGAGAGAGAGAAAGAGGATCGAGAGAGAGAGAAGATCGAGAGAGAGAGAAAGGGAGGATCAAGAGAGAGAGGATCGAGAGAGATGGAGAGAGGGGAGAGAGAGGGGATTGAGAGAGAGGGGGGATTGAGAGAGAGGGGGGGATTGAGAGAGAGAGAGGAGAGAGAAAGGATCGAGACTTCACACACACAATGCAGGTGTGTGCTAGTGAGGGGCCCACCTCACAGTGTGAGGTTATTGACCTCCATTATATCTGTGTGACTGGAATACCGTCATTAGTTGGGTGAGTGAGAAGTTATTCCTTGTTAGCATATTGTGCCATTTCCTGTGTCTTAATAAATATAATGCACACACTCTGATTGTTTTGTCGAGTCCCACTAATTCAAAAATATGGTACCAGCTCCTTGTGGTTACTCTTGTGTTTAAGGTGTTATAAGTAACACTTGTTCTATATTCCCTGGTTTAAAGTAACATATCTATATTGTAAGTGAAGAAAGTAAGTATGGGTTTGTTAGTCTGTACTCTAGAGTATGGCTTACAAGATTATGCCCTTACACAAAATATTTCGTTCCCTTACATGAGCTTGTAAGCCATCTGCAAAAGTCTAATATAGCAGCAAGGGTGATGCCCTATGTTGTTAGGGGCTTGTGAATTTCTGTGTCATTAGATTGTGCTGTAAGCAATGTCCACCATGGACAATCTGTACCAGTTGTTGTTGTTTATGTGTTTTGCTCTGCTTTGCTAGGTTACATTCCTTGTTTTCTGTGGGGAGCCCCTTTGGCTCCCTGGAGCTATCGAACTGATATGCGTTATATTAGTCTGGGGCTTCAGTCAATGGAGTTCTGCCTACCAAGGACACGAGCCAGAATCTGGCTCCCTCAGAGAGGCAAAAGGAGCAATAGCCCAAGGAAACCCCCTTGTATTTGGGGGTATTCCATTCCATATCTACCATTGACCAGGGTTAGGCACCCAGAAAAGTAAGCATTCAAAAACAAACCCCACTTGGTAGGAAATTGCATCCCAAGACTGAACAGTGAAACAGAATTCCCCAGAAGAAAACAAGGAAACAGGTAAATGTCATCCACTGCCCCCGGACCTCTACACCAGTTTCCCACTCTTCAATTCATAGACTGAAGCACTCTGACCTCAGTTTCCTGCTGGATCTTGTGCCCTTGGGTGTTTCCTTGCTGCTCGGCATTTACAAATTCAAATTCAAATGTTTATTCAGGTAAAGTATATACATACAAGGTGTGATACAAATATTGATGAATTTATAGACAGAGCTAGTACATACAATGCCTAAAGCCACTATTATGCAAAGCCTTTTGGGCAAACCCTGCCCGAAACCTTTGGGCAAGACCCTTACCCTGCCCTTGGGACCAGCTGGGGTTTCATGGCCTTTGTTTGGCTCTGGGTAGGGAATGTTGTAGTTGCTGGTTGGGATGCAAGGTGCTGTGCAGCTCGCCTATCTAGCAGCAGCTGTGTTTTCTGCTCCTCTCGCTGTTGTTTTGCTTGTGCAGGGTTTTTCTTTTATTTTTGTTTCTTGCATTATTTTATTTTTGTGGTCTGCCTGGTTTGATTATTAATCCACCTAGGGTATTTTCGATGACCCCTCCTTTAGGCCCCCGTGCTTGTACACTTAACAGGGGGTCCAGTTTTAGCCCACTTCCCACTCTGCCACCCTCATTCTCATTAGGGCTCAACTGGCTTTGCAGCACCGTTGCCTGGGCTTCCCGAAGGCTGTTCACCTGCGGCCCTGGAAAACCCTGTCAGGGCTTGGATCACCTGTTTTGTCTCCATCATGCTGCCTGTTGGGTCGGTGACACCTTCGACCCGGAGTCTTGCCATAAATGCTCCCCGCTCGTACTCCAGTTTACCGATTCTTCGGAAGTTGTTAGGAGTAAGGCCGCATACGTTGCATGTTAGATATAGGTTGTTGCAATGCGCTAGTTTGGTTGCCTGCTCAGATACCCTGGGGCTGCCCTGCTATAGTTTAGGGACCCCGACCTCGGGACGTTGGTTGCTTCGACTTGGTTCAGTCTGCACCTTCAGGTCCTTCCTGGTGGGGGTGGTTTGCCCTGTTAACTGCCGGCTCCCAATGTCTGAGGGATTTAGAGTCGGGGCAGGGGTTTAGTTGGTGAGGAGACTCGGGCAGCTTTGAGGGGTTGCCCCATTCAAGACAGGGATGGAGACATTTAAGCCTCCATCGATGGCAGACAAGGAATATCCCCAACCACAGGGGGAGAGTTTCTAGAGGCCAGGTTCTGGCTTGTGGTCCCCGGTAGGCTGAACTCCATTGACTAATGCCCTAGACTAATACTGTATATCACATATTAGCCTGATAGCTTCAGGGAGCCTCCAGGGGCTCACCCAGAAAGTGGCATTTCATTACATTCAACGCTGGTTTTTTAATGCATCATGAAAAAATTGCAATCTTCTGGATGTTTACTCTCTGTTCATGTTATCTTATGTGCATCAGTTCGGAAAGCTAAATACAGTATGCAAAAATGCATTCTTGGATGGAAACACGCCTTGTATGACTGATTTTTGCACACCATTAACTCTTGCCTTGTGAATAATGGAAATTTGCATTTATTATGCAGATAGTATTGTGGTCCTACTGATGCGTACTTCAGGCAATGAGAACATTTTAATCCAACTTTTAAACTCTTGCATCCAACAAGGACAGATTTCCATTTGAAGGTTACATGGTGTAGAAGTTTTGATCATTTTAGTGAGAATACTACGCTTAATGGTGTAGATGGATAAATTGAGGTTATATTAAAAGACATTTGAAATATATTGATGTGCTGATCGCAGTATCTCTCTTTGCAGATAATTAACAATGGTTTGGTGGATGTTCGCAGTGTCCAAAGTAGTGCCCTCTTTGTCTCGGTGCACACGCTCCTCATGCTTTTATACAAGAGAAATTCACGCAGAAGCTATGTCCCTGACACTCATTGGCTTATTAAAGAAGTGCGTGTGTCCACATTCATGGCTGAGCTGGAACGGGGCAAGAGAACTGCCCAGGTAAGGGATTTGCTTGCATGCAGTCTGTCATGTCTAAAATTTTATTTCTTTCTTAAGGAAATTCGTATCTATATTGTACCATATTAGAGTATACTGTATTTTAATTTGCAATGTTAGATCACAAAAATGAATTCACTTAGGTGAACAGGAAATGGTACAAAAATATTAATTTTTGCTAACAAAAGGCTAACAAAAATTATCAATTCATAGAATTGCTTGTTTTCCTCATTTTAAATATTAATGCTATAATTTGTGAATAATACCATAAATAGAAAGATTTTTTCTGTGTCTGGCAAAAATCAGCGCTGCCACACCTGCAACCACGGCCAAGAGTCGGGGCCACTGCTCAGGGAAACAAAAAAGCTTACTAGGGCCAGATACACCTCATAACAGCAGGCTGGTGGCAAACACACTGCCCTGCTGTGAAATGAGGAACAAGCCAAAGCAGGTGACCAGATAATATCACAGAATGAAGAAGACACAGGGCCGGGGTGAATGAGAAGCACACAAGTGACCCAAAATAGCAGGAGACTTGGCAAAAACCCCAAGCAGGGGCACCACTACTAGCTATGGCAAGTCGAGTACCCCAAATACCAAAATTAGAACGAACCCTGGCTTCAGAGTGGGATCCAGAACAGTGCCACTCAGGATGCTGCCAGGGTTGACAAGATGCCAAACTGGCAAAGATAGGTGAATGTGAGACTCTAACATACCTCCAGAAACACACCCTCATGGAAGAGGGGAGCTGAAATACAACAGGAAGAGGAACATCACTCCCCGACCTCCTCACTAGTGGAGTTCAAGAGAAAAATTTTAATGTACTGTATTGTTATTATACAAGACAAAAAGGTAGTTCAAATTTTATTTACGAACTATTTATAAAAAAAACTACAGGTTCTGATAACTAAAGAAGCATTTGAGAGGACTTCTTTACTGTGTTCTGAAGTTCATTCTCTCAAGGCCTGACTACTTGGGTGGGGTGCTTTACCTCAGATATTTCAAGGATCTTTTGACTCTTCTCTCTAAACCTCTCTCTCACTTGTATATACTAGTACAGTATAGCTTGGGAGTTTGTTCAGCAATTTTTGAGGCTTCGATTCTTTTGAATCCAGCATCAGTTTGTACTGGTGTGTTGACTTTCTGCATGCTTTCCCAGTGGGGTAGTGAAGTGTTCCCTGCTCTCTGCACCTCTCTGAGGGGACCAGGCTCTGGCTCTGGTCCCCAGTAGGCCAAACCGAATTCTGTAACTTTGTGACCTAGTATTTAGGAGCATTCTCAGCTAGATAATTTTAGGGAACCACTGGGGCTCATCCAGAAAGAGGCATTTGTTGCATTCAATGCTGTTTTTCTGGAAATAACCCCTTGGGGTTTCTTGAAACTATCATATACAGAGAGTGTACAATCTACTAGGTCACATAAGCTGCAGACAGAAGTCGGCAGCTTATGTGAAAATCTTCCTAACACAAGATTAAAATTACTGTACTGTACATAAGCTTAGCAGGGTCAGTTTTGACTGCCAGCTGCTGAAGCATCACTGGTTGAAGGCTTTTGGCTTTCTGGTGAGGCTTCATTGGTTGAAGGGCCAGGGCTTGCTATTTTTATCAAATAAGAATCGAGTTTTGCTTGCCTCCTGTGACACCACCTATTGTGAAACCACCCACCCCAGCACCACCTAAATCCTGCGCCTTGAGCCACTGCTGTATGAGATTAATAGTGTGACCTGATGCCTGTCTGTAGCATCCGGCAAAATCTCCAGTTATCCAGATTGCTATTTGGATATGGCAAAGTTTCGCCAGAAAAATATCCAGCCACGATTTCACCGAATAACCCAATTATTGAGATCAGTGGGCTGTGGATAAGTGAGCTCACATATAACTTCTCTGAAGCAGCCAGTCACAAGATGGGAAAACTAGCTGTCTGATGAAAATATTAATTAAAAAGTTTAGATTTTCCATAATTCATATTCAAGTTTTTCAACTTTATTCATTAATGGTTGTACATTTTTAATTGAATTAGATTACAGAAAATTACAGTACATTATTTACTTAAGAAAAAGTCATAGTAATAAGGATAGCATGTGTTCATTATAATTATATATTGTATATAATCTTGATTTAGATTTAAGAGCATTTATTTGACTGATTTATAAAATGCTTTATAACATATTTTGCTCTCTATTAACTAAATAAATTGTAGCTCAAATACTAGTCATAAATTAATTTAACTTAACCTCTAGATACACACAACAATACAGGAATTACGAATTTTTACTATAAAGAGACAAGTGGAACCTTCACCTTGTACTCAACAGCTCTCTTGTGTTCGTACAGACTCACAGGCATGGAACACTGAAAATAAAGACAACCACACAAGCATATATATAAATATTCTTTGGAATTTAGGGGGTTATGCTCACAGCCTCCAATTTGGTTCACTCACAGAGCGATACCCACGAAGTTAAATGTGGTCGGTCACGACTACTTCACTGTCAGGTTCCATTTTCTTTGAGGAATGCATTGTGCATGTCAGTATGTTTCACACACTCAGTTTGGTACAGTACAGTACACCTTAGATAGCTTACTAGTCTTTGAGACATTTGAGAGGTGTTATATATAACATATGATCATATAGCACATGGCATCCTAACAACACTGGTAGATCACTTAAATCACTTTCCGACACACTTCATGAAGGATACACATTGGAGCATCCAAAAACTTTGTAATGATAGTAGTAATAAAAGGGAGCATACAGTGCAGTCCCGTGATAGTGGAGAATAACTTGTACTCCAAACCTGGTTCAGACAGGAGAAGGGGCTACTAGGCTGTTAATCCAGGATAAACAACCAGCGCAATACTCCATTCTCCTGGACTGTATGGGTCTCGAACCATGGACGGCACGCGTGTGAGGCCGTAGCTCTATCAACTTTACTATGAGCATAGATCAGCTACAACCTCACAAGTGTGAGGTCCACAGTTCGAGACCCATACAGTCCAGGTGAATGGAATGTTTATTCCACGGAAGTGTGGCTGGCAATTTATACAGCTCAATACTGTTTTGCGAGAAGTTTAAGAGATGAAGTGATGTTGCAGAGGGCCCTGCTAAAAATATAATCAGCCAATATAAATGGAATTCTTCCATTGCATCCAATATTTTATTGGACCTGTTGTTCTGTTCAAGCAAGTTTTCACTGTATTTGTGTATTAATTGTAAATATATAATTTATATACAGTACATATTGGTAAATTGATATGATATTTAGCTTTTCTTTTGCAGGTACTGATGCAGAAAATGCCGCACATCATCCCTCACACCGAGCGAGTGCTGCTGTTCAGAAAACATGTCAACAATGAAAAAGCTGTGTTAGGACTAACAGATGCTGCCTGTGCCACACCTCATTCCACTCTTATCACAATACATAGGTGAGTTCAACATCAAAAGTATTCATTTGTAAGGAGAAAATTGGAGATATAGTACTGTATTTACATTAGATCACATACAAATATGACAATATTTCAACTGTATCATTTAAGGTATTAAATACAGAGCAACAGCATTTACAGCTTGTGTGTGCATTTAATGTTTCAGTAAACTTACTATGTCCAAATTAAATTTAGTTCTCGAACAATCCAAAGACATACTGATGGCAAAATGGAGGATTTGTTTGTCAGCAGCTGCTCTGCCAGCACCCTACATCATCCTTACCAACTTGGTATGCTGCTTTGCCACTTCTAGATACACCCAAACACAATGAGTAACAAACATGCCGACTGGAAAGTGTCAGAAAATCTGGAAAGTGGCAACAAAATTAACCCTTAGTTGCACAAAACATACATAGGCGATTGGAGTACTGTCATGGACAGGCACACATCGTATATACGATTTGCATACAGTATTTAAATATTTAAAATAGTCCTGCACATACATAGGGGTCACATTTGCTTCCTCAGGCCACAGTAACCATCCCCCATCTTGAAAAAAAAATCCTGAGTCCCTCACCTTCCTTCAAGGGCCTTAGTAAGAAAATGATGACCATTGCTTGGCAACGTCACCATCCAGTGTCAGAACGCTTAGGGCAGCCATAGAGGAGACACTAAACTTTTAGCAACAGCAAATGAGTGATTACTATGTACTGTATGTATATTTGAGGCAAAATCTGTGCTATATGCAATTTTAAGATTTAGGCTTATAATATATATATATATACATATACATTATTATGAATAAGTATGTGGGTGACTAAATCTATACTTGTATATCCATACATACTTATATTTTCAAAGTTATACATAATAGACAATACCTTTGACACACAAATGCAACCTATTAGCATGAAAAACTAAATAAATAAATTGAGAAACAATGACAATAAATCAACAAAGTTATTCCTATGCGGCACCTCACCTAAACATGGGCAACTTCTCCAGGCCACTACAGCTAAACCACAACAGCTACACACTTCTTATTTGGAGTTTTGTCCTTCCTGAAGGCTAATTAACAATGTCATAAGAAAAATTTATTTTTTCAGAACAATTTTTTTCTTGGGCACATGGGGAATGTTGGCTATTAACAGTTAGCAGCTTAAGGGTTAAAGCATTTTGAGACACACTAGAAAACTATCAGGCAGGAAACATGGAGCACATGGAGGAAAAAGGTGACACCCCTAGGGTCAACACTTGCAGCAGAGGAGCTCCAGCATATTTCAACAATCCTAAGTATTGTAGTACAGGTTGATGGTAGTGAGTGGTGTCCCAGAGAACATAAAGGTATAGTGCTCTTGAAAAATAGGTGAGATAACAGGAAAGTGCTAAGGGAAGTGAAAAATCGGATGAGAAAAAGTTGCCCTAGTGTTTACAGTGCAGAGAAGAACATTCAAGATGGCCACTGGCAAGGGGAAAAAACAAACAGAGCTTGATTTTGAGGGATTCAATGAAGAAAGCATTGATATTAGTAGTCTACATAACAAGTTGGTAAATTTAGATACTATAGTGAACTCTCATGTAGAAATAATTAGTAAATTGAAAGAAAGTAATGACCATTTGAATAGCAAAGTTTTATGTCTTGAGGGTTTAGTGAAAGACTTGCGCAAGGATAAGAATCAATTGGAAACAATTGCAAAGCCATGGAAGAAGAAAATAAACTCTTAAAATAGCTTTGGAAGAAGTTAAAGTAAATTTAAACATAAATGACTACAATAGGTTAGGCAAGGAAATTCAACAGGAGAAACAGCTTTTGTCAGCACAGATGGAGGAAGTTACACAGGGAATAGAACAGTGCAAGAAAGATATGCAACTCACTTATGCACAAGTGGCCAAGGAGAAGGAAAAAATAGAAGAAGCAGTAAAGGAAGTCAAACACTGCAGCAACCAAGATAAAACAAACATTAGGCTAGAAGTGAGGAAAGAATTGGCATCTAACCCGAAGTTGGTGCAAAACACAGTTGATCGGAGTAAGTCCCTGATCATTTTTGGCTGCAAAGAAAAGGCGATAACATCTAGGTCAGAAAGAGCTGTAGAAGAAGCTAAAGTAGTAGATAAATTGTTGGCCTCGTGGAAGGTCTTACAAACAGAGAGAATGTGTGCGACTACAGGAGAATAGGCAGGTACGTAAAAGGGAAAGATCGACCTTTGAGGATCACCCTAAACGGTGCCAAACAGATGGAAGAAGTACTAAGGAATGCTAGAAAATTGCAAAGAGATGAGGATGGGAAAGGGTGGTCGTTTAAGACGAGATCTTTCAAAAGAAGATAGAGAGAAGCTGAAACTGAACCTCGCCGAGGCAAAACATTTAAATGAGAGCAGGAATGAAGAAGAAATAAATTCTTTTTTCTACAAAGTGATAGGGGTAGGCAAACCAGTAAAGTGGTACATAAAGGCAAACCAACAAAATCAATAGAGAGAGGGGGAGTGAAGAATAAGGAGAGGGGGAACAAGTTCCTGAAGATTGCATACACCAACATAGATGGAGTGAGATCGAAGATACTGGAGTTAAGTGATGTAATACAGCTGCAGACACCAGACATTGTTGCACTCGCGGAGACAAAACTTTGAAGATGTAATTTTAAATGAGGTCATATTTCCAAGGGGCTACTCAATTTGGAGACGGGACAGAAAAATTAGGAAAGGCGGTGGCGTTGCTGTGCTGGTAAAAGAACACCTAAAGGTGAAGGAAATAATGACTGCCAATCCACAAGAAGTTGACATAATAGCACTAGAGATCTGCTATGAGGATGATAAACTAATGATGATAAATGCATATAGTCCACCGCCAAGCAGCACATGGTCAAAGGAGGAGCTAGATAGTAAACGTGAAGGTCTTATAACAATAATGAGAGAGATTATAGCGAGAGCGGATAACGATAGATCACGACTGTTGATAGTCGGTGACTTCAACTTGAAATCCATAGACTGGGAAGCATATGAAGCTAAAACAGAAGATTTTTGGACCTGTAAATTTGTAGACCTCATCCTGGAAACATTCTTGTATCAACATGTTAAACAAGCTACGAGGATGAGGGAAGGGGACGTTCCCTCCATGCTAGATTTGATATTTACCAGGAAGGAGGAAGAGATATTTGACATTCAGTACCTTCCTCCCTTGGGTAAAAGTGACCATGTCTTTTTGGGAATAAAGTATGCAATGCGTTATAAGCTGGAAGAAAATAAGGAGGTTGAAGCAGTTGAAAAACCAGACTTCAGGAGAGGACATTATGGTGACCTTAGAAATTTTTTTAGTGAGTATAATTGGACAGACTTGATGCTAGGCAAGGAAGTGAATGAGATGTATGGCAAGTTTTGTGAAATATATGATAAAGGCACAAAAAAATTTATACCAAAACAGAGATGCAGAACTAGGAAACAGGATTGGTTCAATAGAAATTGCGAGAGGGCTAGAGACCGAAAGACACAAAAATGGAATCAATACAGGAAGAGGCCGAACCCCCAAACATACCAGCGATACAAAGATGCGAGAAACAACTACACGGCAGTGAGGAGAGAGGCAGAAAGAAATTTTGAAAAAGGGATTGCGGACAAATGTAAAACAGAACCAGGTCTATTCTATAAATTCATAAACAACAAATTGCAGGTAAAGGATAATATTCAGAGGTTGAAAATGGGAAATAGATTCACGGAAGATGAAAAGGAAATGTGTGAAACACTAAACGAAAAGTTCCAAGTGTGTTTGTACAAAATGAAATCTTTAGGGAACCAGATACAATAAGAATTCCAGAGAACAACATAGAACACATAGAGGTGTCTAGAGACGAAGTGGAAAAAATGCTCAAGGAGCTCGGTAAGAACAAAGCAGCTGGCCCAGATGGCGTTTCACCATGGGTTCTGAGAGAATGTGCATCTGAGCTCAGCATTCCACTTCACCTGATCTTTCAGGCATCCCTGTGTACAGGAATCGTAGCAGACGGGTGGAAACAGGCTAACATAGTTCCAATCTACAAAAGTGGCAGCAGGGAAGACCCCCTCAATTATAGACCTGTATCATTGACAAGTGTAATAGTGAAAGTATTGGAAAAACTAATCAAAACTAAATGGGTAGAACACCTAGAGAGAAATGATATAATATCAGACAGACAGTATGGTTTTCGATCTGGAAGATCCTGTGTATCGAATTTACTCAGTTTCTATGATCGAGCCACAGAGATATTACAGGAAAGAGATGGTTGGGTTGACTGCATCTATCTGGACCTAAAAAAGGCTTTCGACAGAGTTCCACATAAGAGGTTGTTCTGGAAACTGGAAAATATTGGAGGGGTGACAGGTAAGCTTCTATCATGGATGAGAAATTTTCTGACTGATAGAAAAATGAGGGCAGTAATCAGAGGCAATGTATCAGAATGGAGAAATGTCACAAGTGGAGTACCACAGGGTTCAGTTCTTGCACCAGTGATGTTTATTGTGTACATAAATGATCTACCAGTTGGTATACAGAATTATATGAACATGTTTGCTGATGATGCTAAGATAATAGGAAGGATAAGAAATTTAGATGACTGTCATGCCCTTCAAGAAGACCTGGACAAAATAAGTATATGGAGCACCACTTGGCAAATGGAATTTAATGTTAATAAATGTCATGTTATGGAATGTGGAATAGGAGAACATAGACCCCACACAACCTATATATTATGTGAGAAATCTTTAAAGAATTCTGATAAAGAAAGAGATCTAGGAGTGGTTCTAGATAGAAAACTATCACCTGAGGACCACATAAAGAATATTGTGCAAGGAGCCTATGCTATGCTTTCTAACTTCAGAATTGCATTTAAATACATGGATGGCGATATACTAAAGAAATTGTTCATGACTTTTGTTAGGCCAAAGCTAGAATATGCAGCTGTTGTGTGGTGCCCATATCTTAAGGGAAAATAGAGACAGTTTCGGTTTGTGTTTCCAGGGCTCAGCCTTTCACAGACGCTCATCAAACGTTTTGATCGGTCGACATTTCTCAACATGGATTACAAAGCCTTCAACGGAACTCATCACGCATTCATGAGCTCTACCGCGAGAGACAGCAGCGGCAGCAGCAGCAGTAGCAGCAGTAGCAGCAGCAGCAGTACCAGCAGCAGCAGTAGCAGCAGCAGCAGCAGCAGTAGCAGCAGCAGCAGCAGCAACAGCAGCAGCAGCAGCAGCAGCAGCAGTACCAGCAGCAGCAGCAGCAGCAACAGCAGTAGCAGCAGCAGCAGCAGCAGCAACAGCAGTCCCATCTTCCTTGGGAGATGCATGGGAGTGCTCTATCCACGGGAGCCAGTCGGCCGAGCAGACAGCACACTGGACTTGTGATCCTGTGGTCCCGGGTTCGATCCCAGGCGCCGGCGAGAAACAATGGGCAGAGTTTATTTTTCTTGCCCCTGTTACCTAGCAGTAAAATAGGTACCTAGGTGATAGTCAGCTGTCACGGGCTGCTTCCTGGGGGTGGAGGCCTGGTCGAGGACAGGGCCGCGGGGACACTAAAAAAGCCCCGAAATCATCTCAAGATAACCTCAAGATAACTCCCCCCCCCTCTCCTTTCCAAACTACCCTCGTGCTCTATCCACACGATAATGGTATTAAAGATCCATTCGTGTTTCCAGTTGACGCAAAACTACAAAGGTTTAAGCTAGATTGGTGTTCTGATCATTGAGGGCTAACTCTCCCAAGCCATTTACATTGATGGTTCTGTACCTCAGACCTGGGGGAGGAGTGGAGCTGTGTGTCACAGAGAGAGAGAGATAGCTGCTTCACCGAGTTGTTCTGAGCTCTTAAATAACGGAGCCTTGTTCTGAGCTCTTAAATAACGGAGCCTCGTTCTGAGCTCTTAAATAACGGAGCCTCGTTCTGAGCTCTTAAATAACGGAGCCTCGTTCTGAGCTCTTAAATAACGGAGCCTCGTTCTGAGCTCTTAAATAACGGAGCCTCGTTCTGAGCTCTTAAATAACGGAGCCTCGTTCTGAGCTCTTAAATAACGGAGCCTCGTTCTGAGCTCTTAAATAACGGAGCCTCGTTCTGAGCTCTTAAATAACGGAGCCTCGTTCTGAGCTCTTAAATAACGGAGCCTCGTTCTGAGCTCTTAAATAACGGAGCCTCGTTCTGAGCTCTTAAATAACGGAGCCTCGTTCTGAGCTCTTAAATAACGGAGCCTCGTTCTGAGCTCTTAAATAACGGAGCCTCGTTCTGAGCTCTTAAATAACGGAACCTCGTTCTGAGCTCTTAAATAACGGAGCCTCGTTCTGAGCTCTTAAATAACGGAGCCTCGTTCTGAGCTCTTAAATAACGGAGCCTCGTTCTGAGCTCTTAAATAACGGAGCCTCGTTCTGAGCTCTTAAATAACGGAGCCTCGTTCTGAGCTCTTAAATAACGGAGCCTCGTTCTGAGCTCTTAAATAACGGAGCCTAAACTCTCTGAATTGCTGCCATATTCCTTTCTTTGAAACGTGTACGTGTGTCCAAAGTTCACACAATAGTTGTAAGTGACTCTGACATCCCTAATTCTCCTCAACTCCTCAAGACATGACAGTGTCTTGAGGAGGCAGTGTCTTCCACTGCCTCTATTCTAACCCTAAACTCCTTCCATTCTTATCCTTCCATAAGATGATCCTCTCGTCTACCCATTCCACTTGATAACTTCCTGATTCTTATTATCTTTATCATCCCTCCCACCTTACCTTTCCTACTTCCTACACTATCCTCCTCTCCCTTTCAGTCTTACTACCCTCTTCACTTTCCTTTCACCATTCTCTCTTCCTCCTTTTTTCTTTCCCTTCCCCCTTTTCCTTTCACCAACATATCCGATTCTCCATTTACCACCCCCCCCCCCACTCTATGACAGGAGAGTGGTGGTGACAGGCGGCCTTGACAGTAGGTCAGGGAAGAAGGAGGAGGAACAGGGGGGAGGCTGGGAGGGGTCCAAAGTGGCCGCACTGGTTGACCTTCCCCTTCTCCTACCGTGTATTCTGGTGCCTCCAGCTCTCCCCCCCCCCCCCCCCTTTCCCTCTCTCAAGGTACCCTTTTGTCTCTCTCCCGGTAACTCCACCACTTGGGCTGGACGGTAGAGCGACGGTAGAGCTTCATGCAGGTCGGCGATCTGTCCCCCGACCGTCCCAAAGTGGTTGGGAAGCATTCCTTTCCTCCCCGTCTCATTTCAAATCCTTATCCTCAATCATTCCATTACACTCGTAAAAGTTATAATGACAGAGAGAGAGAGAGAGAGAGAGAGAGAGAGAGAGAGAGAGAGAGAGAGAGAGAGAGAGAGAGAGAGAGAGACACCATCTAACACAACACATAAATAATAACACACCACCACGTAGTCAACCACACACTTCTCTTCCACCAAGATACAACATGCGAGAAAATCAGACAAAAACTGGATTTACAGTTAATATGACGATAGGAGCATCCCGCAGCATCCGCCGAGCTGAGAGAGAGAGAGAGATGAGAGACTACCGGATGGAGGAGAGGAAGGCCAAGCTCGTTTGCCTTCGCCCGGATTTGGCTGAAAATCTGAGGAATCAAAGGGGAAAGACGACCTTCTCTTCCCTAGAAGTAGTTCCTGTCTGCGCCAAGAACTCCAGTGCCCAGAGAGCCAGCTGGAGGAATGCAGGTAGCCTTCAGACCTGTCTTTCGCAAGAATGGGTCTACAGACCCTGGGCCTACAAGGAAAAAAAAACTAATATTTAACACGCCACTTACTAAAATGAAAATTTGTTTCTAAAACTCAGCCATAACCCGTTACCCAAACTTAAGTATCAATGAAAAGTGAAAGTTTAAAACAAAGTCATCAAGATTCTTCGGTCCTGGAAAATTCGTAATTCGCCCGGTGCTGGAAAACTGCCAAACGTTCAAGTGTCTGGAACAATCATTTCTGGAGAACAGTTAGAACCTAACTGATGACCCTTATCGTCTGCGCTATGTAAAAAGCACTTGAGGGCTGGAACACCGCCAGATTTCCAGTTTCCAGGAAGGGAAGATAGTGTTAAAGGCAGTGGGACTTTGTGTATATATATCACTTTGTAAGAGATATGAGGACCAGAAGTCCTCATATCTAAAGTAATGATCATCTTTGCTTGAGTGCAAAGAAAGTACAATAAATGTTACAATCATCTTTACTTGAGTGCAAGAACTATTATAATCATCTTTACTTGAGTGCAAGAACTATTATAATCATCTTTACTTGAGTGCAAGAACTATTATAATCATCTTTACTTGAGTGCAAGAACTATTATAATCCCCTATACTTGAGTGCAAGAAATATTATAATCCCCTATACTTGAGTGCAAGAAATATTATAATCCCCTATACTTGAGTGCAAGAAATGCACAACATTGTCAAAGAACGAGTGACATAATCCCTGGAAGAGGAAAATCTTTCAATATCTTCCTCCTTTTGGCAGAAGAAAAGGAATTATAGAGCGCGATCAGACAGCCTAAAGTGCGTTCTGCTGGGCCTCTGGAACCCTAAACTACACAACTGAGAGAGGATGCAACACGACCCAAGACCTTGAAACCCGTTACCTAATCCCCCTTAGTGAAACTGAAACCCCCCTTAACCCCATAAACAGAAAGCTGGTTCAACCTGCCCACCTTCCCACCTTATCAACAACACCATTAGAAAACGACATTCCCTTACCCCCAACTAAGCTGGTTTGAAAACCCTCTCTCCGGCTGTCGTAGGTGAAGATCAAGAGTGGGGTATCATCCCCATGATACCCTGGTACTGGTACGCTCCTGGTACTACCTGATCGTGTGACCTTGGTAAGGCGGGTACCACCTAACTGGCTTATGATGCCCGGGGTACCAGGAGGGTGGGTTAGTAGATGTTTCTCAGTAGCTTATTGTGGGTTTGTTAGCTAAGCTGGTCCGGGTGAACTGGATCTTTGATTTATTGCTTGACGAATCAACTCCATTGGCATGCGAGACGTCTGCAGATAGCCTTGAATGTTGGGACTAATTATACTGCAGGGAGTGTTAAAATGATGTATATCAGGTTATTCTCTCTCTCTCTGTTCAACCACTTGTGTTGGACGGTAGAGCGACAGTCTCGCTTCATGCAGGTCGGTGTTCAATCCCCGACCGTCCCAAGTAGTTGGGCACCATTCCATTCCCCCTCCGTCCCATCCCAAATCCTTATCCTGACCCCTTCCCAGTGCTATATAGTCGTAATGACTTGGCGCTTTATCCTGATAGTCCTTTCCTTCTAGCCCCTTCCTCCTCCCCCCCCCTTCCCCCCCCCCCGCCCGTCCATATAGCACTACCCCCCTCACAACCACCCCCTCCACCCACTCTCCCCACCCCCATCACCGCTAATACCTCATATCCCCCCCCCCCCCCTCACAATCCCTCATCATACTAACTCACTACCCACAACCTTGGACGGGCATCAGGCAACATTATCCTCAACTCATGGTTTGCATATGAGATCATCACTATCAATCCTCACTAAAGTGTTGTTCAAACTTACGCGGCAGGACAACACTGGATTCAGCATCTTTCATCATCTTACCTGGAAAACAAAAATGAGAAAATGTCTTAGTGCCAAGATGTCTTTGGGTTGCAATGTTGCAAAGAAATATGTGTTTAAAATAATTCTTGAAACCTTTTTTTTTAATGTACTTTTGAATTGTAATATTGAATAAATATGTTCGCGTGCGTATGTTCCTATAATAGATATATTCTTCGAATAATTTCATAGGAGTATACAATGCCAGGTATACTCTGGTTCTCGGTGTATATATATATATATATATATATATATATATATATATATATATATATATATATATATATATATATATATATATGTATATATATATATACGGAAACTTTACTGTAAAGTCTTTGCTTTTTTCAGGACTAAAGTAAACTTGTTGGTTAGTAAACTATTATTGTGGCTTTAATAACCTTCCAAAGATTGCTATCCCTTAGTAACTGTCCAGAGGTTACTAAACCATAATAACCTTACAGTGATTGTTAGCCTTTAATAACCCACCAGTGGTTGATAGGCCTTAATAACCCTTCAGAGGTTGATAGGCCTTAATAATCATTCAGAGGTTGATAGGCCTTAATAACCCTTCAGAGGTTGGTAGGCCTTAATAACCCTTCAGAGGTTGATAGGCCTTAATAACCCCCCCCCAGATGCTGATAGACCTTAATAACCCTTCAGAGGCTGATAGACCTTAATAACCCTTCTGAGGCTGATAGACCTTAATAACCCTTCTGAGGCTGATAGACCTTAATAACCCTTCTGAGGCTGATAGGCCTAAGAGCCCAATGCCATAACAAGATCCTGGACCGACCTGAACTTGTTCACACCAGGTTCCAAACCTCTCATGAACCTGCTCGCCCTGGGAACACTTTTGAACTGAATCTTAACACTTCGTTCAAATGTTTGATGCATTTCATGACTAAAAAAAAATTCTGTCAAAGTTAATACTTCTAAGTTTGTCCTCTATCCGGATCGGGACCCGAACTCCTAAAGTTTATACTGAAACTTACGATCTCATTCGATCGTAAGATCCCGTTTAAGGGATCTTTCAGGATTCATACTTGAGGATGTTCTCTTAGACGAGATCATTCAGTACAGCTGTTGTTGTTATTGATGTCTATGAAACGTGGATTGAAATACTAGGTGTCCCCCCCCCCTTCAGTCAAGTGTTTGTAGTGATATACATCATACAATGGGATCGAACCTGCGTTCTTGGACTCCCCAGGCATCACTTTTGCGTGATTTCAATGTAGAGGGGGGTAGGAGGACGGGGGAAAAGGTTAAAATCATCAATGGAAAGTTATATATTTTTCCAGACAATGTCCTGGTTAAAATTATTGATACGATGAACGAATTCTGCCTTCAACTTTACATGTTCCTAGCCCGTGTTCATCAACGGTACAGACCGTCCTCATCAACAGGACTTCCTCATCATCCTCATCATTTTTCGTCCTGTTGCTCGAAGAATACATCTCTAAATCTATACTTGCACATTGCAAATTCAGGAATTTGCAAATTGAACCTAAACACTTAAACTAACCTATCCTACGTCTAACTGTACACAAACATTAATTTGCATTCTGGAAGATATAATTTTTGGTTAAACGTTCCATTGACGTTAAAATTGACGAATGTGTCTTTGTGGTCGAAGGCAGCTTGGACAAGCATACCCTGAGAATGGGTTGGGATCAGACTCAGCTTGGACAAGAATTAGACATAATTACTATAATGCAGTGAGAAGGGATATAATGATATGAGAACTAAGTGATGGAACAGTGCCCAACCACTTGGACCATTGGGGATCGAACACCGACCCGCGCAGGAAAGGAGAGTAAAGCTATACCGACCAATCCAATTCACTGAATCTACAACTCAAGTACACCCAAATCTCATACAAAAACAATAAAAAATCCTGTTTAAAACACAAAATCAATCAGATAACATCTCTCAATTTTAGCACAATCTTCAGTATAATTATTATATGCCCTAAGCCCTATTACACAAAACAAACGTGATCTTTACAACTAGTCTCTAGCAAAACAGCATCCCTCTGACCGGGAGATGAGGCCAGATGGGATGCTTTAAGTGACCTCCAAGACACTCCCCAGATATATTAACATACTACACGCCATAAGAACTAGACCCACTATAGCACAAAGTCTCAAGGTCTGTAGGTCCTCGCGTCTACAGAAGGGCCGAGTAACCGTATCTAAAATATTTTTGAAATTAGCATTAATTGGGGCGCGGCTCGTGGTATTTCCCGAAGCTCGTAGACAGAGAAGATGCTTACATAACTTGAGCCCTATAAAGAGGGGAGAGAGAGAGAGAGAGAGAGAGAGAGAGAGAGAGAGAGAGAGAGAGAGAGAGAGAGAGAGAGAGAGAGAGAGAGAGAGAGAGAGAGAGAGAGAGAGAAGAGAGAGAGAGAGAGAGAGAGAGAGAGAGAGAGAGAGAGAGAGAGAGAGAGAGAGAGAGAGAGAGAGAGAGAGAGAGAGAGAGAGAGAGAGAGAGAGAGAGAGAGAGAGAGAGAGAGAGAGAATGTTGGAACCTGTTCTTATGTATCTCATTTTAATCTACCTCTGTCCCCAACATGAGCTAATACGAATGGCCTAAGCAATAAATTCGTATAATACAATAGCAGTGGCAGCGTTTATAAGATATATATATATATATATGCAACAATGATCACAAAAACACTGATCCAAGTATGCAGAATAACCACATATGAAAAATAGAAAATGCTTAACGCGTTTTCGGCTAATTCGCCTTCATCAGAGCAAAGTAGAATCGAGAATAGAACCTTCATATACTTTGCTCTGATGAAGGCGAATTAGCCGAAAACGCGTTAAGCATTTTCTATTTTTCATATGTGGTTATTCTGCATATATATATATATATATATATATATATATATATATATATATATATATATATATATATATATATATATATATATATATATATATATATATATATATATATATATATATATTATTAAATATGACCGAAAAAGTAAGATTAATAATTCTAACACGAATTTTCTCAATCTTTCGTACATTACGCTTCACTGTTGGAGGTAAATCAAAAATCACTTCTCCAAAATTCATTTTTATTTCTAGTCTGACGCGACACGGGCGCGTTTCGTAAAACTTATTACATTTTCAAAGACTTCACAAATACACAACTGATTAGAACGTATCTCTGATTTTATATCTACATTTGAGTGAGGTGGGAAGGGTGATGTGGCATTAACACAAGACAGAACAGGAGGGGATATTAATAGGGTATTAAAAGTATCAACACAAGACAGAACAGAAACAATGGGTATTGAATAGAAGTGTTTGTAGAAAGCCTATTGGTCCATATTTCTTGATGCTTCTATATTGGAGCGGAGTCTTGAGGTGGGTAGAATATAGTTGTGCAATAATTGGCTGTTGATTGCTGGTGTTGACTTCTTGATGTGTAGTGCCTCGCAAACGTCAAGCCTCCTGCTATCGCTGTATCTATCGATGATTTCTGTGTTGTTTACTAGGATTTCTCTGGCGATGGTTTGGTTATGGGAAGAGATTATATGTTCCTTAATGGAGCCCTGTTGCTTATGCATCGTTAAACGCCTAGAAAGAGATGTTGTTGTCTTGCCTATATACTGGGTTTTTTGGAGCTTACAGTCCCCAAGTGGGCATTTGAAGGCATAGACGACATTAGTCTCTTTTAAAGCGTTCTGTTTTGTGTCTGGAGAGTTTCTCATGAGTAGGCTGGCCGTTTTTCTCAGCCACAGCTCAGAATGGAAGCAAGTCGACGAAGAACTCTGTAGGGTAAGGCAGGTCCTAGTCAATAACGGCTTCTCCAATGGTTTCATCGAAGACATCATAAGAAGGAAAGTGAAAGGCCATGCAACCTCTGAAGAGACAACTAACACAACACCTATACCCCCTATTAGACTATTTTACAGGAACTTCTTTTCCACAGCTCATAAAACGGAGGAAAGGGTCCTGAAAGATATTGTTAATAGAAACGTTATCCCTACAGACAAAAATCAGAGGATACAACTGACGATTTACTATAAAACCAGAAAAACGGCCAGCCTACTCATGAGAAACTCTCCAGACACAAAACAGAACGCTTTAAAAGAGACTAATGTCGTCTATGCCTTCAAATGCCCACTTGGGGACTGTAAGCTCCAAAAACCCAGTATATAGGCAAGACAACAACATCTCTTTCTAGGCGTTTAACGATGCATAAGCAACAGGGCTCCATTAAGGAACATATAATCTCTTCCCATAACCAAACCATCGCCAGAGAAATCCTAGTAAACAACACAGAAATCATCGATAGATACAGCGATAGCAGGAGGCTTGACGTTTGCGAGGCACTACACATCAAGAAGTCAACACCAGCAATCAACAGCCAATTATTGCACAACTATATTCTACCCACCTCAAGACTCCGCTCCAATATAGAAGCATCAAGAGATATGGACCAATAGGCTTTCTACAAACACTTCTATTCAATACCCATTGTTTCTGTTCTGTCTTGTGTTGATACTTTTAATACCCTATTAATATCCCCTCCTGTTCTGTCTTGTGTTAATGCCACATCACCCTTCCCACCTCACTCAAATGTAGATATAAAATCAGAGATACGTTCTAATCAGTTGTGTATTTGTGAAGTCTTTGAAAATGTAATAAGTTTTACGAAACGCGCCCGTGTCGCGTCAGACTAGAAATAAAAATGAATTTTGGAGAAGTGATTTTTTATTTACCTCCAACAGTGAAGCGTAATGTACGAAAGATTGAGAAAATTCGTGTTAGAATTATTAACCTTACTTTTCCGGTCATATTTAATAATATATGTCTACAGGAAAGACTGCTACCAAAATATACTAATATATATATATATATATATATATATATATATATATATATATATATATATATATATATATATATATATATATATATATATATATATATATATATATATAAAAGTTGTGTCAATAGGAGGCGTTGGAGCATTTGAAGTAATAATAGTGTTTAAAGTAGCAAAGTAGTTGTTGCAAATATCAACAGTTCTTCATGACAATCATCTGGTATGCAATTATCTCTGAATGTTGAATCCTTGTTTCCCCACAGTGGCAGTGAGAGAGACAATTGTTACTGTGATGGACAGTGTCGACCAGGACTCCATCTCCACTCTTATTGACAGCTCTGGAAGGCATATTAAAGCAACTGCTTGAAGCATGTACCAGAAGAGGCATTTTTGCTTCGTATCTCTTTCTATCCCTTTGCTTTCTCTTCCTATCCTTTGCTTTCTCTTCCTACCTACTGGGTTTCTCTTCAGCACCTCCTTGCTTTCTCTTCCTACGATTTTTGCTTACAATGAAGACTCTCCCGGTAAGAAGTCTCTTTCTCCTCTTCCCTCATTGAGGTAACTCTCATTGTCACTATAATCTTATGTCCCTCGATTGTCACTTGTTCCCCAAAATAATCCACAGAGCTACGAAATTATTAACTCCCTCAACACAAATAGATTCAATGTCAGGTGACACAGCTAAGAACCCCTCGCTCCTAAAAAAAAAAATTGTATATATATATATATATATATATATATATATATATATATATATATATATATATATATATATATATATATATATATATATATATATATATATATATATATGTGTGTGTGTGTGTGTAAATTTAATTTATATCATTTCCTGGTTTGCAAATTTGCTACCTACTTCGTCTTGGTGCTATATACGGTACCAAAAAAAATTGAGATTGCTATTCCAAACGACGTTTGTTTATAATAAAAAAAGACCGAGATCTCCTTTAGTAACAAAGTGAATGCTTCCAATACCAAGTTTCGAACCATATGTCTTAAGCAAAAAATGGACAAATACTTAAAACTATTGTAAGATCCAGAATAGTCATTTGAATAGCATTTTTCTGAAGGTGACCTAATCAGGTTCCCAGGCGACTTAAACAACAGGTTTTTATCAGATGATTTTTGAAAATTTTATACAAAAGCCAATAATAACTTCAATAAAAAGGGTCTCCAGAGTCAATTCCCTTTGCCTAACTAAGCTAATCAGATCTAACGAATGTTGTGATACAAGTATTCATCCACATTAACCAAGCCAGTCATGAACTAGACTAAGAAATTAACAGCCTCACATACAAACTAACAGCCTCAAGGAACGAATTACTACAAAAAAATCAAATTCCTGTCTCGAAACGCTCAAATCAAGCTTTTCCTTAACAAATTCACAATAACATCAGTTCAAGACAAATGAGATGCATCTAACAGCAGCCATAAACAGACAGATGAGACGGTAGACGGACCACTGTCCACTAAGTGACCACGCCCTGTTCACATAAATCAACTATTAATATCTTCCCTGTCTATATTTGTGGGTACACCTGCTCTTAGGTTCAGTAACATTAATAATTCCAAGGTAAAAGAGACAGGCGTACACCGAACCTTAGACGTCCACAGACGCCCACAGAGACAGAGAAAGAGGACCCACAGACGCTCACAGAGACAGAAAAAGAGGACCCACAGACGCTCACAGAGACAGAAAAAGAGGACCCACAGACGCTCACAGAGACAGAAAAAGAGGACCCACAGACGCTCACAGAGACAGAAAAAGAGGACCCACAGACGCTCACAGAGACAGAGGACCGACAGAGACAGAGAAAGAGGACCCACAGAGGACCCACAGAGACAGAAAAAGAGGACCCACAGACGCCCACAGAGACAGAGAAAGAGGACCCACAGACAGAACAGAGGGGAATGAGAATTAAATATCTGGAAGTAAATCAATTCAAAAGTTAAGATGAGTTTGTTAAGCAGATGATCTTCTGTCTGGTTCTCCTTCACTTGAAGGAGAACCAGAATGATTGTAGCAGCGGTCTGATGCCAGATGACCGCTAGAAGAGCAATAGAGAGGCTGGAGACCAGCAGGTGAGGCAGGTAATCAAGGTCAGGTGTGAAGGATGTCTTACAATCCCTTGCACTCAAATCCCTCAAAGGATGACTGGTAAGACATCTTTTGCATATGCTAGTACGATGATTTTTTGCCCTTAGAGTATACGTCAAAATGCGACGTTCTATTAGGAGGACGGGTTGACGAGGGCCCCTAACACAAGGGTAGACTACGAGGGCCCCTAATATAAGGGAGGACTATGGGGGTCCAATAGGAGCCCCTCGTAGCTTATTGGCCCCTCGTATGGGCCAATAGGAGCAGCCTAGTACGGACCAATAGGTCTTCTGTTCCTTTGTTCTTATGTTCGAAGACAACAATGAAAAGATGGTAGAGTAATTATCAGGGGTCTGGATAAGGGGTCTGGATAAGGGGTCTGGATAAGGATTTGGGATGGGACGGGGGGGGGGAAAGAATGGTGCCCAACCACTTTGGGACGGTCGGGGATTGAACGCCGACCTGCATGAAGCGAGACCGTTGCTCTGCCGTCCAGCCCAAGTGGTTGGACATCATGAAAAGAAATGAAAGCACGTCTCTTTCCGTCCTGGGACCTTATCACGTTTGTATCCAAACTGTCCGGTTACTGGCGACTGTGTTATCCGGAGAAGGGCGTCTGTGTTATCCGGACATTGGCAGATAACTATTCCGGAGAAGGGCGTCTGTGTTATCCGGACATTGGCAGATAACTATTCCGGAGAAGGGCGTCTGTGTTATCCGGAGAAGGGCGTTTGTGTTATCCGGAGAAGGGTGTCTGTGTTATCCGGAGAAGGGCGTCTGTGTTATCCGGAGAAGGGCGTCTGTGTTATCCGGAGAAGGGCGTTTGTGTTATCCGGAGAAGGGCGTCTGTGTTATCCGGAGAAGGGCGTCTGTGTTATCCGGAGAAGGGCGTCTGTGTTATCCGGAGAAGGGCGTTTGTGTTATCCGGAGAAGGGCGTCTGTGTTATCCGGAGAAGGGCGTCTGTGTTATCCGGAGAAGGGCGTTTGTGTTATCCGGAGAAGGGCGTCTGTGTTATCCGGACATTGGCAGATAACTATTCCGGAGAAGGGCGTCTGTGTTATCCGGACATTGGCAGATAACTATTCCGGAGAAGGGCGTCTGTGTTATCCGGAGAAGGGCGTTTGTGTTATCCGGAGAAGGGTGTCTGTGTTATCCGGAGAAGGGCGTCTGTGTTATCCGGAGAAGGGCGTCTGTGTTATCCGGAGAAGGGCGTTTGTGTTATCCGGAGAAGGGCGTCTGTGTTATCCGGAGAAGGGCGTCTGTGTTATCCGGAGAAGGGCGTCTGTGTTATCCGGAGAAGGGCGTTTGTGTTATCCAGAGAAGGGCGTCTGTGTTATCCGGAGAAGGGCGTCTGTGTTATCCGGAGAAGGGCGTTTGTGTTATCCGGAGAAGGGCGTCTGTGTTATCCGGAGAAGGGCGTCTGTGTTATCCGGAGAAGGGCGTCTGTGTTATCCGGAGAAGGGCGTTTGTGTTATCCGGAGAAGGGCGTCTGTGTTATCCGGAGAAGGGCGTCTGTGTTATCCGGAGAAGGGCGTTTGTGTTATCCGGAGAAGGGCGTTTGTGTTATCCGGAGAAGGGCGTCTGTGTTATCCGGAGAAGGGCGTCTGTGTTATCCGGAGAAGGGCGTTTGTGTTATCCGGAGAAGGGCGTCTGTGTTATCCGGAGAAGGGCGTCTGTGTTATCCGGAGAAGGGCGTCTGTGTTATCCGGAGAAGGGCGTCTGTGTTATCCGGAGAAGGGCGTCTGTGTTATCCGGAGAAGGGCGTCTGTGTTATCCGGAGAAGGGCGTTTGTGTTATCCGGAGAAGGGCGTCTGTGTTATCCGGAGAAGGGCGTCTGTGTTATCCGGAGAAGGGCGTCTGTGTTATCCGGAGAAGGGCGTTTGTGTTATCCGGAGAAGGGCGTCTGTGTTATCCGGAGAAGGGCGTCTGTGTTATCCGGAGAAGGGCGTCTGTGTTATCCGGAGAAGGGCGTCTGTGTTATCCGGAGAAGGGCGTCTGTGTTATCCGGAGAAGGGCGTCTGTGTTATCCGGAGAAGGGCGTTTGTGTTATCCGGAGAAGGGCGTCTGTGTTATCCGGAGAAGGGCGTCTGTGTTATCCGGAGAAGGGCGTCTGTGTTATCCGGAGAAGGGCGTCTGTGTTATCCGGAGAAGGGCGTCTGTGTTATCCGGAGAAGGGCGTCTGTGTTATCCGGAGAAGGGCGTCTGTGTTATCCGGAGAAGGGCGTCTGTGTTATCCGGAGAAGGGCGTCTGTGTTATCCGGAGAAGGGCGTCTGTGTTATCCGGAGAAGGGCGTTTGTGTTATCCGGAGAAGGGCGTCTGTGTTATCCGGAGAAGGGCGTCTGTGTTATCCGGAGAAGGGCGTCTGTGTTATCCGGAGAAGGGCGTCTGTGTTATCCGGAGAAGGGCGTCTGTGTTATCCGGAGAAGGGCGTCTGTGTTATCCGGAGAAGGGCGTTTGTGTTATCCGGAGAAGGGCGTCTGTGTTATCCGGAGAAGGGCGTCTGTGTTATCCGGAGAAGGGCGTCTGTGTTATCCGGAGAAGGGCGTTTGTGTTATCCGGAGAAGGGCGTCTGTGTTATCCGGAGAAGGGCGTCTGTGTTATCCGGAGAAGGGCGTCTGTGTTATCCGGAGAAGGGCGTCTGTGTTATCCGGAGAAGGGCGTCTGGTTCATCCGGACATTGTCACTTTACTATACCAGAAACGTACGAATGTACATATGGCTTATCCGAACACAGACAATAATCTGTTCCCGAACACGTACGTTTGGCTTAACCGGATAGTTAACCGGACACTTAACTATTCCGAACACGGTCACGAGTGTCGAGTTTATTGGGACACTTAGCGTCCACAGTAACCGGATGTCCTCACTAACGGTAAGTTTGTTCCATTTTCCGCTGACATTAGCTCGAATAATGTTATTGTAATCCCATTGACACAGAGAAATGTTGAAATTCGGAACTGAAGCGCAAAGGTGACAATTTTGAAAGTTCCGTCGGACCGTCGGACTGTAACATGAAGTCAGTGTGGAGCGTTATGGGAGTTACGACAGTCTTTTGTTTTGTCCTAAAATCATTATGAAATTACGTTCGAACTGGGAGGAAGTTTTCCGCTATGTTGGGTTAGATTTTAATTTATAATATAATAGGGTGTTTGTGGATGTTTGTTTGTGTGTGTGTGTGTATGTGTGTGTGTGTGTGTGTGTGTGTGTGTGTGTGTGTGTGTGTGTGTGTGTGTGTGTGTGTGTGTGTGTGTTGTGTGTGTGTGTGTGTGTGTGTGTGTGTGTGTGTGTGTGTGTGTGTGTATGTGTGTGTGTGAGTGTGTGTGTGTGTGTGTGTGGTGTGCATCTGTGTTAGTGTGTGTGTATCTGTGTCTGTATATATATATATATATATATATATATATATATATATATATATATATATATATATATATATATATGTCGTACCTAGTAGCCAGAACGCACTTCTCAGCCTACAATGCAAGGCCCGATTTGCCTAATAAGCCAAGTTTTCATGAATTAATTGTTTTTCGACTACCTAACCTACCTAACCTAACCTAACCTAACTTTTTTGGCTACCTAACCTAACCTAACCTATAGAGATAGGTTAGGTTAGGTTAGGTAGGGTTGGTTAGGTTCGGTCATATATCTACGTTAATTTTAACTCCAATAAAAAAAAATGACTTCATACATAATGAAATGGGTAGCTTTATCATTTCATAAGAAAAAAATTAGAGAAAATATATTAATTCAGGAAAACTTGGCTTATTAGGCAAATCGGGCCCTGCATAGTAGGCTGAGAAGTGCGTTCTGGCTACTAGGTACGACATATATATATATATATATATATATATATATATATATATATATATATATATATATATATATATATATATATATATATATATATATATATATATATTTATATATATATATCAACTTCAAATTCGCTTTAACATGAGAGCTGACCTTAAACCACCATTATTTCTAAGACAGAGTTGCCCAAGAGGCACTTGACCTGGTAATTGCGTGACCTCGTATGACCCGCTAAACTGCCATGATCTGGAGCGCCTCTCACGCAATCTTCATGACGTGACGTCTTGACGCAACCAAACAGCATCTGCCCTTAATTTCACTTGTGGCAAAAAAAACATCTTTCGAGTTACAATCATGACGTTCTATATATATATATTGCCGTGATCTGGGGCAGTGTGCCCCCCTCACGTGAGGGGTCACGAGGTTCTTCCTAGGGAGGTGGAGGAGGGGTTAGTGAGTGAGGGAAGTGAGGGAAAGGGGGGGGATTCAGTGAGGGGAGGGGGGTGGGTCTATTGGTGATAGGGGGGGGGGGGAAAGGCACCCTTCCGCTTCCTTATAAGGTTCCTGTCTCAGTTCTCTGTGCTGAGAACTGAGCACTTGAGGACTTACCTGAGCACAGCCCTGCTCCTGTGCCAGGTAAGTCCACCACGGGCTCGCCATAGCCCGTGCTACTTGCAACTTTTCTTCTGAGTAGCTGAATCTAAAACAACAATAACAACAGTTTTCTATAATTTGTCTTTTTATATATATAAAAAAAAACTTTTACAACTTTTCCATATTTTCAGATTTCTCCCATTTTCCAATTTTTCTTGTCAAAACAATTTTTTGTCATAAGTCAAACATAAATTTACTTGGTCTGGTCACATTTTCCTATTACGAAATAGTTAAATAACCTACCTGACCCCTTGGTCCAGATGCTCCGTTCTCTCTACTTCTTAAGTATCTCTTTCGTCCAATTTTGGTTCCATTTTGCTACTTACAACTCGATGTATTTATCTTTGAAGGGAAAATTTAATATTGTAAATTGTTGGAGATCATTGTTGCTGTTGCTGGCGTCTTAGGTTTACACAGGCTACACTCTCTCATCTCTTTCTACTTGTGCGTGTGTGTGTGTGTGTGTTTGGGTGTGTTTGGGTGTGTTTGTGTGTGTGTGTGTGTGTTTGTGTGTGTTTGTGTGTGTTTGTGTGTGTTTGTGTGTGTTTGGGTGTGTTTGTGTGTGTTTGGGTGTGTGTTTGTGTGTGTTTGTGTGTGTTTGTGTGTGTTTGGGTGTGTTTGGGTGTGTTTGTGTGTGTTTGTGTGTGTTTGGGTGTGTTTGGGTGTGTTTGTGTGTGTTTGTGTGTGTTTGGGTGTGTTTGGGTGTGTTTGTGTGTGTTTGGGTGTGTTTGGGTGTGTTTGTGTGTGTTTGTGTGTGTTTGTGTGTGTTTGGGTGTGTTTGTGTGTGTTTGTGTGTTTGGGTGTGTTTGGGTGTGTTTGGGTGTGTTTGTGTGTTTGGGTGTGTTTGTGTGTGTGTCTGAACTCACCTAGTTGTACTCGCCTAGTTGTATTCACCTACTTGTACTCACCTAGTTTTGCTTAAGTGGGTTGAGCTCTAGCTCTTTGATCCCGCCTCTCAACCGTCAATCAACTGGTGTACAGATTCCTGAGCCTATTGGGCTCTATCATATCTACACTTAAAACTGTGTATGGAGTCAGCCTCCACCACATCACTGCCTAATGCATTCCATTTGTTAACTACTCTGACACTGAAAAAGTTCTTTCTAACGTCCCTGTCGCTCATTTGGGTACTCAGAGTTCACCTGTGTCCCCTTGTTCACTCCCCCATCCAAACTAAACAGTTTATCTTTATCTACCCTGTCAACTCCTCTGAGAATTGCATAGGTAGTGATCATGTCTCCCCTTACTCTTCTGTCTTTCAGTGTCGGGAAGTTCTGTTCCAGCAATCTTTCCTCATAGCTCATTCCTCTCAGCTCGGGGACTAGCCTGGTGGCATAATTCAGAACCTTTTCTAACTTCGTTTTGTGTTTGACATTGATGTGGACTCCACGCTGGAGCCGCATATTCCAGTATTGGTCTGACGTATGAGGTATACAAGGTTCTGAATGGTTCCATACACAAGTTTCTGAAGGCCATTCTTAAGTTCGTATATTCATATTTGCGAATGTGTGTTTGGGGTTGGCTGAAGCGTGGACGAGCCTGATAATTAGATTGCACAAATTCCATTTTGCAAATTCGTGTTAACTTTAATCTGACAGCTCATATGTATGTAATCTGACAGCTCATATGTGTTTAATGTGACACCTCATATGTGTTTAATGTGACAGCTCATGTGTTTAATGTGACAGCTCATATGTGTTTAATCTGACAGCTCATATGTGTTTAATCTGACAGCTACGGGTACCATCTGGTACTCCCAGAGCCCTCACTCACAGCTGACAAAGATATGTAAGTCAGTGAACCTCCCACAAGGAAGGTAAGTGCCTTCTGACTTCTTATGAAGAATGCAACTTCTTTCAGTTCTGAACTTCTCACCATTGTCTGGGAGAAAATACTAGTTATGAGCGTGAATAGAGAAGCACAGCGGAATTAAGAGAATTAACACGATACAACACTATACAAAAGATCACAATACAGTAAGACACAATACAATGAAATTCAATACAATACAGTAACTTCATTGACAAAATGTGTACAAAACTTCTTCACAATAATGATAGGAAAACAACAGCTTTTAATGGCAGAAGTAATCGTAGAAGTATTAATTGTAAGATTAGTAGTAAAAGGTGTAGTAGTAGTAGCAATAGTAAGAATGGTAGAGGAGTTATCGAAACAGCGCAAGCGACGCCAACATTGCTCAACGCGGCCCATGTCGGACACGGCAGATGCTGGAGCGGTTACACTGCCAAACCTGACCTAATTATACTTAAGACACCCAAGTAGGTATATCGTCCTTACTGGACCTAAGGAACCTGTCGCTCCTTTGTTCCTCTGCCAGTCGAAGATGTCCTCCCCCCCTAGCTCACGAGGAGCATCCTCTCTCTCTCTCTCTCTCTCTCTCTCTCTCTCTCTCTCTCTCTCTCTCTCTCTCTCTCTCTCTCTCTCTCTCTCTCTCTCTCTCTCTCTCTCTTTCTCTCTCTCTCTCTCTCTCTCTCTCTCTCTCTCTCTCTCTCTCTCTCTCTCTCTCTCTCTCTCTCTCTCTCTCTCTCTCTCTCTCTCTCTCTCTCTCTCTCTCGCCCATAAAGAATAAAACCTGACCTTCACTGTACTGAAATATAATTAGCGACCGACCTTCCCCAAGCACGTACTTTCCTTGAGATGGGAAGGGAAGATAGCAGGGTGGGAGGGAGAGAAGATGGAACGGAAGGTCAGGGAGGCACCTAATGGGGCCAGCAAGAGAATAGGTAGACAAGAGAATAGGCAAAGCCAGTACGTTAAAACATAAGCAAAAATGAAACAGGGAAAAAGGAGGAAACCCCACCTCCAATTTCAAAATTTGACCCAAATATCACAGTAACAAGGTTATCGCGTATAACCGAACTCAATTATGGGCTCACTATAGCCCGTGCTACATGGACATTTCGTTCTGTCTGCATCATTTTTAGCTAAATCTAAATCAATAACAGAATAGGTAAGGCCTGGCTTGAGTACGCTGATGGATAACTAAATAATAGCGTGCGTAGATGTGATTTGCTGAGTGAGTCAAGTTTTGACTACGATAGTTGAATACTTTGGTGAGTGGATTGCGGTGGGGGGGGGACGATGAGTTAACCAGAGTATTGTTGGGTGAATAAGTGAGTGAATTAGGCCCTGAGTGCTCGATTGAGCGGGTTGATGAATGAGAGGCGTAAGTGAGAGTGTGAATGAGTGGCTGGGTAAATCGAGTAGAGTGGGAGACATGAGTGAGAGTACATGTGAGTAAGATAACATGAGTGAATTGATGAATACAGATCGTGTAGCGAGTTCTCTCTGTGGCCTCTTGCAGTACACTATGACAGGCATTCAGGTAGTCTATGGTATAGTATTAGGGTCTGAGGTGGTCTATGGTGAGCTGTTTGGCCTTTTGGTCGAATTTCTTTATTTTCGGGGATATTGTCTTCACATAGAACTTATTACACATTTTTTTTTGCCCTCTGGTCTTTACAGAAAAATATATATACTTTCATGCCAAGCCCGAGGACACATGTCTGTTCCCTGGAAACTAAATTGTGATTAATTTTAAACTATTCTTCCTCAGCGGGAATCGAACTCGGAATTTTTTATTATAGTCAGGCAAAAACATCAACCACTCCGTCAATTTTCACGTGTCAAAGGTCGCTAATGACAATGCTTCTTGAGAGTCTTCCGAGGTCTAATGTCTTCAGCTCTCACAGCGAAGGCCTTGGGTTAACATTCCTGTTGTGGGTGGAGTTCTGCAGAGTTACGCATGGCGTGACCTAGAGGCTCACGCTTGCAGTAGCTGGCGCTCCGGGCTGCGGTTAGTGTGACATGACATATACGCGTCCATGTTCTTGGATAGTCTTCACTCTAGAGGCCTCACTCTGCTGGACTAGAGCCCTCACTCTGGTGACTAGAGGCCTCACTCTGCTGGACTAGAGGCCTCACTCTACTGGTCTAACTTTACTCTACTCATCATTTCTTTAGCCCAGAGCTCTGGTTAGGTCTTCAGTCACAACATCAATCACAGACCGTGAACAAATCCACAAGGGCCGTGATGAGGGTTCGAACCTACGTCCAAGAGCATCCCAGACGCTGCCTTAATCGACTGCGCTACGACATGGTTAAAAGAATTGCAACCAGATGTTCTACTGCCCTTACTTGTGGACCGTGGTTTGGGTCTTTGTCAAGGTTATAGAGTGTCTATAACTAGACACTGTGTCTATAACTAGACACTGTGTCTATAACTAGACACTGTGTCTATAACTAGACACTGTGTCTATAACTAGACACTGTGTCTATAACTAGACACTGTGTCTATAACTAGACACTGTGTCTATAACTAGACACTGTGTCTATAACTAGACACTGTGTCTATAACTAGACACTGTGTCTATAATTAGACACTGGCGGTGTCTATAAGCACTTGGTCTAGTGCTTATCCACACTAGACCCAGCTTGGAACATGAACAAATCCACAAGGGCCGTGACGAGGATTCGAACCTGCGTCCGGGAGCATCCCAGACACTGCCTTAATCGACTGAGCTACGACAGGGTAAAAGAGTTGAAACTCTGTCAGGGTTTCAGACAGGGGTAAAAGAGT
This sequence comes from Procambarus clarkii, assembly GCF_040958095.1. Lineage (NCBI taxonomy): Eukaryota > Metazoa > Arthropoda > Malacostraca > Decapoda > Cambaridae > Procambarus > Procambarus clarkii. The sequence goes on from NC_091185.1 coordinate 3,676,253, forward strand.
TTTACCCCTGTCGTAACTCAGTCGATTAAGTCAGTGTCTGGGATGCTCCCGGACGCAGGTTCGAATCCTCGTCACGACCCTTGTGGATTTGTTCATTTGATGCATCACGTTAGTGTGATCTCTGTGTGCAGCTTGGAACATATTCATACTTGAGAGAGAGAGAGCAGAAGATACCTGTGTCCTCCAGATTTTGAGTTCAGACTTCAGTAGATCTGCAAAACGTTTACCTCTTGAAGTTAACTTAAGGTTATCTTGAGATGATTTCGGGGCTTAGCGTCCCCGCGGCCCGGTTCTCAACCAGGCCTCCTTTTTTGTTACACCCTCCCCTCCCCCAGGAAGCAGCCCGTAGCAGCTGTCTAACTCCCAGGTACCTCTTTACTGCTAGGTGAAAAGGTGCATCAGGGTTAAAGAAACTCTGCCCATTTGTTTCCGCCTCCACTGGGGATCGAACCCGGAACCTCAGGACTACGAAGCCGAAGCGCTGTCCACTCAGCTGTCAGGCCCTTCCACCATATCTGCTACCTAAGACACCACATATGTATATTCCAGATCTGTGGGTGTCGTGTTGTCAAATCAGTATCCGGTAGTAAAATCAATAAAGATATGTATTTCTAAGAAAAGAGACGAATTTACTTGAGATGGACGAATTATACCGCTGCAGCTAAGCAAACTGATATTTAATACGCAAATAAGAACGGATATGTTCTCAGTTCTAAATCTATTCCTAATATGTGCTCTATTATGTAATAGTTTTGATTGACAGGGAAATTAATACTGGCGTCATATATGTGTCAGTCTATCAGTTGCGAAGGTACCTTCGGCAGTATCTAGTGAGAAAATCCACGCTGAATGCCAGTCAGTCGAGGAATTCAGAGTTCGTTGACAGATCACTGTCTTAAGGAAGGTACAGCCAGCACAGAACTGGTGATCTTCGACAGTGTAGTGCTGTCACATCCGTCAACTGACTGTCAACGAAGTTGGGCCCAGTTGGGAACCCTGCGAACGCCGCAACCCTTCCTCCGAATTGTGAGTACGTTTTAATACCAAGTGTAATAAGTACATTTCCTGACTGTCATACATAGTACATAATTACACTTATGGGGGCTGTTACATTTACCTCCCCATTTTTGGAGGACGGGCTGGAACATTAACCTTGTATATAGTAATACGACTTTCCCCTGTTTTCCAGTGTTGAAGAATTCTCGGATGATAGCTGCGAGTAGGAGTAGTCGAGGTCTTCAACGTGAAGCCTTGCACTCTTCTCCACCTTCTCCGGAAGGATGAGTGAACCTACTCATACTCATTATGTGAGTGAGTGAGTGAATATCAGGGGAAAGCGTCAAACCATTACGACTATATATAGCACTTGGAAGGGGTCAGGATAAGGATTTAGAATGGGACGGGTGGGAAGGAATGGTGCCCAACCACTTGGACGGTCGGGGATTGAACACCGACCTGCATGAAGTGAGACCGTCGCTCTACCGTCCAGCCCAAGTGATTGGGACGAAGTGAGACGCAAATACGTTGCAGTGAGATGCAAAATATGACGCCTCAAGTATTAAGGTCAGTACACTTTACAGTAAATATATAAATATATTTGTGGAACCTTTCTAGGCGACCCGGAATTATATCATGAAAATCAGAGAATGGATACATTATCCAAAACATTCAGGAACAATTCTGTTGGTTTTCTATTCGCGTCTCATGTCTAGTTCATGGCCGGAAAAATCCCGAACGAAGACCGCAGAGTTCTGTCCTTGAAGAATGCTTTCTATGTGAAATTAGTGGAAGCTCGCTGACCTTGTCAACGAATTCTTTTAGGTAAAGGAAGCCTTTTCAAGGCAGGAAATTATGCTAGTGGATAGACTTTTAGCGGTGTCTTCTCTCTCTCTCTCTCTCTCTCTCTCTCTCTCTCTCTCTCTCTCTCTCTCTCTCTCTCTCTCTCTCTCTCTCTCTCTCTCTCTCTCTCTCTCTCTCTCTCTCTCTCTCTCTCTCTCTCTCTCTCTCTCTCTCTCTCTCTCTCTCTCTCTCTCTCTCCATTTCGCACGCTTACGCAATGAAACAGAAAGTTTGTAAGTGTGAAAGTACCAGCAACTTAATTGTGTGTGTCACGACGCCCGTGGGAGACTTCACCGCTCCGCAAGTAGTGATCCACGGGTGGGCCCGCACGTTCCCACATGTGTCTAGGCGTGTCCACACGTGTCCAAGCGTGGCCACACGTGCCCAAGCGTGGCCACACGTGCCTTACTCGCATCAGCGACAAAAAGAAGTATTGACAAAAAAAGTAAAGTGAAAACTGATTACGTTGCTTCTTCCAGAATTGCTTTTTTCGGTAATTTCGACTCGGGGGAAATTAGCTAATGTTCTCTAGAATATTAACAGATACCATTATTAACGAGTTTGATTAAGATAATTACGAAAGTAATGGATGAGAATGAGGTGATCTTGTCTGTGTTCAAAATTAATTTAGATTTCAATTTTCCTGAAAAGGATGGTGATGACAGTGATGGTGATGACAGTGATGGTGATGAGAAAGATGGCGGTGACCCTGATGATGATAATGATAGTAATAATAATAATAATATTAAAACTATAGTTGGAACAGTTAAGTGAGGAATGCAAATTAACTCAATACTGTTTAGAGTGACGGCTAGTTTAGAGCAACCAATGTGCACGATACAAGAGGATATGGTCGACCTATCAGGAGGTCAAGGTGGCGCCTGTGACACACACACACACACACACACACACACACACACACACACACACACACACACACACACATAGGCAAAGGTACCGCCCCAAAATATTTCAATACAAAAAGCCCCAATAATATTCACACAAATAAATCCTTTTCAACTGACAATGATCAAACAATGACAGCCAATCAAAAAAAAAATCTCACGCAATTCTGCTTGTAAAATGTCAAGGTGAAAACGCGTTGTTTCGGAAGCGAAATATCAATTATTGTCACTTGTGTGATTCCTCTCTTCACTACGGCCACTTTCAGGAAACAAATTTATTGTTTTCGTGTGATTGGTTGACATCAGCGTCTGTGCCTTCTCCACCATCACTATCTCCACCACTATCACCACCATCACCACCACTGTCATCATTATCACTACGACAATTACCTCCATATCTCTATCACCTTCAACACTACCACCATCACTAAATATTCAGCTCCTGCTACCACAACGACCAACCACCACAGCTACTACATCTACAACCTAACACCATTATTACCACCACGACAACCACCACTACTACCACCATGACCTACCAGCAATGCCCTCACCCTCACCTTTGATGCCTGAGGCACTCAAAACAGCGTGTCACAGTAGAGTTCACGCCATTATAATGGCACCCTTAGGCCCCCCATTACTGCCACTCTCACCCTCCAAACACACTCTCACCTTCGCACGCTCTGTGACACTCTCACACACACTCCCAAACAATAGCACTTTCACTCAACACACTTACACTCACATTCCAGATAGGGATAACATTTACGTGGCATATGGCACTCTAGGGGAAGCACTCTGGGGAATCGACTTGAGACAATCGACTTGAGAATGGTCCAGGACTAGACCGAAACGTCGTCGTCGTCCCTTCACCTTCTAGTGTGTGGTCTGGTCAACTCTGGGGAAGTACTCTAAGGAATCACTCTGAGGAAAGACCTAACGGTAAGGGCAAGGGACGAGCTGGAATGAGAGAAGCATGATGATGCAAGAGAAGCGAAAAGATAATAGTGAGATGTGGAAGGAAGGTTGTGAGGAGTAAGAGGTGCGGAGAGGAAGGGGGGAGGAAGGGTTAAAGGATAGAGGGAGTGGAGGTAAGGGGGAATAGGGATACAGGGAAAAGTAGATAGTGAGAAAACGTGTTGTTTTTGTGTCTGATTTAGCTACTTCCAAGTCTCTTTCTCTTTCTCTCTCTCTCTCTCTCTCTCTCTCTCTCTCTCTCTCTCTCTCTCTCTCTCTCTCTCTCTCTCTCTCTCTCTCTCTCTCTCTCTCTCTCTCTCTCTCTCTCTCTCTCTCTCTCTCTCTCTCTCTCTCTCTCTCTGGAAGTAATAAGATGGGGTCAAGGAAGTATAAGAGAGAAGGAAGTATTAGGGAGAGAAGAGATATGAGAGAGTTGGGGTGAGTACTACGGAGATAGGGAGTATGAGAGGGGGAGAAAGGGAGAGGTATTAGGGAAATATGAAATATGAGGGAGAGGCAGAGGGAAGTATGAGGAAGACGCGGCAGAATGAGTGAGAGGAGGCAAACAGGATATAGGTGAGGGGAGGTGAGGCAGGACACGGTATTCGTGACCACCTTCTAGGTCGTGGTTCAGGAAGCATCAGAGCAGACGTGCTGTTCTCGTGGTTCAGGGTCGAGTACTTCCTGGGTATCGAACGGGATGCATATATCTCGTTCTCTCGATTTTCGACTCCGTAATAAATGCAAAAAGGTTTTTCTTGAAGCAAAAACGTAAAAATATGAATGGTTTTGTATTCCCAAAAACATACAAACCCACGCAACCCACCTAACATATTGAGGAGGATGCATTTAAAACGTTAGTATTACGGTGCTTTAGTTTGTACTAATACGTCGCCTTTTTAACGCATTGGTCTCATATACTGTCTCGTGAATTGTATTCTATACACATGTTGCCTGCAGCCTGTCAGAGATGCAGCAGCATCCTTGCCTCCCTTGTCTCAGAGATGCAGCATCTCCCCCTCATCTTCCTATCTCTCAGTGTTGTTCTCCTGTGTCTCAAAGATGCAACATCTAGCCCTACGTCTCACCTGTCAGAGATGCAGCCTCTCACCCTGATGCTGTCTCTCAGAGATACAGAATCTCACTCAGCGTCTCCTATCTCTCAAAGATGGAGCATCTTTCCTGTTTCATTCATGAGTAAGAGATGCATCAACTCTCCCTCTCGTGTCTGGCTTCCTCCTCCTCCTCTGACTTTTGTCAACAGTTTGACCTGTGCCAACGCACCTCTCAGTACATATAATTATATTGCAACATAATATGTTTTCCCTGTATAACAGCTATTTCTTATTTGGGTTCGTGAACCTAAATTCCTTACCTCTGGAATTCAGAGCAACTTGTAAATACTCTCAGAGAGAAATTGCAAGTTTGTGTAATGTGAAGCCAGTTTTAAATTTTATTTCATTTTACTGTTGGATTTTTTTCTTTTTTTTTAAGATTGCTTAAAAATGTTACAGAAAGTAATTTTCATTATTCCGCTAATATTTGTTTTTCGCTTCTCATATTATTGTTTTGTTTTTCTTGTTGTATTTGTTTGAGCACATGTGGAGTTTGTTCCCTAGAGACTCCATTATATCCTGAGCTAATAATTGGCTTAAATTAGGAATGAACTTTATTTAGTGGTGTTACAATTACATTAGTAAACTGTAGGATCTGAGTGCCAGAGCTGTGGTGCAGAGTAGTCTACGTCCTCGTCTTACAACCGAGGGACTCGTGTTTAACCCCCTGGCAGGACGGAAACGGTTGGGCACTTTTCACCTAAAGCCTCTGTTCACCTAACAATAAATAGGTTCCTGGTAGTTAGGCAACTATTGTAAGTTGCATCCTGGGAAAGGCGGGGGGGGGGGGGGGGAGGGAGGATCTGAGTATTTGGCCTAGTGGGAAACCTCGACAATATGCAGGCTTCCTGTCCCATCAAAGAGAATTATATGGTCAGGTGACTGGATTTTCATTTAGCTGTTGAGTGATTATGTTCTCAGGTATAATGATGAATTGTTCCAGATTAAACAACCTAACCACTTGGGCTGGACGGTAGAGCGACGGTCTCACTTCATGCAGGTCGGCGTTCAATCCCCGACCGTCCAAAGTGGTTGGGGCACCATTCCTTTCCCCAACTCGTCCCATCCCAAATCCTTATCCTGATCCCTTCCAAGTGCTATATAGTCTTAATGGCTTGAGCACTTTCCCCCTGAAAATTCCCTTCCTTCCAGATTAAACAAAAATCAAGATTGACAAAGATTAAGCCACCCAAGAGGTGGCACGGGCATGAATAGCCCGTAAAAAAAATCAAGCTTTTCCGTGTCAGCTTAAAAGCTGTTGTGGTCATATCTCACACCAGCATCTCCAGCACGGAGCTGCTTGTCTTAAGGCGCGTTTCTCTTTCCTTCGCACATGACCTGATTTCTCGGTCACCATTTTGGGTTGCAACATCATGTTCCCTTGACTTATCTTGTGAGCTTGAAGCTTTATATGTGTCTTATCTCTGTTGCTTATGTGTGTCACTCATGTATCATGTCTCGCTGTTGGTTACTTATGTGTCTCTTGATTTTCTTATATCCCTCATCTTTGTTTTTTTTAATTTATTATGTGTCTCTCTCTTCCTTATAAGAAACAAAGAGGACAGTCTCACATGTTTCTTAGAGTTTTACTCTTTTTATAGAGTCTCTCCTCTTTGTTCCTCTTATGCATCTCTCCTCTTCCCACCCCCTCTTTCACCCATGACGTGTGTGGATCTCTCAAGTCGTATGTGTTCACCATTGTGCTGCCCCAATTCTATATATTCTTTATCTGAGTTCAGGTCATTTTCATCTCTTTATCGTCCGTGTGCGGACCGATGACTGTTTCCAGGTCGTGACCAGTATGTCCAAGGTTGTCTTCTCTCTCTCTCTCTCTCTCTCTCTCTCTCTCTCTCTCTGTTATTATTATGCTATTTAAAACAATATATTTTGTGCACTTGTTAGGAGAGTTAGAACTATTGCTTCTTACAGCTATTTCCTGGAACACGACCCGATAATGTGTGTGTGTGTGTGTGTGTGTGTGTGTGTGTGTACTCACCTAATTGTACTCACCTAATTGTGCTTGCGGGGGTTGAGCTTTGGCTCTTTGGTCCCGCCTCTCAACTGTCAATCAACTGGTGTACAGATTCCTGAGCCTATTGGGCTCTATCATACCTACATTTGAAACTGTGTATGGAGTCAGCCTCCACCACATCGCTTCCTAGTGCATTCCATTTATTAACTACTCTGACACTGAAAAAATTCTTTCTAACGTCTCTGTGGCTCATCTGGGTACTAAGTTTCCACCTGTGTCCCCTTGTTCGTGTCCCACCCGTGCTGAAGAGTTTGTCTTTGTCCACCCTGTCAATTCCCCTGAGAATTTTGTAGGTGGTTATCATGTCTCCCCTTACTCTTCTGTTTTCCAGGGATGTGAGGTTCAGCTCCTTTAGCCTTTCCTCGTAGCTCAATCCTCTCAGTTCCGGGACGAGCCTGGTGGCATACCGCTGAATCTTCTCTAACTTTGTCTTGTGTTTAACTAGGTATGGACTCCAGGCTGGAGCTGCATACTCCAGGATTGGTCTTACATAAGTGGTATACAGGGTTCTGAAAGATTCCTGTGTGTGTGTGTGTGTGTGTGTGTGTGTGTACTAACCTAGTTGTGTCTGCAGGATCGAGCATTGACTCTTGGATCCCGCCTCTGTGTGTGTGTGTGTGTGTGTGTGTGTGTGTGTGTGTGTGTGTGTGTGTGTGTGTGTGTGTGTGTGTGTGTGTACTAACCTAGTTGTGTCTGCAGGATCGAGCATTGACTCTTGGATCCCGCCTCTCTGTGTGTGTGTGTGTGTGTGTGTGTGTGTGTGTGTGTGTGTGTGTGTGTGTGTGTGTGTGTGTGTGTTTGTGTGTGTGTGTGTGTGTGTGTGTGTGTGTGTGTGTGTGTGTGTGTGTGTGTGTGTGTGTGTGTGTGTGTGTGTGTGTACACTTTCACCCAGCACTGAGTGTCCTGTGGCTACCAGCGCGGAAAGTCAAAATCATTCTAGGGAGACGATGTGGAAAAGCTGAAAGTGAAATTATATTTATCCAATGAGACACTGTTGTCAGTCAAAGGTGTCGCTTGACGGATCACGTCACAGTCTCACTATCAGCAGGTGTCTTGCAAATTGTCTATACAGTATACCTAGGTCATAAAAGTATTTGTGTGTACGTCTGATACCATACTACTTGTGTAAAGGAGGAAATGTATATGTTTATCTCTCAGAATGTTTGGTAATATGTTTATTGTTTGTGATGTGTGTCTATGTATGTATTAACACGATGTACTGAACGGGGTGAGAATAGCTTGAGCTACCCCATCCCTTTGTGTGTATTTTACCTCAATAAACTTATTTCAATTTCAATTTCTCACTATCAAGCATATTTCCATGGCGAGGGAAGGTGATTTGTCTTAGTGTTCAGGGTGAACACCTGAGGGACAGAGGTGAACAACACCTGAATGGATGAACAACACCTAAAGGGGCTTTTGGACCTCCGTTCTCTACATTTGCCACTTCGTAAAAAATACAACTGTTTTCCCTAACCAGAAACGTACCGACCCAAGCCACAACCCTTAGCCTATTGTAGGAAGTGTTATCTACGATATCTGAAGCTCCATGACGCTCCTGAAGTGTTACCTACGATATCTGGAGCTCCGTGACGATCCTGAAGTGTTACCTACGATATCTGGAGCTCCGTGACGATCCTGAAGGGTTACCTACGATATCTGGAGCTCCGTGACGATCCTGAAGTGTTACCAACGATATCTGGAGCTCCGTGACGATCCTGAAGGGCTACCTACGATATCTGGAGCTCCGTGACGATCCTGAAGTGTTACCTACGATATCTGGAGCTCCGTGACGATCCTGAAGTGTTACCTACGATGTCTTGGAGATATTAAGACCTCTCCACTGATAAAAGTGTTAATATTTATAAAAAAATCTTAATCTCCAATGACAGTATAAGTATTGTATGCTGAGCATAGTAGAATACTGAACAAATCCACAAGGGCCGTGACGAGGATTCGAACCTGCGTCCGGGAGCATCCCAGACATTTGCGGATTTGTTCATTTGATGCATCACGTTAGTGTGATCTCTGTGTGTAATAGTAGAATACTGTTCGAAGACGGTAGAAATATCCTACGATACGCTGGACTCGGTATATGACCTCTCAACCAGGATAGAAATAGCTTATTCTTCTCCATTCCTTTCCTCCCTCTATCCCATCCCAAATCCTTATCCTGATTCCTTCCAAGTGCTATAGTCGTAATGGCTTGACGCTTTCTCCTGATCTCCCTTTCCTTTTCTATCCTTTTAGGATGTGTTTCGTTGTCTTAATAGACTTAATTGAAGGTGATTTCCGTGCGGAAGAAAACTAGAGGTCATTGTCTCCTTGTGTGTCAAGCTTTGTCAAAAGTTTGACGCAAAGTGACGCATTTTGACGCAAAAACCACTTGTGTCAAAAATGCAGTGACTTTATCTTGAGATCCTTGAGGTTATCTTGAGATGATTTCGGGGCTTTTTAGTGTCCCCACGGCCCGGTCCTCGACTAGGCCTCCACCCCCAGGAAGCAGCCCGTACCTAACCCTAAACATCAATGCCAAGTCTTCCCACCTAAGTACCAGAGCCATCAATCATTAGGTCTGCAATGCGTCAACAATGCGTTTTTTTTTTTAATTTCCCTAAACCACCGTAATTTCTATACCTGGGGTTGAGTGCGTCAAAACATGAAGTGCGTCTTATTAAGACGACGGGTTGATAAGGTTCTATGCGTCACTGAAGGTCAGTAACGCATGGAACACCATGCGGTAGCCGTGAGGGGTTGACGCACACGTCATGCGGTCAGATGGTTAAGTACCGTTGCGTCTGGTCGGAAACATGTTGGGTGACCGCGTGGGTAATCAGGCTCTGATCTAAGGCTTCCTCAAGCAGCTTAACAAGCTGTCCGTCTTTGACAACGGCTTAACACGTCCAAGGTTAAGCAGAGCAGCTGTTTCCAAAAAATAGAGCAGGTGTTTCTAAAAATAGAGCAGGTGTTTCCAAAAAATAGAGCAGGTGTTTCTAAAAATAGAGCAGGTGTTCCCAAAAAATAGAGCAGCTGTACCCAAAAAAATAGAGCAGCTGTTCCCAAAAAAATAGAGCAGCTGTTTCCAAAAATAGAGCAGCTGTTTCTAAAAATAGAGCAGCTGTTCCCAAAAAAATAGAGCAGCTGTTTCCAAAAATGGAGCAGCTGTTTAAAAAAAATAGAGCAGCTGTTTAAAAAAAATAGAGCAGGTGTTTCGAAAAATAGAGCAGCTGTTTCCAAAAAATTGAACAGGTATTTAAAAAAAAATGATTCTATCACGCGGGGCTTCGATCCTGACCCCTAAGAATGGCGTTGCCATTTGCCACATTACCAACAGCAGTTTAGTCCAGAACAAAACAATAAAAGTTGAGTTAACTCTCAATATACACACACCAAGAAGTGAGATTAAGTCCTCTTAGTGTATATACACCAAGAAGCTGAGGTACGCCTCTCTCTGTATATATATATATATATATATATATATATATATATATATATATATATATATATATATATATATATATATATATATATATATATATATATATATATATATATATATATATATATATATATATATATACATGAAGAAGGAAAATACACCTATCAAGAACTAGCAGTCACCAAAGCTTAGTATCGAACCTCATACCCTATCCAGTGACGTCCCAACCCTACCTAACCCAACCTAACCTATCGCCTCCAATGCATGGAACACGTAGATATTCGTGAGCCTCTTCTTTTTCACAGTAGGTCGCCTTTGTAACGTTGGCTACGATACAGTAAGAAAATGCCAACCATAAGATGGGACAGACTGCACAGTTTCTCAGAACCTTTATTATCATTATTATTTTATGACTGAGAGTTAGGATTCAGTCAGGTATGAAGACCAGGTATCAGTCACTGAAAACAGTCACGTGTCAGTCAACAGTCAGCTTGTGTAGGGATGCCTGAAAGGGAACTATCAGGAGAAAGCTCAGAGCCACTAAGACTATACAGCACTTGGAAGGGGTCAGGATTTGGGATGGGGGGGGGAAGGAATGGTGTCCAACCGATTTGGGACGGTCGGGGATTGAACGCCGACCTGCATGAAGCGAGACCGTCGCTCTACCGTCCAGCCCAAGTGGTTGTGAAGGGGAAGCCTGAACTTCAGGGCAGTTAGCCACTCCAACAACTGACTGGTTTCAGGTTAACAATAACAGGCGAGAAATACCAGTCACAAATTATGTTACAATTTAGTCATCAATTGAAAAGTACACAATTGAAAAGAATCAAGACTGTCAATTACCTGTTTTTATCATCAATTATGAGGGTTAATTCTCATCAATTACCAGGCCTAATTACCATCAATCACTAGGGGTTAAACTGTTTAATGATTCCAATCACCCAATTAGACTATAATCAGAGGGAACAATCGACAAATGATTGGTATTAAATGGACGTCATCTGTTGATGACACTATCAATGGTAAGCGAGAGGAAACGTTTGGGCAAGGCTCGATGGTAGGGTGTGTGATGGTGGGAATTGTGGTGATGGTGGTAGTTGTAGTGATGGTGGTGTTTGTGGTGGTGATGGTGGTGGTTGTGGTGGTGGTGATGGTGGTGGTTGTGGTGGTGGTGATGGTGGTGATGGTGGTCTTGATGGTGGTGATGGTGGTGGTGGTGGTGATGGTGGTAGTTGTAGTGATGGTGGTGTTTGTGGTGGTTGTGGTGGTGGTGATGGTGGTGATGGTGGTGGTGATGGTGGTGATGGTGGTGGTGGTGATGGTGATAGTTGTAGTGATGGTGGTGTTTGTGGTGGTGATAGTGGTGGTTGTGGTGGTGGTGATGGTGATGATGGTGATGGTGGTGGTGATGGTGGTGATGGTGATAGTTGTAGTGATGGTGGTGTTTGTGGTGGTGATAGTGGTGGTTGTGGTGGTGGTGATGGTGGTGATGGTGGTGATGGTGGTGGTTGTGGTGGTGGTGATGGTGGTGGTGGTGGTGATGGTGGTGGCACAAGAGACCCCACCAACCACACGAAGGAGAAACAAGTTACCAATCCCCCAACCAAAACTAACAAGGCTTCTGGATAACTTTCGATGATTTCGAGGATCAATGTCCCCGCGGCCCGGTCCCCTGACAAGTCTTCCATCGATGATTAAACCAAGACGCAACAATTAGTCCCCCGCTAACAGCAAGATCAACCAATGAAAACACCGCATCTTCTCCCATTTCTTAATTACAGGTAACTACATCAATCTCCCTCGGAAGCTGAAGCTCGTCAGCTCCATCTTCGATCTTCCTCCCCATTAACTTCCTCTCCATTTATTACCTCACCCCATTAATTTCCTCCGCCATTAACTATGTCAAATTATTTTAATGAATAAAACTGCTGACGTAATATTATGTAGGTCATTGAAATTTAAAGAAAAAATCGTTTATTAAAATTAATAAAATTCTTTTTTCAGCAAAAATTGATTTATTAAAATTGATAAAATTAGTTTTCAGCAAAAATTAATTTATCAAAATTGATAAAATTAGTTTTCAGCACAGATTTATTTGGTATAAACCTTAATTAAATCGTAGTTTGTTTTAGAAACCTTATGTATAAATGCTAGAAAAACTATTAAATTATAAACCATTAGTTTAATATCATCAATCATAAATATATTTGAAAACTTAAGTTCAATAGCGGTAAAAACTCCTTAAGTTTAAATATGACAAAAATCAATTTGGTGAAACTTTAATTTTAATCAGAAGACAAAAATTTATTAAAAACCTTAATTGCAGGAAAATCAATTTATTAGAAAACTGAGTTTAACTGAAACAATTTTTGTTATTATAAACTTAAATTTTAAGCATTGCAAAATCAAATTTATTGGAAACCGTAAAGTTTAAGCGGAATTTATTACTCTCAAAATTTTAAGTATTTTCAGATAACAATTTGTTTATAATTGCGTCATTTGATAAATTCACACAAATCATATCATCCTATAAGCCAATCAACTTGGCTACGTATAACTACTTACCTGAGTATAGTCATAGTTGAGAATGATCGTGTTATGGCACTGATGACCGTATTGATAACAAGCGGATCTGAAACACCCGCTGAACTGAGTCAGTGAATCAGTTGCACAACACCACAGAGCACAGCACCACCACCACCAGTCAGTTCAGGCACACACACACGACTGACACAGTCACACGGGTGCCCTGCATATCTCTTGTTTCTCCCGCGTGCCACCCGCGCATGCGCAGTGACGTCACGTGTGTGCCAGCGAGGGGCCATGAATAGAGACACGCCCACCTCCCTCAACCAGTCGCCCTCCCTCATCCACACCGGCCTCACGCAGCTCATCTTTCCCCATCAACGCCTCGGGAGACTGAAGACTCATCAAACCCGTTCCGCACGGAGACATTCACCATCAACAAAATAACATATATGACCGATAAAATACATCGAAAAAAATATTTTATAACGTCAAAAAAAGCGAGTTTATATAGAAAATAAGAATCTTTCCAGTGACCTCGAGACGCCCGTCACTTTCACTGAGAGCCCCCCAGTGCTGTTATGGCGGGAAGACCCGTGCTAGTCCAGGCAGTTCCCGCCCCTAATTCCACCAGAATTAGTGACCTTTCTCCGCGGGAAAAATGGCCGGGTCCCCCCCTCCCTTACACCCCGTCCTCCCACTTGTCATTTTTAACGGAATCGACAAATCCGTTAAAAATACGACGGATTACTTCAAATTAAACCACCGCAATACTGCCGTTTTCTATGCACTGGCCTCAGGTGGGGCGCTTGGACTCTTGGGCTAAAGCAGTTGCCTTTCTGACGTTTCTGGTTAGGTAAAACAATTGTGTTTCATACGGAGAGGCAGTGGGGAGAGAGAATGGGGCGGGAAGTGGACGACCCTCAAAAGGTAACCCGCTCCGCCTTCCTTTCATGAAAGATATTATATAGAACACCTGCTCCGGCTTGCTCTATCTTGCTCCGACTTGCTCTATCTTGCTCCGGCTTGCTCTATCTTGCTCTGGCTTGCTCTATCTTGCTCTGTCTTGCTCCGGCTTGCTCTATCTTGCTTCGTCTTGCTCTATCTTGCTCCGGCTTGCTCTATCTTGCACTGGCTTGCTCTATCTTGCTCCGGCTTGCTCTATCTTGCTCTGGCTTGCTTTATCTTGCACTGGCTTGCTCTGGCTTGCTTTATCTTGCTCCGGCTTGCTCTATCTTGCTCCGACTTGCTCTATCTTGCTCCGGCTTGCTCTATCTTACTCTGACTTACTCTATATTGCTCTGGCTTGCTCTAGCTTGCTCTATCTTGCTCTGGTTTGCTCTATCTTGCTCTATCTTGCTCCGGCTTGCTCTATCTTTCTCTGGCTTGCTCTATCTTGCTCTGTCTTGCTCCGGCTTGCTCTATCTAGCTTCGGCTTGCTCTATCTTGCTTCGGCTTGCTCTATCTTGCTCCGGCTTCCTCTATCTTGCTCTGTCTTGTTCTGGCTTTCTCTATTTTGCTCCGGTTTGCCCTATCGTGCTCTTGCTTGCTCTATATTTCTCCGGCTTCCTCTATCTTGCTCTATCTTGATTTGGCTTGTTCGGCTCCCTGTGGCTTGCTCTTCTTATTCTGGCTTGCTCTATATATTGTTGTGACCTGCTCTATCTTGCTCTATATATTGTTGTGACCTGCTCTATCTTGCTCTGTATTACTCTGTATTGCTGTGGCTTGATCTGTCTTGCTTAGGCTGTCTCTATCTTGCTCTAACTTGTTATGGATTGTTCTTTCCTCCTCTGGCGTGCTCTATCATACGCCATCTGGCTCTGTCTTTCTCTGCCTTGCTTAATATTGCCCTGGCTTGCTCTATCTTGCTATGCTTATCTCTGGAGTACTATATATTACTCTATCTTGCCATGTTTATCTCTAGAGTGCTCTGTATTGCTCTATCTTGCCATGTTTATATCTAGAGTGCTCTGTATTGCTCTATCTTGTTCTGTTCATCTCTGTAGTGCTCTATTTTGCTCAGTTTATCTCTAGAGTATTCTATATTGCTCTATCTTGCCATGTTTATCTCTAGAGTGCTCTATATCGCTCCATATTACCATGTTTATTTCTAGAGTGCTCTATCTTGCTCTGTTTATCTCTGGAGTGCTCTGTGCTGCTCTATCTTGCCATGTTTATCTCTAGAGTGCTCTGTGCTGCTCTATCTTGCTCTGATAATATCTGGAGTGTTCTGTATTGCTCTATCTTGCCTCATTTTTCTATTGCATGATCTACTTTGCTATACTTTGTGAGAGTATTGGTTTGGAAATTGGATGATTTGCGATGGAATAGGCTGCCAGGCAACATCACTAGAGGCAAATAGGTTCGATAGATGCATTAAATAGGTTCGATAGATGCATTAAATAGGTTCGATAGATACATTAAATAGGTTCGATAGATACATTAAATAGGTTCGATAGATGCATTAAATAGGTTCGATAGATACAAAACAAAAAATACATAAGTGGGGTTTTTATTCAATATTATTATTATTATTATTTTTATTATTATTATAATTATTATTAAAAGTCGTAGTAGCAGTGATGGTATTAATTAAAATTATGTTATAAACTATAGTAACTTAGACCCGTCGAACTGTGGGTGATACGACCCGCCGTAGAGACGTACGACCCAACGTATATGTGTACGACCCACTGTCTGTTATGTACGACTCTCTGTTTGTTATGTACGACCCACTGTCTGTTATGTACGACTCTCTGTTTGTTATGTACGACCCACTGTTTTATGTACGACCCACTGTCTGTTATGTACGACCCACTGTCTGTTATGTACAACCCACTGTCTTATGTACGACCCACTGTCTGTTATATACGACCCACTGTCCGTGTGTACGACCCACTGTCTTATGTACGACCCACTGTCTGTTATTTACGACCCACTGTCTGTTATGTACAACCCACTGTCTGTTATGTACGACCCCCTGTCTGTTATGTACGACCCACTGTCTGTTGTGTACGACCCCCTGTCTGTTATGTACGATCCACTGTCTGTTATGTACGACCCACTGTCTGTTATGTACGACCCTTTGTCTGTTATGTACGACCCTCTGTCTGTTATGTACGACCCACTGTATGTTATGTACGACCCCTTGTCTGTTATGTACGACCCCCTGTCTGTTATGTACGACCCACTGTCATTATGTACGACCCACTGCCTGTTATGTACGACCCACTGTCTGTTATGTACGACCCTTTGTCTGTTATGTACGACCCTCTGTCTGTTATGTACGACCCACTGTCTGTTATGTACGACCCCCTGTCTGTTATGTACGACCCCCTGTCTGTTATGTACGACCCACTGTCGTTATGTACGACCCTTTGTCTGTTATGTACGACCCACTGTCTGTTATGTACGACCCCCTGTCTGTTATGTACGACCCCCTGTCTGTTATGTACGACCCACTGTCGTTATGTACGACCCTTTGTTATGTACGACCCACTGTCTGTTATGTACGACAAACTGCCTGTTATGTACGACCCACTGTCTGTTATGTACGACCCACTGTCCGTTTTGTACGACTCACAGTCTGTTATGTACGACCCTCTGTCTGTTATGTACGACCCTCTGTCTGTTATGTACGACCCACTGTCTGTTATGTACGACCCACTGTCCGTTTTGTACGACTCACAGTCTGTTATGTACGACCCTCTGTCTGTTATGTACGACCCACTGTCTGTTATGTACGACCCACTGTCTGTTATGTACGACCCTCTGTCTGTTATGTACGACCCTCTGTCTGTTATGTACGACCCCCTGTCTTATGTACGACCCCCTGTCTTATGTACGACCCATAAATACGACCTACCGTCCACATGTTTATTGCCGTCTATAAGTACGACCTTTCATCAGTAAGAACGACCCACCGTCCATAGGGTAGTGAAGGTCTTCCCATCATTGCTTACCTGACCGAGGGAGAGAGATATGCTGGACCAAACTGCAGACCCGACAAGGTCTTACGATCCCCGACAAGGTCTTTAGACCCCCGACAAGGTCTTTAGACCCCCCGTCAAGGTCTTTAGGACCCCCGACAAGGTTTTTAGGACCCCCGACAAGGTTTTTAGACCCCCGACAAGGTCTTTAGACCCCCCGTCAAGGTCTTTAGGACCCCCGACAAGGTCTTTAGACCCCCCGTCAAGGTCTTTAGGACCCCCCGTCAAGGTCTTTAGGACCCCCGACAAGGTTTTTAGGACCCCCGACAAGGTTTTTAGGACCCCCGTCAAGGTCTTTAGGACCCCCGTCAAGGTCTTTAGGACCCCCGACAAGGTCTTTAGTGGCTCAGGGCCACTTTTTATGGACCAGAATTGCTTATTGCATCTGGGGGAAGGTCTTGGTCTTGGGCCTAATTAAGGCCTATCAATCTCCAGAGGATTATTAAGGCCTCCATCAAGTTTGGTGGTGTTAGACTTGATTAAAAAAATAACACATTAGAATTTTAGCTACTCGGAACAAAAAGTAGCACGGGCTATGGTGAGCCCGTAAGACAGGCAGATTGATTGAGGAAGATTAAACCCACCCCAAGAGGTGGCACGGGCATGAATACCCCCGTCAGTGGTAATTTCTTTTGTGGAGTGAATATGATCTTTGGTCGTGATCCCCACAAGTTCTACTTGGAACAAGTTCCAAGTAGCACGGGCTATGGTGAGCCCGTAGTAGACTTTACCTGGCACAGGAGCGGTGCAAGTAGCACGGGCTATAATGAACCCGTAGCTTACCTGGCACAGGAGCGGTGCTGACCCCAAGCAGATTGATTGATAAAGATTGAGCCACCCAAGAGGTGGCACGGGCATGAATAGCCCGTAAAGACCCTAAGCAGGATTCCTTCCGGTAGATATATCCATGCTCAGTGAGGTAGGTATAGGGGATAAGGCGATTACAGTATTTCTCTTGTAGCAATATAAAAGTATCTTAGCTTATTAAATATCTGCTATCAGGTGATTGGTATGAGTATTTTTCAAATATAAACTAACACAATTATATTGTTTTGTGTATTGTTATACCTAGGGGCAGGTTAGGTTAGGGATTGTTATACCTAGGGGCAGGTTAGGTTAGAGATTGTTATACCTAGGGGCAGGTTAGGTTAGGGATTGTTATACCTAGGGGCAGGTTAGGTTAGGGATTGTTATACCTAGGGGCAGGTTAGGTTAGGGATTGTTATACCTAGGGGCAGGTTAGGTTAGGGATTGTTATACCTAGGGGCAGGTTAGGTTAGGGATTGTTATACCTAGGGGCAGGTTAGGTTAGGGATTATGGATCTACTGGCAGTTATTTCAACGTGTCCTCAGGTGTGGCTCGTCCGAGCTGACCCCAAAGAACCATTCACCATCTGATATACTATTTTCATATATTAATTCATTTAATAGTATATAATAGTATATATAAGTATATAAATAATATATAAACAAAACATAAATATAAATAGATAAATAATAATATAAATAAATAAATATATAAATAATATGAATAAATTATAATATAAATAAATAAATAATATATATATAGTATATAAATATATAATAGTATATAGTAGTACATAATAGTATATAATAAAATGCTATGCATAGTTGTGTGTGACGAATAGTTGCGTCCATCCCTGTAGGAATAGGCGAGCATGGCCTCAGGATAGGGTTGGGGTCGGCCCCAAACTTGGACAAGCAAAGCCTGAGGACACTCTAGTTTGATATGCATTATAGAGCTCCCCCTTCTTGTCTGCCACAGTCTTCAGGTTATCTTGAGGTTATCTTGAGATGATTTCGGGCCTTAGCGTTCCCGCGGCCCAGTCCTCGACCAGGCCTCCACCCCCAGGAAGCAGCCCGTAGCAGCTGTCTAACTCCCAGGTACCTATTTACTGCTAGGTAAACAGAGGACATCAGGGCGAAAGAAACATTTTGCCCATTTGTCTCCACCTCCACCGGGGATCGAACCCGGAACGTCAGAACTACGAATCCGTAGCGCTATCCACTCAGCTGTAATTCATACTCATATTGAGATTGAACATAAGGGCCTTCGGAAGGGGGGGGCGGTTATATATATATACGAAGCTGTAAATATACCAACGCAAAACGTCCACGTTACTTTCCTATACCAACGAAATGCGTTGTTTCGTTGGTAAAGGCTATGTTGCGTGTTTACGGAATGAATTATAAGGCCCAATAATCTCTCTCTATATATATATATTATATTAATATATATAATCGAGTGGTTAAGGTGTCCTGTACACCAGTTGCAGAGTGCTTCTGGCAATGTGGGTTCGAGTCATTTCTGGGGTGTGTGAGTTTTCAGTTGCATATATGCCTGGGGACCATTCAGGCTTGTTCGCATATTATATTAATATATGCTGCAGAAGCAAGTTTTAATCAAGGTAATATTTTTTTGTTTGACGCGTGCGAGGAAGGACTGCGGAGATTGTCGACTTAATTATAATGTTGTGGCTGAGGAATGAGAGTAATTTTGTGTGAAATTAAGGAGTGAGTGAGAGAGAGAGAGAGAGAGAGAGAGAGAGAGAGAGAGAGAGAGAGAGAGAGAGAGAGAGAGAGAGAGAGAGAGAGAGAGAGAGAGAGAGAGTGTGAGAGAGAGAGAGAGAGAGAGAGAGAGTGAGAGAGAGAGAGAGAGAGAGAGAGAGAGAGAGAGAGAGAGAGAGAGAGAGAGAGAGAGAGAGAGAGAGAGAGAGAGAGAGAGAGAGAGAGAGAGAGTGTGAGAGAGAGAGAGAGAGAGAGAGAGAGTGAGAGAGAGAGAGAGAGAGAGAGAGAGAGAGAGAGAGAGAGAGAGAGAGAGAGAGAGAGAGAGAGAGAGAGAGAGAGAGAGAGAGAGAGAGAGAGAGTGTGAGAGAGAGAGAGAGAGAGAGAGAGAGAGAGAGAGAGAGAGAGAGAGAGAGAGAGAGAGAGAGAGAGAGAGAGAGAGAGAGAGAGAGAGAGAGAGAGAGAGAGAGAGAGAGAGAGAGAGAGAGAGAGAGAGAGAGAGAGAGAGAGAGAGAGTGTGAGAGAGAGAGAGAGAGAGAGAGTGAGAGAGAGAGAGAGAGAGAGAGAGAGAGAGAGAGAGAGAGAGAGAGAGAGTGTGAGAGAGAGAGAGAGAGAGAGAGAGAGAGAGAGAGAGAGAGAGAGAGAGAGAGAGAGAGAGAGAGAGAGAGAGAGAGAGAGAGAGAGAGAGAGAGAGAGTGGGTTATACAAATTTTCACCCTCTATAGAACACCCTTCACTCAAGAAATAGACCGTAGAGGGCAGTTCACCCTAATATCAAACACAGTTTACCTTAAATGCAATACAATGCAGCTTAAGATGAAACTAGCTTTTCTTTAACTCTCTCTCTCTCTCTCTCTCTCTCTCTCTCTCTCTCTCTCTCTCTCTCTCTCTCTCTCTCTCTCTCTCTCTCTCTCTCTCTCTCTCCAAACAATAAAACCAAACTGCTGAGCGTCTTCAACGACCCATCATCCCTTCAAGGAGTTTAACAGTCATGTTATCGACCAACAACATGTTAATCTTAGTGTAATTACGTCTTCAAGCAGTCTTCCGGATAGGTGTCAGCCACCGCCAGCACACGAGGAAGGCAGAACCAAGCCTTCCGGGTACATACTGGGACGCTGCAAGGTGGCAACATGTCGTTGATCAGATGTCACTTGCAGGAGACATTTTGGACGTCTAATGGACTTGACAACGGACGTATTTCGTTACCACGCTGATGAGTCCAGCGTACATCTTCCCATGTCACTTAAAAAGATGATTTCAACACATTTCAACACAAAGTTTATTCAAAACAAATGTCTTTTAAAAACACCAACACATTAAAATAATTTGTCAATACTTTGACTTTTGTTCGAGATTAGCCTTTATAACACCAACAATCACTGGAAAAGCCTGGAAATCTTCAAGTCTGATTTCTTGATCAAACCAATTAAGTCTGAAGCTTAAGATCCAGAGTATCCATCATATATTAAATGAAAAAGACAACAGACCATGTTATTTCAGTTTTTATTTAAATGTTTAAAGTCCATTTAAACAGACGAGCTTCGTGTTACAGCTTTGGCCTTCTTGCAAACAAGGCGAGGATCGACTGGGTACCAATCCATAACTGTTCTCCCTTTGTTCAGCCAGTTGTAATTGGGTACCTGGTTCTTAACCAATCGTATTCCAGGACAAAGAACAAGTAAGGTAGTGGGAAGGGAAAGCTCTCAGACTGCTCACAGGACTTAGCATATGGACTCCTACTCAAGAAGGTGCTCCTGTACCCTCCTCAGTAAAATAATAATAATAATTATAATTGAACACAGAAAGAATGGAGAAAATAAAAAGGGAGAGAGAGAGAGTTTGAGAGAGAGAGAGAGAGAGAGAGAGAGAGAGAGAGAGAGAGAGAGAGAGAGAGAGAGAGAGAGAGAGAGAGAGAGAGAGAGAGAGAGAGAGAGAGAGACAGAGAGAGAGAGAGAGAGAGACAGAGAGAGAGACAGAGAGAGAGACAGAGAGAGACAGAGAGAGAGAGAGAGAGACAGAGAGAGAGAGAGAGAGAGAGAGAGAGAGAGAGAGAGAGAGAGAGAGAGAGAGAGAGAGAGAGAGAGAGAGAGAGAGAGAGAGAGAGAGAGAGAGAGAGACAGAGAGAGACAGAGAGAGACAGAGAGAGAGAGAGAGAGAGAGAGAGACAGAGAGAGAGAGAGAGAGAGAGAGAGAGAGAGAGAGAGAGAGAGAGAGAGAGAGAGAGAGAGAGAGAGAGAGAGAGAGAGAGAGAGAGAGAGAGAGAGACAGAGAGAGACAGAGAGAGACAGAGAGAGAGAGAGAGAGAGAGAGACAGAGAGAGACAGAGAGAGAGAGAGAGAGAGACAGAGAGAGAGAGAGAGAGAGAGAGAGAGAGAGAGAGAGAGAGAGAGAGAGAGAGAGAGAGAGAGAGAGAGAGAGAGAGAGAGGGAGTAAGATCAAAGAGTGCGTGAAGAAACTGGCAAATGATCTATATTGCAAGAAGAGATATTAACAAAAGCAGGCCAAGTATGAAGGCCACTGCGCCACGGAAAGATACGAATGTAATATTAAGATTTATATACAAGAACACACATATCCATTCCAGATGAAGATCGGTGCTAACCACTTACGATCTTCTAGGATTGATCAAACACTTGAAGACACATTTACGAACGGAAGCGTAAGTTTAGACGTTCCTGTTACACCCATTTTCTATACGCCCATTTTCTATACACATCCAGGAAATAATTTCTACATCTGTTCCCTTAATCTTGTATTTTTACTAGTCCTTTTTCATCCCTCCCAGTCTTAATTTGTCCGTCGTCGTCAGTATTCATCAAACCCCCAAAAAGTCAGCTTTACGAAACCCGTACATCTTTCACCATAGCTACGAGGTTTTCTATAAGAATGATAACATTCGGTCGAATACGATCTCGTAGCGTTACGAAGCTCGTAAACTCTTTAATAAATATTGACTCTGCTACCATGCTCGAAGAAAGATGGACAGTTTTCGTAAGTGGATATGTTGTATAAGTGCTCGATTAATCATGACTCTAGCAGAATATCAGAAATATGATATATATAAAAATATATCAGAAATATCATATTAAGGAAAAGGTAGAGGGGCCCATTGTCTCATGCGTAACAGCTTCTATTTATGTCCACCCAAAATCGCTCATATATGTCTAACCTACGCTTGAAACAATCTAGTGATCCTACGCTATTACGTTACTTTGATAATCTGTTCAGCAAATTAATAAACCCTGTTACCAAACCAGTATTTACCCAGGTATTTCCTAAATCTAAACTTATCTAAATTTACATCCATTGTTTCGTGTTCTATTTTGTGCTAGCATTTAATTCCTTATTAACATCCCCCTTCTTAATCCCATTCATCCACTTGTATGTCTTGATCATGTCTCCCTTAACTCTTTGCCTTTCTGAAGTATGTAAATTAAGCTTTCTCAATGTTACTTCATAAGGAAGGTTTCTAGTGTATGGGATTCACTTCATCGTTCGCTAAACGCGTTCTAGTGTATAGAACGCGTATATCTAGTGTATATCTAGTGTTTATTCTATAGAATGGTGACCAAAACTGAACTCAAAATGGAGAAACGCAGCTGTATCGTGGGGTTCACATACTATCTCTGAAAAGTTCGATAAGGAATTTGAACAGTAATTGTCATGTATGTATGTATGTATATATGTATGTATGTATGTATGTATGTATGTATGTATGTATGTATTCACCTAGTTGTGTTTGCGGGGATTGAGTTTTGCTCTTTCGGCCCGCCTCTTAACTGTCAATCAACTGGTACCCAGTTGGTACAACTAACTCCCAGGTACCTATTTACTGCTAGATAACAGGGGCATTCAGGGTGAAAGAAACTTTGCCCATTTCTTTCTGCCTGGTGCGGGAATCGAACCCACGCCACAGAATTACGAGTCCTGCGCGCTATCCACCAGGCTACCAGGCCCCCCAAATGTATATATGTTTAAAGTAGTAACACCTTTTGTATTAATACATAAACAGAAACTTTTTATAACAAAAAATGTGAGAGATGACAATATAAATTTCTTAGATAATAATAATCATGGAGAAATTACATGGTCTTCCTTGAGTGCCTTTTATTTTCTTCTCCGAGGCTATGAGTCTGTCTTCGACAAGTTTGGATCGTCATTGACTTGAAGGATCACTGGCGTGCCCTTCACGCTGTGGACGAGCTCAAAACACTAGGGAGCCGGTCGGCCGAGCAGACAGCACGCTGAACTTGTGATCCTGTGGTCCTGGGTTCGATCCCAGGCGCCGGCGAGAAACAATGGGCAGAGTTTCTTTCACCTTATGCCCCTGTTACCTAGCAGTAAAATAGGTACCTGGGTGTTAGTCAGCTGTCACGGGCTGCTTCCTGGGGGTGGAGGCCTGGTGGAGGACCGGGCCGCGGGGACACTAAAGCCCCGAAATCATCTCAAGATAACCTCAAGAATCTCAAGATAACTATTACGGATGCCAGTGTAGGTATGTGACATGATCAAGGTGACTCGCTTGACTGTTTGTAAGTTTGTAAGTCATGAACAAATCCACAAGGGCCGTGACGAGGATTCGAACCTGCGTCGAATGTAAGTTTATAAGTCATGAACAAATCCACAAGGGCCGTGACGAGGATTCGAACCTGCGTCGAATGTAACTTTGTAAGTCATGTTGTTATCACCTGATGATTACCGGTAGGCGAGAGTGATAGTTCTTCTATCGGTGCCTTTCAACCACTTGGGCTGGACGGTAGCGCGACAGTCTCGCTTCATGCAGGTCTGCGTTCAATCCCCGACCGTCCCAAATCCTTATCCTGACCCCCTTCTTAGTGTTATATAGTCGTAATGGCTTGTCGCTTTCCCCCTGATAATTCTCTCCCTCCCTGCTATCGCAGCCTTTCCTGGTTATTGCCTGGGCTGTTATGTCTTCGTAGACGGCAAAGCCATCTTGCCATCACAGCCAAGTTGATCCAGTAACTCTAGCAGAAACTTGTCCAGTTCGAATGTTTCTACTGTGGTTCCAAGGATATTACTTGTATGTGTCGGTAGTAGATTGAAGAGTCTTGAACCTCAAATGTTTACAATGTGTTCATTTAACTTATTTTGCACTTCCTGCCATATCTCTCTCACACCAGTATGTGGTAATATGACTGTGGAGGTTTGGGACATGGACCTATAGTATTTTCTATGTTTATGCTATAATATATCTATCGTGCATTCAGGCAGTTTCAGGAAATTTAATGTTTGACTGATTTCATACCAGAATTGAAGATCTCTCAGTATTTCCTGGTTCTGGTATCTGTGATTTCTAAACAACATGCATATTAAGTTTTTTCTGGTTGAGATAATTTTAGCTCATCACAGCTCAGTCGGTAGTGCGTGTGCTTGGGTAGTCCCAGAAAAGAAGGTTCGATCCCACGGTACTGCTTCACTATTTCCTTTACGTACATGGGTATCTATCTATCTATCTATCTATCTATCTATCTATCTATCTATCTATCTATCTATCTATCTATCTATCTATTTATCTATATGGGTGTGTTCCCATCGCTGCTGTGCTGGAGATTTCAATGAGGAAGAAAATAGTGATCTCATTTTTAAACACATTCACTGACTCGGACAAGAAAACTGACAGCTGGACAGGAAAATTGACAGCTGGACAGGAAAACTGACAGCTGGACAGGAAAATTGACAGCTGGACAGGAAAACTGACAGCTGGACAGGAAAATTGACAGCTGGACTGATTGAGAGGAAGAGACAGGCTGATAGGTATTTGATGAACAACTAAGAACATCCGACATGACAGAGAAAGAGACAGGTAGACAGGTGCTTATGGAATGAACAACATCGAACGTTGAACACAACGTCTGCGGGGCCTGATAGCTGAGTGGACAGCGCTCAGTTCTTGTAATCCTAGGGGGGTCCGGGTTCGATTCCCGGTGATGGCAGAAACAAAAACCCCAGAGTTTGTTTCCACCTGATGCCCCTGTTACCTAGCAGTAAATAGGTACTTGGGAGTTAGACACCTGTTACGGAGCTGCTTCCTGTGTGTGTGTGTGTGTGTGTGAGTAAAAAAAACTTGTTAGTAGTTAGTAACAGTTGATTGATTGACAGTTGAAAGGCGGGCCGAAAGAGCAGAGCTCGACCCCCGCAAACACAACTTGGTAAATACAAGTATTGACACATTAATCAATCTGTCAGCGTTGCTCGGTGTTCATCGGTACATATGAAGGACGTCAACTAGAGCTTCTTGCGAAACTACATTTAACACATAAATGCGACGTACTCATTCTGAGGCAAATTAGTTGAACAAAAGATGGGTAACAGAGTAGGTCACATGGGGCTTGTGAGGCGGGTGAGGACATATCAAATGAGGGTTCATGAGTCAACTTAAGCATCTAGGTAACTGTCTACGAGTTACCTGTGGCTCGTAGGAGCTTACGCTGTTGTATAATTAGCGCTGGACGGTGTCTGGAGCTCGTGATGCAAGCTTGAGCAGCTGGATAACTGTTCAATACGTCATCTGAGGGCTTGGGCAGCTGGAGTAACTGTTCAATACGTCATCTGAGGGCTTGGGCAGTTGGAGTAACTGTTCAATACGTCATCTGGGGGCTTGGGCAGCTGGAGGAACTGTTCAATACGTCATCTGAGGGCTTGGACAGCTGGAGTAACTGTTCAATACGTCATATGAGGACTTGGGCAGCTGGAGTAACTGTTCAATACGTCATCTGGGGGCTTGGGCAGCTGCAGTAACTGTTCAATACGTCATCTGAGGGCTTGGGCAGCTGGAGTAACTGTTCAATACGTCATCTGGGGGCTTGGGCAGCTGGAGGAACTGTTCAATACGTCATCTGGGGGCTTGGACAGATGGAGGAACTGTTCAATACGTCATCTGGGGGCTTGGGCAGCTGGAGTAACTGTTCAATACGTCATCTGGGGGCTTGGGCAGCTGGAGTAACTATTCAATACGTCATCTGGGGGCTTGGGCAGTTGGAGTAACTGTTCAATACGTCATCTGGGGGCTTGGGCAGCTGGAGGAACTGTTCAATACGTCATCTGGGGGCTTGGGCAGCTGGAGGAACTGTTCAATACGTCATCTGGGGGCTTGGGCAGCTGGAGGAACTGTTCAATACGTCATCTGGGGGCTTGGGCAGTTGGAGTAACTGTTCAATACGTCATCTGGGGGCTTGGGCAGCTGGAGGAACTGTTCAATACGTCATCTGGGGGCTTGGGCAGCTGGAGGAACTGTTCAATACGTCATCTGGGGGCTTGAGCAGCTGCAGTAACTGTTCAATGCGTCATCTGGTGGCTTGAGCAGCTGGAGTAACTGTTCAATACGTCATCTGAGGGCTTGGACAGCTGGAGTAACTGTTCAATACGTCATATGAGGACTTGGGCAGCTGGAGTAACTATTCAATACGTCATCTGGGGGCTTGAGCAGCTGCAGTAACTGTTTAATACGTCATCTGGGGGCTTGGGAAGTTGGAGTAACTGTTCAATACGTCATCTGGGGGCTTGGACAGCTGGAGTAACTGTTCAATACATCATCTAGGGCCAATGAAACTACATGACGTAACTGTGCAAATGTCCTGGACTTGGTTCTTGGCTAATACTGTGATCGTGAGCAGTGGAGTAACTGCACAGGGCATTATACCTGCCGTGTGGGAGGCGCGCATGTCTGTGGCAGACATTATCTGGGGCTCGTGAGCCATGGCTTGGCCACTGGGGGTCGTGAGCGAGGCTTGGCCATTGGGGGTCGTGAGCGAGGCTTGGCCACTGGGGGTCGTGAGCGAGGCTTGGCCACTGGGGGTCGTGAGCGAGGCTTGGCCACTGGGGGTCGTGAGCGAGGCTTGGCCACTGGGGGTCGTGAGCCAGGCTTGGCCACTGGGGGTCGTGAGGCGGGCTTGGCCACTGGGGGTCGTGAGCCATGGCTTGGCCACTGGGGGTCGTTAGCCAGGCTTGGCCACTGGGGCTCGTGAGCCATGGCTTGGCCACTGGGGGTCGTGAGCCATGGCTTGGCCACTGGGGCTCGTGAGCCATGGCTTGGCCACTGGGGGTCGTGAGGCAGGCTTGGCCACTTGAGCAATTCACAATGACATCATTTGAGGCACTCAAGCTGATTTGCATAGGCTTCGTCTTCTACTAATTCTTCTTCATCTATCTTCTTTTATATTCTAATTCCTCTTCATTCTATTATTTATATTTTTCCCTTAATAATTACTTTTTGTTTTTCGTTTCTGGTTATAATAAACATTGTATAAACACGTACAGTCTTTTATTTTATTATGATCATATATTTGTGCATTGTGTCAATAAAATTTTTATATATCAGAAGAGCGCAAGTGTTCCTCTTATTCTCGTAAGGTTAAAAAGTTGTTCATTGAAGAACTCTTCTGTCACCAATGGAACGCCTTGAATGACACAAATGGAGACTGTCAGTTCCAACAATCTCAATATATAGACAAGACGACAGAATCACTCTCAAGGTGCCTGACAATACACTAACAACTATGATCTGTCACATGTTATCATACTATTTACACACACACGCCAGGATATCACCAATGATATCCTGATCAACAACGCGGAAATAATCGATATAGACAATGACTATAATGGACTAAACACAGCTGAAGCACTACATGTCAAACACTACACCTATTGCCTCATCCGACCAGTGAGTGAAGATCATGATTAGCCAATCCCCCTCTACTGGGTATCACCTCCATCCTACATCCAACAATTCATCCCTACACGGTATATATATATAATGTCAAATCTGATTGTATGTATTCTCCTTCCATCTACCTCCGAAGATGCTAAAGAGAGCTTTAGCCAAACCAGTCCTGTAACAACATGCGACATTCCCAATAAAATCGTAAAATGAAATTTGGAGAGATCATTTTCAACTTACAAAAATATAAGAGAGTAGTACAGACCTTGATGGCTATTAGAGATTCTAATAGCTATTAGAAACCCTGATATATATTAGACACCCTGATATCTATTAGAGACCCTGATATCTATTAGAGACCCTGATATCTATTAGAAACCCTGATATCTATTAGAGACCCTGATATCTATTAGAGACCCTGATATCTATTAGACACCCTGATATCTATTAGAGACCCTGATATCTATTAGAGACCCTGATATCTATTAGAAACCCTGAAATCTATTAGAGACCCCTGATAGCTATTACCGATGGTGATAGCTATTAAATACCTAATGTATATATTAGAGACCTGATGTCCATTAGAAACCTGATGTCTATTAGAAACCTGATGTCTATTAGAAACCTGATGTCTATTAGAAACCTGATGTCTATTAGAAACCTGATGCATATTGCAGACCCCTGATAGCTATTAGAAACCCTGATGACTATTAAAGACCGCGAACAGTCAGCAGTAACATGAAAATAAAGCACCAAGGAGCTTCGAGGCGCCAGATGAGACCTTCCTTATTAACTCCACTGGGCGCCAGAGGAAGCGGATGTTACATTAATATAACCACTGAGCTAATCCCCTCCGGTTCCCTTCCTGGCTGGTGCTCACGGATCTCCCAGATGGGTGTCGCAGGGGCGTTCCATGATGGCTGTAGTTGAGTTCCTCTTTGGTGGATCTATTTAAGGGGGCTCTTGCAGGAGAATTGGGGTTCTCAGGGAATATATATATATATATATATATATATATATATATATATATATATATATATATATATATATATATATATATATATATATATATATATATATATATATATATATGGTTCTCGTGGATCATATATGGGTTCTCATGGAGCAGTCATGGTTGTGAGGGATAATCTACGGTTCCCCGACCTATACGAGGACAAGGAGGTGGGATATGAGGACAAGGAGCTTGTATATGAGGACAAGGAGCTGGGATATGAGGACAAGGAGCTGGGATATGAGGACAAGGAGCTGGGATATGAGGACAAGGAGCTGGGATATGAGGACAAGGAGCTGGGATATGAGGACAAGGAGCTGGGATATGAGGACAAGGAGCTGAGATGTGAGGACAAGGAGCTGGGATATGAGGAGAAAGATCTGGGCTATGAGGACAAGGAGCTGGGATATGAGGACAAGGAGCTGGGATATGAGGACAAGGAGCTGCGATATGAGGACAAGGAGCTGGGCTATGAGAACAAGGAGTTGGGATATGAGGACAAGGAGCTGCGATATGAGGACAAGGAGCTGGGATATGAAGACAAGGAGATGGGATATGAGGACAAGGAGCTGGGATATGAGGAGAAAGATCTGGGCTATGAGGACAAGGAGCTGGGATATGAGGACAAGGAGCTGGGATATGAGGACAAGAAGCTGCGATATGAGGACAAGGAGCTGAGCTATGAGGACAAGGAGCTGGCATATGAGGATAAGGTGATGGGATATGGACCAGGAACAATGAACAACCACTTTGGACATCGGCGGATCGAGCGCCGACCCTGCAAGAGGCAAGGTCGTCGCTCAACCTACTTCTACCCCACCACCAATGCATGTTGAAAACATGCATTAGCCAACCTAGACCCCTCTAGCAGCCAGTTGCAAGGTGATAACCGAGTCGTGAGACGATTATTATGACGTAGTGAGCCGCTCCTAAGAGGATAACCACTCTGGTTATCGCGATATCCGGGATCTTCCAGCACGTAGTGAGTTTTTTGTTGTTGTTTTTTGCACATCAGCTTGAGCGGGGAACGTGTGTATGGTTTGGTTATTGGGGGTGAGGGTGTAGTCTCTCATGGTTAGTGGGGGGTTGTAATTGGTGTTGGTGAGGACATATTTGAGGACGTGTGGGTGGATATGGTAATGATACGGGTGTGTGGGGGTGGGGGGGGGGGGGTGGGTGTGTGTGTGTGTGTGTGTGTGTGTGTGTAAATACGTGCATCACAATTGCTAATGGTATTTATTACCAGCCTTCAAACACACACACACACACACACACACACACACACACACACACACACACACACACACACACACACACACACACACACGCGCGCACATACTACACCGAAACTAGATCATGGTGCTTGAGCCAGCATCAGCCTTGGTCAAGGTGGTCGGGAAGGGAGGGGAGAGTGTAGTGTGGGTGTAGAGACACGCCTTTCCCATCCCCCCCTCTCTCTTCTTCTCCCCCACACCCCCCTTCCATTCCCCCTTCACCCCCTTCTCTCTCTCTCTCTCTCTCTCTCTCTCTCTCTCTCTCTCTCTCTCTCTCTCTCTCTCTCTCTCTCTCTCTCTCTCTCTCTCTCTCTCTCTCTCTCGCACAAAGTATCACTAAACTAATAATTTGTAAGATGATATAAAAACAAAGTGAGGGTTACTAATATATCGGCAAGACAATATATTGGCACAGTTTAAATAACACCATTAGGATGAAGAGACGAAGAATTAGCTGTATCACTAATACATGCCTGTTACATGACGTTATAGATTATTTGCACTTCCTCCACACTCTACATCAACAGATTCTAGGCCTAGAATTTGCATGCTCTTGCAAACACATAACGTAACGGTCCCTATTGTTACCACATGCAACTTGTTACAAAGCTGTTACATCTTGTTATAAAGTTTTTATGACGTGTTAGAAAGTTGTTGCTACTTGTTAGATGGTAGTATAAGTGGTTTGGACGTTGTACCAACATTGCAGCTTCGTTGTGTGTTTGGTGGGGGGGGGGCTATCACTCTCGCTATCTTGTTCCTCAGCCTGCGTCCCTATCTCTGTTCTTATTCTCTTTCTGTTACTTTATTTCCTTCGGAATTTCCTTTTCCTCAGCCCTTTGTATGGCATTGGCGAAATCTCTGAATAGGTGTGATGATTTTGACTCTTAGAGGGTGAAGTTTTCATGGATTGCTTTGTACATGCTCCATACATTTACCTTATGTTATAACCTGAGTGAACTGAGATGGCTTTGATAACGTCTTTCTCCATTCTGAATATTCTAATTAGTTTGAGCCTCGACAAACTATCTCTGTTAGGTCGTTTAGACACTATGAAAAATACAGGAAACTAGAAACATTGCTGCAGTTCTCTCCTTGACTTTCTTCACTCTGATATCTCCACTCTCACAGTGACCCGCTGATTCCTTCCTGTAAGGTATTCTCACATCAACATAGTACTCTATCTGATACTTCTGAGTCTTGTGGGAGGATCAATATCTGATAGTTTTCAATACTCAAAGAAGGTGCAGTCTGCCAAACATGCTCTCTTGTGAGAGCGCTCCAGTAAGTTAATCAAGCCAATTTTCCTTCGCTAAACTCATGCTGTTTAGAGACTACTGTCAACAAAGCGTTCTAAATAATTTCACAAAATTTCTAACGATGTAAAAACGTAATTTTCAAACTAACGAGGTGTTTACATTGTGTGTTTGCTTGGTATAAGTGCTCAAAGGGAAGGGTAGGTTTATTTTGTTAATGGATAATGAGTGATGGATGATTGATTGATGAAGATCAAGCCACCCCAAAAAGGAGGCACGGGCATGAATAGCCCGTAAGTGGTGGCCCTTTTGAGCCATTATCAGTATCAAGAGCTGATACTGAAGATCTGGAGGTGCGAATGCACCCTGCATGACGGGAGATGTCTCCCTTGTGAATGTGTTAAGATGAAGATGAAGCCACCCAAAAGGTGGCACGGGCATGAATAGCTCGTAAGTGGTGGCCCTTTTGAGCCATTTCCAGTATCAATAGATGATACTGGAGATCTGTGGAGGTGCGCCTGCACCCTGCGTGACGGGAGATGTCTCCCGTGGAGTGATGGAGACGGTGTGTGGAGATGTGTGGAGGTGCGCCTGCACCCTGCGTGACGGGAGATGTCTTCCGTGGAGTGATGGAGACGGTGTGTGGGAGAAACATTAGCAAGTGTGAGGAGGAATGATTTTGTGAGGAAATTGATGTGAGTTAACGTGAGTGATAGTTGTTGGGAAGTGGTTAACTTTTGGTGGGCAAAGGAGAATGTTTGATGTGGGGGCAATGACATGGTGTTTCCTGTCAACATTTGTGGCTGATTGTAACTGTATTGCTTACTGGTTCCTATTGTTGTGTTCTATTAGTCTTCTGATTCATGGTTGCGTTATATCTTTGTGTTAGGTGCCCTTGGGGGCCGCTGGGAAGAGTGGGGGGGGGGAGAGTTACTGACCCATGCTACACTCTTCTCTCTCTCTTCCTCTCCCTTTTCCGTGCTTTACTTTACCTATTTCTTTTCATCCTTTCATCCATGCAATTTTTTATATAAATTCAGCTACACCCTTTTATGTCACTAACAATTCATTTATATCTTATTAAGGTTTTGGGGTCAACTTATCTATAAATACCAACTTTAGTGGTCTTTTTCTTCTATTTTCTTAAACTGTGATAAATGACCCCCCTAGTGGGCATATATATCATAAGTCCTTCTCAGCTTCATGTAGACAGTAATACAAGGGTTCGTATGAATGTTCCTGTATTCTTATGCAAGCGTTCATCTATGATTTACTGTGCTTTGGTGAATATACCTAACCACTTGGGCTAGACGGTAAAGCTACGGTCTCGCTTCCTGCAGGTCGGCGTTCAATCCCCGTGTTACGGCCCTATTGGATCGCAACTGGGGTTCTTCTCTGATGTTATTAGAGTTTGGGTATCCGGCCCCAAGTTAGTAGTGGCTTTCAAGGGGTGTGTTCCGTAACGCAAGTAAATTAAAGGGGAAGGGATACAAATTCACTAAATTAAATATATATTCACCACCACCAATAAATAAATATATTGTCACACGGGGGGTATAAATACACTTATATACAATCACTTGTCTTCCTCTGAAGACTCAGGACGTTTCACGGTGCTCAAGACGAGTATCCCTGGTTCTCTTCTTTTTTTTTTTTTTTTTTTTTTTTTTTTTTGAGATATATACAAGAGTTGTTACATTCTTGTACAGCCACTAGTACGCGTAGCGTTTCGGGCAAGTCCTTAATCCTATGGTCCCTGGAATACGATCCCCTGCCGCGAAGAATCGTTTTTTCATCCAAGTACACATTTTACTGTTGTGTTAAACAGAGGCTACAGTTAAGGAATTGCGCCCAGTAAATCCTCCCCGGCCAGGATACGAACCCATGACAGAGCGCTCGCGGAACGCCAGGCGAGTGTCTTACCACTACACCACGGAGACTTCTTGTGGCCTCACGATGAATCCTTCGATTCCCTAGGCGAGTCTACCCTGGCCACAGGCCAGCCAAATTACAGTCCCACTGGGTGAACCGTCGTGGAGGCCTTCAACTACAGATCCAGCCTGTAGCTGGCAGGTTCCAATCAGCTCTGCTGCGTAGGCCACTCCACGACCGATACTAGGGTTGTGAGCCCTAGGCAGGAGCCTCGTGTGATTCCGCTGATCACTCTCCTCACCACAACACCCCAGTGGCTAGTCTTCTCCACCAGTCAGCCCCGGGTACGACAATTCCTGGTTCTGCCACCTTACAGGCAGGCTAACACAACAGTGTTCATCCGGGGGGTGACTCACAGCTTCTGCAGCAAACACGTGGAGATACTACGGCTGCCTTGGGTAGACTGCCCATCGTCCAATCCAGCAGTCCCAGGTCGACTCTGTAATCAGACACGTCATCAGTACTAGGGACACCCTAGGGCACCTCACTTACAGGCTTAGACACAAACGCCCACCTATCCACTCCATAGATGGCGTTGCTGTCTAAGCGTCACCTCACCAGAGGTCAGCAGCGGCTATGTTACGAGCTGATTAAGACGGGAATCCAGCCCCTGTGGCCGGTATATCCCGTCCTCACTAGATGGCGTCGTCCATTTGGAGGGGGTTTCAGGAGCTGACCCACAGATGGCGTTGTCGTCGCCGCTCCGTGCTCGGACGCTGGACTCGGGTCCGTAACACCCCGACCGTCCAAGTGGTTGAGCGCTATAAAGGGACCATTCCTTTCCCCCGTCCCATCCCACATTCCTTATTCTGACCCCCTTCTCAGTGCTATATAGTCGGAATGGCTTGGCCCTTTCCCCCTGACAGATCCGTTCCGTTTTGGGATTTTTTTTATTGGCTGAGCAGCGTCAATTTGTCTCAGAAAGCATCCTTTTCTTTGCAACAATTTGAGCCTTGATGTTCCCCCACTAATGAGCTCAAGCCCGTACAATTAATACAATCCGTCCTCCTCCCTCATAGGTCGCATTTTTAGTAGAATTGTCCAAGCTGTTGAAAATGTGATTTACTTGAACAAATCAAAACAAATAAAAATATTGACGTTTTCTATGCATCGGCCACGATAGGTTAGAGGGGCTGCTTGCACATTTCTGGCTTCACAAAATAGTTGTAATTATTACGGAGTGGTGGAGCGAGAGAACCGCCTGCTTTATCCTCTATAGTTTTTAAGCTCAAATGACATTATTTGTTATTAATCCTTTCGTTGCGCTACGCAGATGTTGACGAATAGCAATAACAAATGCTCCTGTGATATGCAAATGTGACCTTCAGATCCGGAATTGGGTTACGATGCCAGTTTCTTAAGAAGTTGTCAATGTGTTGCAGAAGATTGCAATCAAAACCAAGTCTCTTGAGCTTATATACCAGGCCTTTGAGCCAGTACCCAAGGCTAATACAAACGTTTCTTCTCCACAGTTAAGACTGTGTATGTATAAGACTGTCTTCCGTGTACTCAGTAAGTAGATCAATGTGCTGTTTCAGCTTCTCGGCGAGGAGTCTTTCACACATTTTTTAAACTACCATAAGGGAATATAAGATGTTTACTAGTTTGTGTAAGCTTATCCATCTTTTGCTGAACACTGTAAACTTATCCATCTTTTTGCTGAACACTGTAAGCTTATCCATATTTTGCTGGACACCTTAAGCTTATCCATCTTTTGCTGAACACTGTAAACTTATCCATCTTTTTGCTGAACATCTTAAGCTTATCCATCTTTTGCTGGACACCGTAAGCTTATCCAACTTCTTGCTGAACACCTTAAGCTTATCCATCTTTTGCTGAACACCGTAAGCTTATCCATCTTCTTGCTGAACACCTTAAGCTTATCCATCTGCTGCTGAACAATTGTCTTAACGCCCAGTTCATCACCTCGTCAGTCGATTTCCACGATCGATCAACCGGCGCAAAAACACCAGAATCAGAAGCGAGAAGAGATTAAACAATGGGGCCTTCGCGAAGGTGATCTCGTGATCTCCTCATGTGGAGGGCATTCACGACCCCATTTTTTGCTCACCGTCGACAGCTATAATCCCTCAAGTGGTGGTGATGGGAGGAGCGATGTTGCATCTTAGATTGCAGGCTCTCTCACGCATTGTTGGGAGAGCGGCAGTCATGGCAACTTTTATAAATTGATTTATTCGTTATTTAAATCTGGGGAAAGTATGTTTTGTTTACTTGAGATCATTCCTGTAGTAGATAGTGGCTAGTATATCTAGAACTCTCTGGAGTCTTGTGGAGGTGTAGTGGATCTCTCTGGATGCTTGTAGAGGCTTAGTGGATCTCTCTGGATGCTTGTAGAGGCGTAGTGGAACTCTCTGGACTCTTGTAGAGGCGTAGTGGAACTCTCTGGACTCTTGTAGAGGCGTAGTGGAACTCTCTGGACTCTTGTAGAGGCGTAGTGGAACTCTCTGGACTCTTGTAGAGGCGTAGTGGAACTCTCTGGACTCTTGTAGAGGCGTAATGGAACTCTCTCTGGACTCCTGTAAGGGCGTGTGCGTGTGTGTGTGTGTGCACGCGCGTCTGTGTATGTGTAAATACGCGTATGCATGTACTGGCGTCTAACCCTTGGTCATTTAAGGAAGAAACAGGTCAGAGAGAGAGAGATTAGTATGAGGGAGAGAGAGTACTGCAGGAACCCCCATCAGAAGGTCCACGGATGGGTGGGGCCAATAGGGAGTGAAATCTATGTTGGAGCAATAGTCTTTGAGTACATGTGTGTAGCTGTGACTGACAAGTAATAATAGGGTCCAGTTGGGAAGGTCACGCGAACACAGTTACGGATCTAGCGGAATTGAATGGTAAAATATGTCGATTTTGAGTGTGTCATCTTTATTTATTGATATATATATAAGAGTTCTTGTACTCTTGTACAGGCACTAAAATACATAACTCGAGTGCATGGAGGGAGTTGTTTAAAACCCTGGTTTGTGTCTCGGAGAGGCTGCAGGATCCAGTAAGTTCAGTAGAACTTCGGTTTCAACTCCTTTTTGACCATGTCGTAGCTCAGTCGATTAAGGCAGCGTCTGGGATGCTCTCGGACGCAGGTTCGAATCCTCGTCACGGCTCTTGTGGATTTGTTCAAATGCATAGCGTTTCAGGCAAGTCCTTAATCCTAATATTCCCTGGAATACGACCAGCCAAATCGTTTAACAACCAGGTACCCATTTTACTGTTGGGTAAACAGAGGCTACAGTTCAAGATTGGCGCCCAGTCAATCCTCCCCTCGCCCAGCATACGAACCCAGGCTAAATCGCTCGCGATGCGCGGGACGAGTGTGTTACCACCGTGCCACAATGGTATTCGTCAAACGTGCCTGCCTTGTATAGCTTCCGGGTATCAACGGTCCCCGCGGCCCGGTCTCCGACCAAACCTCAAAACTCAAATCACAAAATAATACAGCAACAATTGCAAACGATACAAAATTAGAACGATAAATAAATTCAAAATACATAAAAAAATCGCTACAAGATGATTTAGATTGAAATAAACATTTAAAAAATAAAAATGTTTATAAGATCCATTTGAAACAGGATCCAATAGCTTATTATAGGTTATCTTGAGGTTATCTTGAGATGATATCGGGGCTTTAGTGTCCCCGCGGCCCGGTCCTCGACCAGGCCTCCACCCCCCTAGGAAGCAGCCCGTGACAGCTGACTAACACCCAGGTACCTATTTTACTGCTAGGTAACAGGGGCATAGAGTTAAGACCAATCAACCTCTGGAGGGTTATTAAGACCAATCAACCTCTAGAGGGTTATTAAGACCTATCAACCTCTGGAGGGTTATTAAGACCTATCAACCTCTGGAGGGTTATTAAGACCTAACACAATATCATTCTGACCAACCATCAAGAATACTTTAGTCCTAAAGTCTTATTCCTAAAGGACTAAAGTCAACTGTCAGTGTATATATATACACTGAGATGCTGTGTACACCTTCCAGTGTATATACACAGGAAAGCTTAATAATCCTCTTCTTTGATAGATTTGTATTTTGAGAGGGGATGAAAATAGAAATAATATGTTTCATACAACATGAAATATGCACCAATATTACTGTATAACTATTATTATGATTATTACAATTTTATAACAAGGCAATATTATTATTATTAAAAAATCTTGAATATAAGTAATTGAAATTTTTATTATTTGTTAATTGTACTTAATATTTCCATAATAAGATTAAAGCTGGATAATACAGTAGTGCAGGATATTGAGAAAGTCTTGTCAGGATCAGACTTGTTCAAACAGAGACAGACGGAGAGAAGCAGACTTAAACATGTGGAAGGAAAGCTGGCTGCCTGTACTGCTCTGTCATGCACCTTCATCCTCTGCTATGGGAGAGAGAGAGAGAGAGAGAGAGAGAGAGAGAGAGAGAGAGAGAGAGAGAGAGAGAGAGAGAGAGAGAGAGAGAGAGAGAGAGAGAGAGAGAGAGACAGACAGAGAGAGAGAGAGACAGACAGACAGACAGACAGACAGAGAGAGAGAGAGAGAGAGAGAGAGAGACAGACAGACAGACAGACAGACAGACAGACAGACAGACAGAGAGAGAGAGAGAGAGAGAGAGAGAGAGACAGACAGACAGACAGACAGACAGACAGAGAGAGAGAGAGAGAGAGAGACAGACAGACAGACAGAGAGAGAGAGAGAGAGAGAGAGAGAGAGAGAGAGAGAGAGAGAGAGAGAGAGAGAGAGAGAGAGAGAGAGAGAGAGGTTAAATCATTCCTTTTATTGTTCATGGCAGTATTTGGTTGCAATAATGGTACGATGATTGATGTCAACTTATAAGAGTGTTCATTGGTTTGGTAAAAGTTGTCTGTCTGTTATTTATGTCGTCGCTTGTAATATATTTTGTTTTAAATTTGACAATATTTCACAGGCTTTAGATCCTTTCTGCTGCAAAAACAAAATACTTCTCGTGAAATATTATCACATACACTATACTTTGCAATTTTAATTGTAGTGGTTGTATGTGTAAATTAGGTCATTTAAAAGTTAATAGACTTTGATTCTTAAGAATTTTAAGTGGAGGGAAAAGTGAACCACACCCTTAATGTTTATCTGTTTATGTATATATTAACTTGTCTGTCAGAGGTCACCTGTCATTAGCTACCTCAGTTCACATGACCGGAGAAAGTTGACGACTCATAAAACATAATATCAACCTTATTACATAAATTTGTACTTCCCAACTTAAGATATTAATTACCAGTCCATTCTGATGTGTGGGTGAGAATGACTCATAAAGTAAGGTGGATAGTGTTGTGGGACCTTGTACAGTATCAGTGGGAGAATAGACATAGCAGAAGCACTTCATTGCAAACACTCTCATCCCACTTACACTTAGGCAGTTCTGCCATTAAGAAGACCAAGATAAAACTGCCGGTATTCACCTCACTCCCTAACCCCAGCTAACCAGTAAATGTAAGATCAGATGAACAAATCGACAAGGGCCGTGATGAGGATTCGAACCTACGTCCGGGAGCATCCCGGACGCTGCCTTAATCGACTGTAAGTTCAGTAGAACTCACTGAATCCAGTAAGTTCAGTAGAACTTCGGTTTCAACACTTTTGATCATGTCGTAGCTCAGTCGATTTAGGCAGCGCTCGGGATGCTCCCGGACGTAGGTTCGAATCCTCATCACGGTCCGTGTGGATTTGTTCATTTGATTCATCACGCTATTGTGATTTCTGTGTGTAAGACCAGATTACCCAGTTCCATGGTAATTGCCTCTCTTATCACACTAGCATGGAATATGTATTGCTGCTTCTCTGTGATTCCCCCC
The DNA here is from genome assembly GCF_040958095.1 of Procambarus clarkii. NCBI lineage: Eukaryota > Metazoa > Arthropoda > Malacostraca > Decapoda > Cambaridae > Procambarus > Procambarus clarkii. The sequence goes on from NC_091185.1 coordinate 3,715,586, forward strand.
CCCCCCCTCTAAGGATGCTAAGTTGTACCTTAGGGAAAACCGCCAGGCCCATTAAAATTAAAAAATATATATACTCGCTAGTGTTTATATTAAAATTTCTTCCCAAGAATATAAGAACCTGAGAAATGCCGACATGATTCGTACTAAAGTCATTTATGTAACAATGTCATATTAAATAATTTACGGTTTTGATAGAAGTTTTTCTCTGAGAAATTTCAATGTTATCAGAATAACAGAGTCGAGGTGGCGAACGTTTTTCTTTAATAATTTGTAAGATTTCGAAACATGTCTCCTTCACCAGGGCTAAAAACATGAAAACAAAGTTAGGTAAATGAATGCAAAATTAAGTAAAGTTAAAAGTCTAAATTATAAGAAATTAATAAGTAAAAAGTCTAAAATATAATAAATTAATAAGTAAAAATTCAAAATTATAATTAATTAATAAGTAAAAGGACTAAAATATAATAAATTAATAAATAACAAGTCTAAAATATAATAAATTAATAAGTAAAAAGTCTAAAATATAATAAATTAATAAGTAAAAAGTCTAAAATATAATAAATTAATAAGTAAAAATTCAAAATTATAATTAATTAATAAGTAAAAAGACTAAAATATAATAAATTAATATAAAAAAGTCTAAAATATAATAAATTAATAAGTAAAAAGTCAAAATTATAAGAAATTAATAAGTAAAAAGACTAAAATATAATAAATTAATAAGTAAAAAGTCTAAAATTATAATAAATTAATAAGTAAAAAGCCTAAAATATAATAAATTAATAAATAAAAAGTATAAAATATAATAAATTAATAAGTAAAAAGTCTAAATTACAAGAAATTAATAAGTACAAATCTTAATGACAATTTTAATAACAGGAAAATAAATATATAAAACTTTACCACCGCTGAACCAACCCGTCCTCTGTCAGTAAGTCTGAACCAACCCGTCCTCTGTCAGTAAGTCTGAACCAACCCGTCCTCTGTCAGTAAGTCTGAACCAACCCGTCCTCTGTCAGTAAGTCTGAACCAACCCGTCCTCTGTCAGTAAGTCTGAACCAACCCGTCCTCTGTCAGTAAGTACACTGAAATCGCTGAGAGTGACAGAGGTGGGCTCTTCAAGACTGGTTCTTGACGGCTGGAAAAAGAAAGTAGTCTTGAAGCATTTCCCTCGCGGTAAGACTTAGCCAAATGTTTGTAGATCCGGTGTTTAAAGTGTCGTAACGGGCTTCGTCACGTATCGAGCAGTTTAACAAATACACAACTTCGGCAGCCGGTCTACTAAACATCTGGTAGATGTTCGTTTATCCGGCCACCGCCCCTCTCTGTTTACGCTCGCTTAACCGGCCGCCGCCCTCTCTGTTTATGAATGAAAATACTTTACACACTCTACTCACAACCTGTTCCCAGAGCGTTGTCTCACGCCGTAAGAACATTCATAAATTTTAAAGTAGTGTATTATAAATAATTTTATTCTCGGATATAAATTAACATTAATTCTACTAGAACTTTTATGTATAATTAGGCCAGCCTGGCCTCATCAACATAGGCTAAATGATCGTTAATCCAGCCGCTTAATCCTTCTGTTTATGAATGAAATACGGTTTACACACGACTCACAACTGATGACGTTCGAACACTTCCGGAACAAGTGCTTCACTGACGACTTGTGTTCGAACCACAACGCTGTAAATGCTTCACCCACGTACTACAAATACAAATAATCGCCAACAGAACCTGAACACTTAACCTAACCAGTGCCTAAATATGCACTATATGCTAATATAAAATAATATTAATTTATATTTAAGAAAATTCCAATTTTGAATGAAGAGCATGTTAAAATTTATGAATGCATCTTTGGGGTCGACCGCTGGATGGAATGGACCTGGTCTGAGGACGGGTTGTGCGTTAAGGTTTGATACACTGAACTTCACAAAACACACAACTAAATTTTTTTAGAAAGTCGTCTAGGGTGAGCTAGTGTGTAAAAATTAATAGATTTTATTTTCTGAAATAATTCTTCAGCATCCTAATTATATGACTGAGAGAATATACAGTAGTTACATGTACTCACCTAGTTGTACTCCCATTGTGCTTGCGGGGGTTGAGCTTTGGCTCATTGGTACCGCCTCTCAACTGTCAATCAACTGTGTTCTGTTCGCTCTGATAATTTGTAGTACATGAACCTGTACCTTGTAACTTAAAATCTGTATTTTGTAGCACAGTGGGCTGTGTAATCAGTTCACAACCGCAGGGGTCCCGGGGTCGACTCTTGCGGGAGGACAGTAACGTTTGGGCAACGGTTATAAGTGCAGTGCCTCAAGGCTCTGTCCTGAGACCTCTGCTGTTTACAATATAAATAAACGATTTAGACACAGGATTGAACAGCAATATACGGTTTAGACACAGGATTGAACAGCAATATTTGGAAAGTGGCAGACTGCACAAATATAGAGCGAGAAATATATTCACAGAAAAAACACAAAATCACTACAAGACGATCTAAATAAGCTTTTAAATAAGCTTTTAATAAGCTAAATAAGCTTTTAAAATGGGTGGAAAATTGGCAGATGCATTTTATGCAGAGATTTAGAGTCCTGAGCATAGCCAATAGTAACAGAGCTGCCAGGTAGCAGCCAGACAATGTTGCAATGGCAAAAACTAAATGCGGGAAAGATCTTTTATATGGATGTTAAGCCATCAAATGATGCATAAATACATGGAATATGGTTATCTTTATCTTGAGGTTATCTTGAGATGATTTCGGGGCTTTAGTGTCCCCGCGGACCGGTCTTCGACCAGGCCTCCACCCCCAGGAAGGAGCCCGCTGACTAACACCCAGGTACCTATTTTACTGCTAGGTATCAGGGGCATAGGGTGAAAGAAACTCTGCCCATTGTTTCTCGCCGGCGCCTGGGATCGAACCCGGAACCACAGGATCAAAAGTCCAGCGTGCTGTCCGCTCGGCCGGCCGGCTCCCCGGGGGTACAGGATACTGGGATTTATTTCTAGAAGCGTTAGCAATATATACCAAGAGATACTCCTTGGTAACGACATTAGATCTCGTTGTTGGATGACAGGTTCCCGTCAGGCCTCTATTGGTGTGCTCTAATCACCTCCTCTACACCCTTGTGTCCGAGACTGTACTCTAGACACTTTCTACAACTCGCACTATGAGAGCGAGCGTCTCTCTCTCTCCTTTCACCGCGGCTTCAGCACTTTCTCTGTGGGATGGTGCAGTGTTTGGTCCAAGTGGCTGGTGCGGGACGCCCACCCCTCCCACAGGAGAGCTTCCGTCTTCGTGTGTAGCGGCTGTTTAACCAGTCTGTTTTGTCGCCCAGTTATTACGGGTTATGGGTGGGTGGTAGAGCTGTGGTGTGTGTGTGTGTGTGTGTGTGTGTGTGTGTATACGCGTCTGTATGTGCGCGAATGTGTGTGTGTGTGTGTGTCCTGTGTGTGTGTGTGTGTGTGTGTGTGTGTGTGTGTGTGTGTGTGTGTGTGTGTGTGTGTGTGTGTGTGTGTGTGTACTCACCTATTTGTACTCACCTATTTGTGCTTGCGGGGGTTGAGCTTTGGCTCTTTGGTCCTGCCTCTCAACTGTTACGTGTGTGTGTGTGTGTACTCACCTAATTGTGCTTGCGGGGGTTGAGCTCTGGTTCTTTGGTCCCGCCTCTCAACTGTCAATCAACTGTTGTACAGGTTCCTGAGTCTACTGGGCTCTGTCATATCTACATTTGAAACTGTGTATGGAGTCAGCCTCCACCACATCACTTCCTTCCAATTCGTCTATCGAATTATGAGGACAGACCTGTCCATGCTGAGCCGCGGTCCAAACTCCATATAACACTCCCCCTATCCTAACCTAATTTATCCTCATCTATCCTATCCTTTCCTGCCCTAATTCTATTTACCTTAATCTATCCTAGCCTAATTTACCCTCATTTATTCTATTCTATCTAAGGTAGACCTCTATCTACCTTAATCTATTCTAACTTAATTTACCAAAAACTATCCTAACCTCACTTAATATATGCTAAGGTATTCTAACCGAACTTAATTCCCTACCAATCTATTCTAACCTAAGTTATTTTAATATATACTAACCTAACTTAATTTACTCTAATCTATCCTAACAAAACTGAATTAATCCTAATCTATCCTAATTTACCCTAATCTATCTTAACTTAATCTAGTTAAACCTAACTTATCCTAAAGTAACCAATCCTTGAAGGTTACATGAGTCCACAAAATATTTTGAAACGACTATTTAATTGATCAACCAGCCTGTTTGTGTTGGTGCTGACCCCTATAAGGCCTATCGAACGGCAGAAAGGTAATTAAGTCCATCACAAGACTTTACCGACCAGTCAAAAAGTATACTTTATACAGGACTGAAGAACAGCCAGTGTATTCCCCGTTTAGAATAAGGTTATACAAATATACCTCTCGAACCTACGTCCGAGAGCATCCCAGACGCTGCCTTTATCGACTGAGCTACGACATGGTAAAAGAATTGAAACCAGAAGTTCTACTGAACTTACTTGTATCCTGCAGCCTCTCCGAGACACAAACCAGGGTTTTAAATGGGGGGGGGGCCGTGTTTACATTTAATAAACAGTTTATGAGCTACGAAGCACTCCGAGCTTGTTTATAACAATAATAACCTTGGATTGTGTAGTTTAACCAGCTCGTAAACGGTTTAATAAGGGTAAACAAAGCCGCTGTGATTGCTGAAAGATGTACAGGTTTCGTAGCTTGTACAGGTTTCATGATGAATCCTGGCTTAGATTCATGTCCACAGGTGGTCTTGAGGTGGGGGTCAAACAAGGTGGTGATGATCTCAGATGGTGATGACCTCAGATGGTGATGATCTCAGATGGTGATGACCTCAGATGGTGATGACCTCAGATGGTGATGACCTCAGATGGTGATGATCTCAGATGGTGATGACCTCAGATGGTGATGACCTCAGATGGTGATGACCTCAGATGGTGATGACCTCAGATGGTGATGACCTCAGATGGTGATGACCTCAGATGGTGATGACCTCAGATGGTGATGACCTCAGATGGTGATGACCTCAGATGGTGATGACCTCAGATGGTGATGATCTCAGATGGTGATGACCTCAGATGGTGATGACCTCAGATGGTGATGACCTCAGATGGTGATGACCTCAGATGGTGATGACCTCAGATGGTACTGACTGTACTGTGTCCCGGGGAAAGGGGGGGTGCAGGGTGGGGGTGGGGGAGAGAGGGAAGTGAATGAATAGAAAGGAAGGAAGGAAGGAAGCAATAAAGGAAGAAAACAGTGGAAAGGAAAGAAAATAAATTTTTCCAATAATTTGTTAATGCTGACTGTTCTATGCTGCTGTCAATTACACTCAAATTTCCC